>NC_134698.1:9764821-10094821 GCF_050947455.1 Rhinoderma darwinii | reverse complement strand
TGAGGTACCTCTGAGAATACCTCCAAAGGAGACCAGGTTGATCGAAAAACGGGGGAAGCTGCCAAAAATGTACAACCCCCTTAGGTCCTTTTTTTATAGACAAATGTGCTTTATATGAACATACATAGGACATATTAAGCCTTTGTACTATTATGTGTATTAGACTACGGTATACTGTATTGGTTGGACATGGGGGTAAATGGGCCATTAAAAAAAAACAAAACATATGGAGGTTGATGTCTGTTTTTATATTTTTGCTATGGACAACACCATTTTTCTTAATCTATGACACAAACAAACTGTATTGGAATGAGAACAGATTCGTAAACTGTTTGCCTAAGTGATATAGAAAAAATGCGGGAACCACTAAGTATTTTTTATATTTAGGATATATATTTCACAAAATGGCTCTTGTGGGGTACGGTACAGAGCAGAAATTTTAAGACGCACGCTTCAGACAGCAAAACAAGGGTTGAACAAGTCCTAGATTTTTTGGAACGGGGTTCAAACTTCTGCCCTTATTTTCCAAAAATAATTAAATCTAAAGTAATTTTATATGAGATATATATATATATATGTTAGACACACACATACGTACAAATATAAAAATTACAAAAATAAAATAGAAATATTCTTTATTATTATTAGAATTCAAATATCTAATTATTATTAAGGAGTTTGAATATTGAATTTGCCCTGAAGGTCATGTGGGCCAAAAAGGTTAATTATTTTAAGTTTTTTTTTTATAAGAAATTCTTACAATCACTCTACAATGATCGTTACGGTATTGAAAATGTAGTATTTTTATTGGAATGGGGATACATTAATGCAGACTTTAGACGAGGACAAGGTCAGGAGTAGGTAGGAACATATTGAGATATGTTCCTAGGTTTCGGCATCTTATGTGTGGTCTTGTGATATTCATGGTGAAGTCGGGAATCAGAATAAGATAGGTAGTGTTTCCAGATGGGTATAGATGAGACCTGGACCATGTCCACTCGAATCATAGACATGAATGGTCTTTGCTGTTGAAGACCACAGAAGACGCTGGTCTCTTTCTTGGCACATTTCAGGCTTTCGATTTTTGTTCAAGTGTTGTCATAATGACGTTCCTCGGTTTCCTTAGCAACATCAATTCCGAGATTTGCACCCACTTTAGGGAACATAATGTTCTTATTAAACACTATATTCGGATGTGCAAATATGAAATACTCTGAAAGCTTAAATCTTGTACTCCTAACTAGTCATGGATGTCCTTACTCACTGACCCACCACCATGGTATGGTTTTACTTTCACGTAGAGGACATGCTCCCGGCTTACAATGCTTGGCATTGTATATCAAAATTACAACAAGTGTCATGGAGCTTCCTTATGTTTAGTATGACATTAAACGGAGGAAGTGCTTGGGCAAGACACATATCATAGTTATGGAAGACGTAACAATGTCTCTTCTCTTCTTTATAGAGGACGGTGACCACATGCTTATCCCAAAATGAACGATGTTGGATTACATAATTTGGGACACAGGCCAGTCATCTTGAGGCTTTTTATACAGTCATCAATCCCAAGGTCTTCTCTGCTGTTCTCACTTTTCTGGGCACTTACACTATGACCCAAATTTCTTCATTAATTTTACTACAAATCTCGGCCCACACTCTACCAGGTCAACATATGCCAGCATTCAACTTTTCATTGAACTGGGGCCACCACTGTTCCTTGCTTTGTACTAGTTTCCATACGTGGTCCTTTGTCTCCATACATCTGGAGACCACTGTATATCATGGTATATGTATTGTATATGTTATATAGTAAGAAATTAGTATATATGGGATTGGTGGAGTAGCATCTAGGGGTAATGGTAGATTAACAAACCGCATACCAAGAGGGACCAAAAGTTGAACATACGCCATTGGATAGTAGACATTATGGATGTGTCTTTGCAAAGGTGACTAAAGAGTTTTACAATAAGGCTTAGAAAAAAACGATACCTTCCAACACTTCCCACGTTCCATGCCCAATTTACCAAAGCCATGACTGATCTTCACTATGTTACCCATGCTATAGCTCTTCTCAGTTGAGGACCAAGAATCCAGCTGTATTTCCAAATTGAAGACAGTAAGGACTTGAGAGAGGACGTTCATCTTCTAGTTGGCCATGTGGTCTAGTCCCAGCTCAAAGATGATCACATATGAAGGAAGGAGATGGAAATCGAGAAAGATGCCCCAACTGAGGTTGGCCTATACTTCTTCCCTTAGGGCAGTGTGGATTTAAGTTGTGCTTCCAGTCTCCCTAGACACCACAGCATGTGAAGGACGTATTCAACCCAAGGGTCATGCTCCTACAAGGGATGAGGAAACCTAAACAAGCTCCAGACCCTCTACCTCTAGTATTAGGAGAAGGCGGCCTGTTTTGATTATTGCTATGGGACTACTTCCCCTCTACACTTGTGGTCATGTCTATAACTAAATATCAGATGTCTGAGATGTTGAGGGCCATATATACCTTTTTGGGTCACTCGGTGGACATTCCTCGACATAGAACAACGAATGCAAATAGACCGTAACCCGTATCTATTAGATCCAACATCTACCAGGTTCCTTTAAATACAAGTTATGCTAATAAATAGGCCCCTATGACCCATGACCGCTACGTATCATGCCCACGTGATACCAGCAAGTCTCCATGACAGGTGAACGGCTTAGCATGCACCGCGGTGTAGTTAAGCCATCTTGATTGCGATCACATTAACCTTTATATAGTGCTATCATGTGCTGAGCTTACAGACTCTGTCCATTAATTGCTTCTCCACTACGTACAAATCACTATTCCAATAAAATTGTCACATTCCTCCTCCCGGCAAGACTCCTTCAGTGTCACAGCCCCGAACTCCGACACCTCCCCTCGTTCCATATGCAAGAACCGCCATTACTTTATAGGTTCCTAATGGAAAGTTTACCCTGTAAATTGTCCCTAGCTGCCCTCAGAAATCTCCTATTAAATCTTTCATTAAGAAGGTGCTTTATAGATGGCCGATCCTTTCATCCCGCCAAACATATCAAGTAATTATTGTCATTTTGTATTCAATTACTGGCCTTATTTCATTACGGCCCGTTGTATTCTGTTTTATCTGAATCGTTATTACAGGCTTTGCTTAACCCTTTGACGTCGATTTGTAGCACGACTCGAAAAAAAAAAACAAAACCAAAAATAACACTAAATGAAACCCCCAAGGATATAGATTTTCCAAGATCACTCTTAACCGTTCCTTCACTGGAGAGTCTAATAAATCATTGACCCCACTCCCCTTTCATTAACTGCGCCAAGACCCAACCCCAACTCCAAGAAGAGAACAGGATGCATGTAACGTTCTGGCCCCTTAGGGGTTAACATGCATATATACAGTGCTGTATTCCGCACAGCTGGGTTGTGATCAATATTTTTCTATCAGTGTGCAGTGTCCCAGACAAGAGTGGGGGGAAGGGAACGAAAGGAGAACTGACCAGATGGGGACAGGAGGAAAAACAAGGAATGGGGGGTGGGGGGGAGGGTTGTTTCTATGCCATAACCTGTAACATAATCAATTCTTGTGATATAGTGTATTGATAAATATTAATATAATTATAGGATATGAACGCCGGCATTAATAGGACACTAATTGTGATTATATATTAATAATGAAATATCATCGTCGTGCGAGGGACGGGCTCACATAATATAGGGCCTGAATATGGTCAGTACAAGCGCCCGTTGTACCGGATTTGGAATATTTTAGACTGTAACGATTCTTATGCCCTTGGGTATAGGATGAGCAGTGCAAAGACGCTCTAAAATTTCCGAACAAGATGCATTCTGGTCATTTTTTTAAAAAATTTTGAATTTAGATGAAATATTATACAGTATTATAAACAGTACCAACACATTGTAGGGAGAGGTCCATCAAAAATAAAAAATGACCCCCCTGCTTCCTAGTATGCACCCTTAGCCAAAATTGCTACCCAAATTTAGTCACTCCTCCACCCAATAATAGACCTCTCAGCCAAAAGCGGCAACCCTTGAACTACTACCCCAATTATGAATATGTCAAACCCATGTATCCACACCCCTCACTTACCCCCGAAGAACAGCAGATGATCAAGTGGTTGTACTGGTGATTTGCACAAAAATGCCCATACCCCGAATTTCCAATTTCAACATTTTGGAATGTAGTCCCCCGTTTCCCAGGCAGGACTCTAGGTGCTTAGTGCCAGGAGGAGCACCAACATGCCACTTTGCCTTGGTCAAGGAATTACACCTCATGCACAGAACCATTTGCGCCGGCCGATTCCCGTCAGTGATCCGAGGAAAGATAGAACATGTCCTATCTTTCCTCGGATCAGAGACTCGGATAATTTTTCACGGACCCGATTCACCCGCTAAAGGGAATGGGTCCGTGAAGACTATCGGGTGCCACTCGGATGGCGTCAAAAAGGGCCAGAGTGGCACAACGGTCGTGTGCATGAGGCGTTAAATAGGTTATGCAGATTAGAAAAAAACATGTCTTCTTACTTCCAAATAACAGCGCCACACCTGTCCTCGGGTTGTGTGTGGTATTGCAGATCAATCCCATTCTCCTCAATAGAGCTGAACTGCAATACAAAAATACATACAGCCTGTGGACAGGTGTGGCGCTGTTTCTGGAAGAAGGAAGCCATTTTTTTCTAATCCTGTACAATCCCTTAAAGATACAGAGTTAGGGGAGTGAACTAGGTGAAGAAAAACTTAGCTACAACTCAAGTGTGCCAGTCTATGGGCTGTGTCTGGCATTGCACTTCATCCCCGTTCAAGTGAGTGGGGTTAAGCTGCAATACCAGACACAACCTATAGACATGAGTGGAGCTATTTCTTGAAAAAAAGCAGATACTTTCTCTAATCTCATACAAACTATTTTTAGGACCTGTTCACACAGAGTATTTTGATGGCAAAAAAATCTGCCTCAAAATTCCAGATTTTGACCTGCCAGCATTTTCGTGCCGCGTTTTTCGAGGCGTCTTCCAGCTGCGTCCATTGAGCACCGCGGGCAAAAAACGCTTTCTCTGCCTCCCATTTATTTCAATAGGAGGTCAAAGACGAAGCCGCAAGAAGAAAGAGTATGTCGCAAAACGCCACGGTCTCCCATTGAAATCAGTTGGAGGCGGTTTCCAGCATTTTTTTGGCTCCGATTCCAACGCGATTTCTGCATCAAATTCAGCGCCAAAAATCTCTGTGTGAACAGGGCCTAAAGGGGAGCAGCCAAGACACTTTGAAAGTTAACTAAGCCAGCACAATCTGTGTCATGGTAGTAAAAATATGAAAATTTGCAATTTAATTCCCCTGCAGTGCCTCCTCAGGGGAAATAAGGTATTACCATTGAAATCAATAGGCTGTCCATGTAATGCATAGACATGCCGAGTCCTCCAGAGCGAGAGACTTTTGTAGGCACTATCTTCTCAACTAATTGATGGAAATCCTGAATGAGGTACTTGAAAATGCATTTAACCCCTTTAAGGCCTGTTACTATCCAATGAAAATGATCTCTACCCATCTGTACCAATAACCTTTGTTAATGCAGCACATACACCCTCCAACCTAAAGGAACTTAAAGGAAACCCGTCTCTAGCGCAGACCTTTTCACATTTGGGTTAAATCTTACAGTTGCCGTAATAGTTCGCAAAAATAAGCTACAATTATGTTGACCAAAAGCCTCAAAAAGTGTCAGATGACTGAAAGTCTCTTCTTGCCGCCTTGCTGAGACTTCTAGAGGACATTTTGTTAGGAACAATTGTGCCCAGTTGTTTAGATTTTATGGGGCCTTCTTCAGTTGCCCTAATCTAGAAGGAAACCTTCTTGTGACATGGTCCCTTTAAGCCAGAACCATTCTAACACTTTCATGCATAACTTTATAACAAGGATTTATAGGGCTGTATGGGAATTTTGGGTAGAGTCCTACAAAATATTCACCTCTAACCTTCTGCTTGTAATAGCCGTGCTATTTCTTCAGTCTGTCAACCCATTACTAGAAAAAAGGTGAAAAGTGGACTATTTGCATTATGCTGTGAAAAATGTATTGGTGTAGGACTTTAATAATGCCCTCACTGGTTCAATGTGGAAATTAACTTACCAATGACTTAATTTAATATCTGTACCGGAGGGCTTACTACTCCATTATATATATATATATATATATATATATATATATATATATATATATATATATATATATATAGTGAAGGAAATAAGTATTTGATCCCTTGCTGATTTTGTAAGTTTGCCGACTGTCAAAGACATGAACAGTCTAGAATTTTTAGGCTAGGTTAATTTTACCAGTGAGAGATAGATTATATATAAAAAAAACAAAAGAAAATCACATTGTCAAAATTATATATATTTATTTGCATTGTGCACAGAGAAATAAGTATTTGATCCCTTTGGCAAACAAGACTTAATACTTGGTGGCAAAACCCTTGTTGGCAAGCACAGCAGTCAGACGTTTTTTGTAGTTGATGATGAGGTTTGCACACATGTTAGATGGAATTTTGGCCCACTCCTCTTTGCAGATCATCTGTAAATCATTAAGATTTTGAGGCTGTCGCTTGGCAACTCGGATCTTCAGCTCCCTCCATAAGTTTTCGATGGGATTAAGGTCTGGAGACTGGCTAGGCCACTCCATGACCTTAATGTGCTTCTTTTTGAGCCACTCCTTTGTTGCCTTGGCTGTATGTTTCGGGTCATTGTCGTGCTGGAAGACCCAGCCACGAGCCATTTTTAATGTCCTGGTGGAGGGAAGGAGGTTGTCACTCAGGATTTGACGGTACATGGCTCCATCCATTCTCCCATTGATGCCGTAAAGTAGTCCTGTGCCCTTAGCAGAGAAAGACCCCCAAAACATAATGTTTCCACCTCCATGCTTGACAGTGGGGACGGTGTTCTTTGGGTCATAGGCAGCATTTCTCTTCCTCCAAACACGGCGAGTTGAGTTAATGCCAAAGAGCTCAATTTTAGTCTCATCTGACCACAGCACCTTCTCCCAATCACTCTCAGAATCATCCAGATGTTCATTTGTAAACTTCAGACGGGCCTGTACATGTGCCTTCTTGAGCAGGGGGACCTTGCGGGCACTGCAGGATTTTAATCCATTACGGCGTAATGTGTTACCAATGGTTTTCTTGGTGACTGTGGTCCCAGCTGCCTTGAGATCATTAACAAGTTCCCCCCATGTAGTTTTCGGCTGAGCTCTCACCTTCCTCAGGATCAAGGATACGAGGTGAGATTTTGCATGGAGCCCCAGATCGATGTCGATTTACAGTCATTTTGTATGTCTTCCATTTTCTTACTATTGCACCAACAGTTGTCTCCTTCTCACCCAGCGTCTTACTTATGGTTTTGTAGCCCATTCCAGCCTTGTGCAGGTCTATGATCTTGTCCCTGACATCCTTAGAAAGCTCTTTGGTCTTGCCCATGTTGTAGAGGTTAGAGTCAGACTGATTAATTGAGTCTGTGGACAGGAGTCTTTTATACAGGTGACCATGTAAGAGCTGTCTATAATGCAGGCACCAAGTTGATTTGGAGCGTGTAACTGGTCTGGAGGAGGCTGAGCTCTTAATGGTTGGTAGGGGATCAAATACTTATTTCTCTGTGCACAATGCAAATAAATATATATAATTTTGACAATGTGATTTTCTTTTTTTTTTTATATATAATCTATCTCTCACTGGTAAAATTAACCTAGCCTAAAAATTCTAGACTGTTCATGTCTTTGACAGTGGGCAAACTTACAAAATCAGCAAGGGATCAAATACTTATTTCCTTCACTGTATGTATATGTAACTATAGGAGCATATACATTATATATATATATATATATATATATATATATATTAAAAATATCTGTAGAGTGTATGTCCTACAACCATATTCTATAAAACAGATAAGGCCCGTCAAAAAAGTTGAAAATATTTGCCTCCATTGACCAGGAATGTAAAGTGTATTCATTTATTTGTGTTACCTTTACCCACAGCCTGCAAAAGGAAAGAGCAAGAGCAAACCAAAGCCGAAAGAAATCACGTTCCTAAGAGGCACCGCCTGGTCTTCACCGACATCCAGCGACGCACGCTACATGCCATTTTTCATGAGAACCAGAGGCCCTCCAAGGAATTGCAGATCACCATCGCCCAACAGCTTGGCCTTGAGCTGTCTACTGTCAGCAATTTCTTCATGAATGCTCGCAGGAGAAGCTTGGACAAGTGGATGGAAGAGGGTCATGGGCGTCCACCATCCTCTTCCAGCTCTTTATCATCCAAAGGTGGTTCAGCCATTGCTTGCACCAAAGCATGAAAGAGATGCCTATAGCGCTATCAACCAAAGATAGTATCAGCTCAGCCTTCATTTCATCCCTTCTCCATTTTGGACACCAAGAACATTGACCTTGAGGTGTCTTAGGACAAGGTGACTCATAAAAATTATTATGAGGGGGGGGGACTGTTCCTTGATTGAACATCATCCATTGCCGTCATTTGGCTGATACATACTTCAATCGAATTCTATGGGTATAGACTAGTTCATACACGGTCATTATTTATTTGATATGACACGGTCTGCACACAGCGCACTACAGTTAATACAGGTATCACATTCATATGCCCTTTCAATGACGGTTGGGTGACCATAAGCCCTTTGGTTAGTTCGCAACCCATGATGATTGGCATTCGAAAGCTACCGCACTGTTTATATAAGGCTGCAAGAATGTTTTTAGGGCACCAGCTAGAGCTAGCTCCTTACAAGAAGGTATGGTCATGTTTCCTAGTGTGACACATGTGGGTGGAACTTTAAGAAGGCATGCAGACTGGTTCTCACATGTTCCTCCGCAATGCCCAACATTTGATGTCAAACTCAACTGTGCTTTTTATTTAGGACTCTACATGAAAAATGTCATCCAATAGCTACCTCTTCATAGAGCTGACAGTGACGGGCTGTTGAAATGCTTCAGCTAACCTCAGACAAGGCTCTGCCTTGTATTAATCTTAGGGTAAAAGGTGTAGTCATAAAGGGGCTGTAAATAGGGTTAAATTTCATCTTTGGATCTGACAGCATTTTTCTGGCAGTGCCTTGAAGAGGAATACCATTTAGGACCATACAGAGAGACAAGTTACATTTCATCCGGTAGGATCCTGCCTACACTACTCTTCTTCAGAACACGAATGGCCAACCATGGTCTAATCCTACCATAAGCCCTGCCTGATACAATCCACTTCTTGTTTTTGGAGGGTAGTCTTGCGTACACAGTGTTGGCCATTGAACACACCATGTCTAGGTCAGCATTGAAATAGTTGTGCAAGTTTTAAACCAAAGTAAAAATGTCGACTTTCAACTTTTTGGAAACCAAATATCCAATAGGTCATGCCTCATCTAACAAATGTGTATGCAATTCTCAGACATCATGATAGTTTGAGGTCACAAAACCTAGAGGGTAGTAAGACCATGGTTCTCCACGTTCTACAAATGCCACCTTCAGTCGAGCTTACATCAAACTCAATTGCAATTTTTATTACCCCGAATTTAACGTCACATACCCTAAGACCTCTTTGTTGATGGCATAACCCTTGGCTTATGTACAGTACCTGCCTTATAACACTTCATCATTCTTGATCACTTATGGTCTCCTCCTTTGGGTCTGTACTTCATATGGATATTTACAAAGTACTTGCTTGGTCTTACGAAACCATTGTAGACATATACACGTTTGGCCCTACTTTTGGAAAACAACTACAACAGAAGTTTCCAAGACTGGTCTCGAAAACAATTCTTCTACAATAGTGGAACCTGTAGAAGACTCATATAATCAACTCTTAAAATATCCAGAGAAAGCATAAGCACCACCCATGGTGGACAGTATAGAAAAGGACTTTGTAGAGATAAATAATTCCTTATCCCAACAGCAAGAGATTCTATTATCTCAGTCACCAGCTTGTGTAGTGATGACCCCAACCACACTAGTAAAAATTCAAAGCTTTGTGATGCAACTTTGAAAAAGTGTTGACCTTTTCGCCTTCAGAAGCTTAGGGCTGCAGTCTGGAAGTACAGCCGGACCCTCCCCAGGCTCTTTTCATTTTACTCCTGACCAGCTGACGGGGAATTAGTGAGTTCAATGGAACAGTAGGAGATGAGAGGAGGTAGGGGTTGGAAGGTCAAGTCAATCTCCATCCAGTGTTCACATCCTCTGTGGGGAATCACTAACTCCTTAGCTTCCATAGTCACCTACAATGCATTGTTTCGGCTTTTACACTAAGCTGTCAATTCAACCGTATGTATAATAAAGGAGAGCAATTATCATGCACTTCCAGCAATAGATAGTACACAGTAAAAGATGCTAAATGTAATATCATTGAAAGCATATGTTTAAAAAAAAACAACACAAAACCATACAATACTGACAACCATTATTGGTGGAAAGATAAACTTGTTATATTTTCCTCAGTCATGGTGGACGTAACCCAAAGTGACGGGTTGACTTGTTGCAGATGTCAAGCCATGGTCATGTTGATGGAGTGATACTACTTCTCAGACAGATGATTCTGTGTAGCCTTTGCTAAAAATGAGTGTACGTAAGGGCCCCCTTAACATTATGTTAATTGCCATCCATTGGAGATATAGGCCGGGATGACACCCGATATATACCTCCGACAAATGGCTGCAACATATCTCACTGTATATGCATTAAGTGGTATACATCTTCTGAACAGCCCCGACCCCTCACAGAGCAGCCGAGATCAACGGCCCTGGGGAAGCTCTTGAGGTCACTGTCCATATATGGATAGTGATGTCAGGAGCTCCCCAGGGCTGGAGTTCCTGGCACAGTGCTTCCTGAGGACAGCAGTGCTTCCTGCGGCCCTGTGCAGGAAGCTACAGTGAAATACATGGACAGTTACGTCACTGGAGCTTCCCGACATATACATAAACCTGCGATGGATGCCGTACAGTGCTATCCCTAACCCATAGGCTCCCATGTTAAAAAAAAAAAGTATATTGCGCGGTTCACTTTTTATGTGGGATCCCTCAGGATGGAATAGCGTAGTCTATCCTTCAAAAATAAGGTATACTGATATACCAGCCAGATGGAGGCCAAAAGGACACTCTTTTGGCCTCTGTCGGTCTAATAAAGCCCTATGTACATGTTTATCGTGTACGTCGGGAGCTTTCAAGACGTACGCAATAAGCGTAGGACAAAAAAACGTGATGTGGAGGGGGCAACAATCCTTTATTCTATGAAGGATTCTTCACAAAATACGCGGCTTGCAGGGTGTCCTGTTGCTAGGAATTCCCCTGTAGCGCCACCATAGGGGAAATAATGCATCACAGCATGCCCATTAAAATCAATGGGTTGTCCGTGTAATGCTTGGACGTTCTAGGTCCTCCAGAGACACTCTTTGCACTTGCTCTCCACTCAGGCTAATTGATAGATGTCTCAATTGAGGGAACCCCCTCAATTGACTCAATGCCCTAATAGGGTATTTGAAAAGTTATTTTCTAACTCAAACACCCCCTTTAGGGCTCATGTAGAATGAATTTTGACCTTAAATGAAGAGAATCCCATCTAAGGACGTATATAAAATACTTATATCTTGTTCTATCCAACATAGAGGGTGGCCACTGCTCAGATGAGGCAAACACTAGGCAGCCGTTTTAGGACTATAATTTCACCCTAAATTAGTAACCCTCCTCCCCCTACCTTCCACACCTTTACTGCCATGAATAGAGATATAACAGCGTATTGATTTTCAGTATTGACCTGTTGTATATGATGTTATCAGTTCATCGAGATGGGAAGGAGGTCTATGTAGAGGAATGTAACGTTACACCGAAGTGGGAATTTCCCACTAAAATAGTCGATATATATGTTTACAATGCCGGCCGTTTTGTTGGAACTTGATATGGATCCATTGTAATGGAAAGGATTCAAAAACAAGGCTATGCATGACGAGAACGACGACTGGAAGCGATATCGTGGTGGCTTCAACCAAGCAAGACCCAAGTACGGCAACCCAGTGCAGGAGACTCATGTGTTGTGTGAATAGGCTCGTACCAGTGTATTGTGAAGACACTTGCAAAACTCTACATGGCACCACAAGACCAGTACATTGGGACCAGCTGGTCCAGTTTCTCTATGCCTCACCCTCATCAAGGTGCCCACTCAACGTTTGCATGAGAAGACTCGTAGAAGAAAGTAGATTTGGCAACGTGATGGCCGACCGTGTACAGATCAAGGATGAGATCTTTGGCTTTTCTCTTATTTTTTTCATCGGCATGACTAAACTGGCATATCAATATAGTTCTACCTCATTCTTGGGGGTTATTAAAATAAAAAAAATAGTCTTGACGGGTATTTGTAATATAGCTGTAGACCAACTAGGAGGTCCAAGCTGAATGATATATTGTCACTGAAATATGTAATTAATGAGTACTAAAACATTGTTTCCTCAGCAATGGGGGCATACATGGAGGAGGGGGGATTCCCTTTTGTTGGTTGACGGCACTAGAGAAACCAACCTGGGACTCTTGCGGGAGAGACGGGCAGTGTGGTCCTCATGGCAAGTCCACACATGAGTAAAGAAGGTGGTCAAACCTAAGTTGGGCCCTCCCCTTCATGTTCATAGGCCCCATATCAGCCTCAGGGGCCGTCACTATGGCGCCTTTGCTTAGCAACCATCTTGAATTGAAGTCCATCATTCATTAAATACTGGGTAGGTGGGCACCATAAGAAATCTGTTAATCATTTTTTAATGAAGTATAATGTCCAGTGCTTCTAGGAAGCCATGTTTTTACATTTAGATGACCACCCAGTCAAAACGGCTGCCACACAATGACTGTTTTAAAGATTCAAAATGGTGGAGCTCCTCACCGAATCACACGTAATCCTTTTCGATCTATAATTGATACCAAAGAACAAAACGTATGCGCTTGACAATTGTTTTGTAGCCGACAACATTGCTGCCATGGCTTTTGTGAGTTTGTATTTTTTATTTTTTTTCTTGGTGCAGATTTACAGGGTCGGGCGACAACTGAAGTTGAAATTTTACGGGGCAAAACTGGACAATGGACTCACTGAAACCCAGTTGACTAAAATTGAAATCAAGCAATGAATTGCGGGTACTAGACGAATTAGTTACTAGGCGACACTTTAAAAAAAACGACGAGGGCAAAAGAACAAATCGAAATCGGAACAATCAAGATCGCTGAGCGACCATTCAATTTTAGGGATGTTCTTTTTTGTATTTCGAAACAGTATTAACTTACAAAATGTGCAATCCTATGCGATCCTGACTGCAGGCGATATGTCGCAAAGACGACGATGTTAATAATGTATTTATGTATTTATTTATTTATTTCCACCACAATTTCATGATTTACATTACTGGTAGCGCTTATCTATAAGACGCCATATTTGTCATCTCATTTCCCAGAATCCTAATTCTTACAAAACAACATATAACAAAATAGATATTTATAAGTACACGACAAGGGACAAAGTGGTAAATTTGCATGATTTTTTTTAGAAACAGCGCCACTTTTCAATGTGGCTATGTATGGTATTGCAGCTTAGCCTATTCATTGAATAGAGCAGATATCCAACACGGCGCATTAACACGAGTGGCACTGTTTTTGGAAAAATAGCAGACCTTTTTTGAAGTCTCGCAACCCCTTTAAGAGAGTCCGATAAAAGTTGGGACTGACTGCAGTATCCCATTGGTCCCGAAGGAATTGGATCATCACCATAAAAGCAATGATTATCGGCCAACTCATAAATTGTATGCCAAGTTTCGTTTTGATGTATCTTCTCTTTAATAATGACATTTATATGGTTTAATAGGACATACTGGATATGGTTTATTAGCTATTGTAATACCTAAAATGGCCTATAGGTGTCACTCTTGTGCCTTTGGCTTTGAACAGCTTTAGTCAACGACCAATTTTATTTTATTTTTTTTAAAGAAAATGAACTTTAGAACAAAATTTGGCCTATAATGAGGAATTTGAATTAGAATTCTGGGGAAGATGGACGGGAAATTCTCCAATTAGCGCCAAACGTCCCATCAGGCGTCCAGCGCGTAAATCGCCCAAACTCATAACGTCCATTATTGTTAATTTATTTCACCTTCATTCTTGCAGTGTTAGAAGACAAACAGCTGTGCATTTTACTATCTCTATATAAATATATATATTACACATATAGAAGGGAGAGGAAACTTGAATGTTTAAACTTTGTTATTTGTGCTGATTAACCAAAGTCTTTTTGCTTGTACACATTTTAAAACACGTACATTTTATACCAAAGTTTTTTCTCTGATACCTCATCGTGTGATTTGTCCGTGGTGATGTTACGCAGAAATTAAATGTCCTTTCTTGAAAGATTAAAGATTTGGGAGTGTGTTTTATGTTCTCAATCTGGATTGTGGTCGTCAATAGGGGGCAGTATAATTAAAGTACCGGTCAAAAGATACTCAAGGTGAGTGGACTTCATTGGTGACTACTTTTTTGATCAGTAAATGCGCACAGAGATATTGTCACTTCTTCCCTTCGCCAACAGGTGGCGACGCTGAGCGAACGAGAAAGCTCCTCCCATGATAAAAAGGTTCGGAATCTAGGCTTCATTCTAAGGGTATGTTCACACGCTTGACAAAAAACGGCTGAAAATACGGAGCTGTTTTCAAGGGAAAACAGCCTCTGATTTTCAGCCGTTTTTTTTAGCAACTGGCGTCTTTCGAGCTGTTTTTTTATAGGGTCAATGAAAAACGGCTCCAAAAAACACCCTGTCGGAACAGAACGCCGTTTTTCCCATTGAAATCAATGGGCAGATGTTTGGAGTCGTTCTGCTTCCAATTTTTCGGCCCCAAAAATGGCCGTAAATAAGCTGTGTGAACATACCCTTAGGCATCATGGAAGAACCAAAAATGATACACTATCTGACCAAAAATATCTGGACCCCTGACCATCACACCTATATGAGCTTGTTGGACATCCCATTAACCATGGATGTTAATATAGAGTTGGGTTACTTTTTGCAGCAATAACAGCCTCCGCTGTTCTGGGAATGCTTTCAACAATTTCAGAGTCCAGTGACGACGTGCTTTACACCACTCCAGCCGACACTTGGCATTGAGTATGGTGATCTTAGGCATGTGTGCAGCGACCAAAGAAACCCATTTCATGAAGTTTCCGACACACAGTTCTGGTGTTGATGTCACTTCCAGAGACAGTGTGGATTTCCGTCGTAAGTGATACAACAGAGTATAGGCGATATTTACGCACCACACGTTTCAGCACTCTGCGGCCCTGCTCTGTGAGTTTGCGTGGTCTACCGCTTCGTGGCTGAGCTGTTGTTACTCCTAGACGCTTTCACTTCACAATAATAACAACACTTACAGGTGACCGGGGCAGATCTAGCAGATAATAATAGCACTTACAGGTGACCGAGGAAGTTCTAGCAGATAATAACACTTGCAGGTGACCAAAGCAGATCTAGCAGATAATAACACTTACAGGTGACTGGAGGAGATCTAGCAGATCAGAAATTTCAAACACCAAAAGTGACATCCTATGACAGTGTCACGTTTAAAGTCACTGAGCTTGTCAGCATGACCCATAGTACTACTGCTTTTCTATAGCGATTACATGGTTGTGTGCTTGATTTTTTTGTAGCTGTTTGCAATGAGCGTGTTTGAAACACTTGAACGTAATAATTATGAGGGGTAGCCACATACTATGGCCATATAGCGTAGTCAGTAAAAACATTTTCTTTTTATCATGCAACTTAGAAGCCTCGTCGTTAAAAGCATTATAGGAGACTAGTAAAAGAATTTAACTGTTTTTCTACAAACAGCGCCACTCTTGTCCATGGGTTGTGTCTGGTATTGCAGTTCAGTCCAACAAGTCAATATGAGACAGTCCTTAAGCCAAAGTTAACTTAGTTGAACCGGGCCTCCACAGAGGTCATCTGTGTTATTGGAGGATCTCTTCTCTTAAAAAAAGTTTTATATACTTCAGAATATGTGATTATCCAGGTCCCATTAATGCCGAGTTTTGCAAGGAATTAATGGGTAATCTTGAAAATGTATCCAAAAAGATTTCGGCCAGACTGCACAACTGAGCTACCTCATCACATGGACTCTGTACTTATTGGAGGAGACTTTAAGGGGCTGTCTCATGGACACAACCCCTGTTAATATGCCCTTTGGGGGATATGGATGTCATAGAAGGGGGCGCCCTTCTCGGGATCCCCCTCTATGAGCCAGAAAGTAGATCAATACTAGAAGAGTGGGGGACATCCGAATGACCACCATGTAATACTACATTTGTCCTACAGTGGCCACTGCAGGCAAAATTTCAGGCTGGCTGAAGCTTCTCCAGGTAAAATCAGCTGTTTACTCGGGATGTTGGGAGCCGGACCCAGGGCGATCATCACAAATATTAAAGGGGATGTCTGTAATGAGAAAACTCCTTAAAGAAGCCAAGTAGAAATTTAAATGAGCAACTCCTTCAACCGCTATTTTTTAAGGGTGAACAGGGACGTAACTATAGGGGATGCAGAGGTAGCAGTCACACCTGAGCCCAGGTGCCTGAGGGGGCCTAAAGACCCCTCTGCCACATAACATTACACCAGTAACATGACACATAGTAGGTGAGGGGGCCTTTTACAGATATTACTGTGGGGCCCAGGGGGTTTCAAGTTATACTTTGGAAGGCAGTCTACCCACCCTGAGGAAAACCTGCTTAGTTATAGACTGTACCCACCCGCCTCCTTTACAGGAGTCACAAATTCTACAGGAAGGCTCATTAAAAGGGTTGACCAGTTTATACAACCCATTTTCATACACCCTATTATGTAATCTTGAGTTAATAGAGGGGGGGGGGCTCCCTGTTCAATATCCTAATCTCTTGGCCAAAGAGAGTGGTTACAAAGAGCGTCTCTCTCTCTCTGGAGGACCTGTCCTGTATTGAACACAAACAACCTATTAATATGAATGGACACGTTGTAATACTTAGTTTCCCCTGTGGTGGCACTGCAGGCAAATTAAACACTTACTGTCAGGTTTCCCCACGGATTACAACTGATCGCTGGGGGTCCAGGCAGGAAGACACTTTGTGGTCAGTTTATGGTCAAGTAACCCTTCTAATAGGGGATTATCCATAGCGTAAAACCCCTTTAAAGATGTAGTAAAAAACAAACACCTAAAGGTACGGTGCGATCTGTGTGATTCAATGTTACAGGTTTCTATATACATTTGGACATAGTTCATAACAGTAATAACTCAGGAGTATCACCGAAGCCCCTATAGATCTCTTACATTAATAAAAAATTTTATCCTGCCTTGCCTCAGGTGTCAATTAAAGTGGAATAAATCTTCCGTGATTAGATTTGCCGGCCAGTTGTCCTAACAGAACCAATTTCGATAGATTCACTGGTGGTTGGAAGGTGACAGATTAGATACTGTAATAACTTCTCGGAATTAGTAATGAATCTCTAGCAGACAAGATTATTGGGCCCTGGGTGTTATACAATACCTGGACCCTTTTTATTTGATTTATCGGGATAGTCACCATCATACTCAATATATTCTTGCCAGAGTGTCCATACACTTGACTCCCCCCGATAAGGACCCATTACCGTAGGCCAAATCCCAAATGTTTGGCTCCTGAAGACAATGGAGGCATATAAAATCCATCTACATTGCGGTTTCTCGGCCATGGGTGGTCCATTCAGCAAGACTAGACAAGGGGGGGGGGGGTGATCGGTGATCTGAAAAAATGTTGTCCAAACCGCGTAAACCGCATTAGCGATGTAATACCATTGATCCACCAAAGAGGTACAGGTAATCAATATATGTTGGCTGAAATAACCATATGCCTACCACCAGCATTACTTCCAAAAAGTCTCAAGCGACCTCGCGACCATTGCTTGAAATCGGACATGGACTGGTTCGAGAGAGAATGGGGCCCTGGGCAACAAGCAAAGTATACCCCCCATGCTTGCAATTTGTTTCTCATAATTTCAGCCCATGTAATACAGCCATATAATACCAAGACAATATTGCCATATACGTCCCACATTATACCACCATATAGTGCCCAAATAATATGCAGTATGCAAATAATACTCCATAAAAGAGCCCACATATCCTCTTACTGTACTTCCGTGGCTCCGGTGGAGGAACTTTACGGGTAGGGGGAACGCTTTGCTCCCTTTGGTTGTGGGACAAGTGGTACTCACATATAAACGTTTCCGAGCTCTGGCGATAGTGATACCTACTGATGGTCCGTTGGTGGCGATATCACATAATGTGGATTTTACCCCTGGAGTACAGCCCAACTTCTTGGCTTATGCATCCAGACCTTCGCCTATGACTTTCCGCCATGTACTGACGAGTAGTGGTCTGAAGTCTTTTGAGGCGCTTGTCCCGGAACTGGAGAGATCGCAGGTTGGGCGGTGGGATTTTTTGAAGATGCAACATTTCTACACTGCTAATAAGACGAGGCTGTCTTTGCATAGTGATCTGACACCGATGGAGCAGTTATGTGTTGCTTCATCTCCCCCAGTTAGAACTATTTCCCTAATTTATAATTTTTTACAGGACTTAAGTAATGATGTTCCTCCATCCTTTGTGAAGGGGTGGGAGAGGGAGCTTACTTCGCCCCCGTCGCCGGCTGACTGGTCGAAAGCATTTGCCCTGTGCCATAGATTCTCTATCTCTTGTAAAGCCCTGGAAACTAACTACAAGATCTTGTCTAGGTGGTATAGGGTTCCAGCATTGCTTCACTCCTTTTATCCGGCGGTACCTGATGAATGTTGGCGGTGTAGCGGTGTGGGGGGTACTATGTTACACATCTGGTGGGGGTGCCCGTTAATCAACACATTCTGGTCTACTGTAGTGGACCTGATACACAAGATCACAGGTCAGGTGCTTCCCAATACCCCGGAGGTTTTGCTACTCTCCATGCTCCCCGGAGCGGTCAAAAGATACACGAAAACCCTGATTAGTTTCATGTTGATCGCAGCACGCACGGTTATTCCACATTTATGGAAGACCAGTAGCGTGCCTACCATTACTGAATGGTTCCAGGAGATACTGCATCTGCAGGGAATGGAGGAGGTAACACAGGCCCATCATGCGAACTCAAGATCGGCGGGGTCGGTCTGGCAGGAGTGGAGGGAGTTCTGGGAGTCAGAGGATTATTTGATTTATGCATATGTCCCATTGGGGGGTATAGGATGGGACATGTCCTGTATTGAGGGGAACGTAGCTGGAATGGAAGGGGGGAGGGGATCTGCTTGGTCTGATCTGTCGCATGGTCTGTGGGTTCTCTTGCTATGATACATTTTTTATCCTCTCTCTGATGCGTAGTGTGGACGCCCGTTCATTCTGCTGTATAGTGGTTCGGTTGCCGAGTGTCGTGGTGCCCACTGTCCTGAATGCATTGTCAGTATTGCTTATTTTGTATTGACTTGTGTCCTGATATCCATGTATTTTGTTTATAATATTATCTTCTCTTCTGCTGGTACAGAAGACCGCGGTGGATTGTGTTCGGAGGTGTTATATGTATAATACTTTTATCTCATCTTTATTTTGTTCTCTTTTTGTTTTCTATTGCTATATATGTATGATGGTTTCGTATATTTTCTGTTTTGATGTAAAACATTTCTGATTAAAATCTAAATAAAATAATAAAAAAAAAAAGAGCCCACATAGAACTGTAACTCCCGCATAAATAGTTCATTTTAATTCCCAAATAATACCACCCTACACCGCTTAATAATACTGGGTGGTTTCAATTTTCTCCTGGGCTTCCCATCCGTGGGGTCCCCTTAGAAAATGGAGACCCTGGGCAATTGTCCTGTTTACCACCCCTTAAAACCAGCCCATTGGAGTTATGATGTAAGCACAGTAAATAACCAACTTTACTGCACTTACGGGTGGTGCCATGATTCTGAGGGGTTCTATTGCCTGTTCACATTACATTTTTCACTTCCGTCGAAGGTATATGTCGGAAGGAGTCCAGACGAATACCTCCAACGGAAGTCACCGACGTATCCCACTGTATAGTTATACAGTGGGATATGTCTCCTGAAATCCCCGGGCACAGTGCTACTTTAAGCACTGGGCCCGGGGAAACCCCTGATGTCACTGTCCATATATGAACAGTGTTGTCAGGGGCCTTCAACTATGGAGTCCCCAGCCAGGGCATCGCAAACTGCTCTGGCTGGGGACTCCTGTCTTGGGAAAGCCCTTGACATCACTATCAATGCATGGACAGTGATGTCAGGGGCTTTGAGATGCCGGAAACCCCGGCCAGGGCGTCGGCAACACTCTGGCCGGGGATTCCATTGCTGGAGCAATCCCTGATGTCACTGTCCATATATGAACAGTGATGTCAGGGGCTTCTCCAGTCCCGGAGTGCTTGGTCAGAGCGCTACCAATGCTCTTGCCGTGGTCTCTGTAGTTGAAAGCTCCGGATATCATTGTCCATACATGGGCAGTGACGTCAAGGGCTTCCCTGGGGCCGGAATCCCAGGGCCAAGCACTACCTGCCCTGGAAAAGCTCCCCAAAGTATACATTTAAGATATACCTGTGGCCTCTGTCATACATAGGTCTCATGTAAAAAAAAACAAAAAAAAACGTATACTGCACGGTATACATTTTTTGGGCGGGATCCTTCAGGATGGAATAGCGTAGCATACTACGTTATTCCATCCTACAAAAAAACGTATACCTACGTAACCTACGTAAACCAGCTCAAAGGACCCTCTGGCTAATGGAGTCTAATTGGACAAGTTTAGGGTGTACGTAAGGAGCTATCCCAACATGCACGCTGAACGTAGGGCCAAAATGTGACGTGAACAGGGCCTAAGCCTCATTCTCTATTGGATCCCTGATCTAAAAACTGAGTGATCAATAATATCTGTGTTCTCAGTCTACAGAGTATTTAACTTCTTAGAGCAATAGGTAACCATATTGGAGGTTATGGAGAGTTGTATTTAGTCACCAGGTCACCCAACCTGTATAACCAAATAATTCCTGCTCGCTCCTGCTTCATGTCAAATATTCTTGTGTATGCTACTGGCATGAACCCACACACCTATGGCTTCTGCTTGGATTATTACACACGGGTAATGTACTATTACAATGAGGTATGAAAATCATGCGAGAGCCTGCGGTGCGAAGGTCTCTTTTTGGAGTTTCCATTCATTTCAGTGGAGAGCACACCCTGGATAACAAGCAGCATTACATTAACTTTTTACATACAAATATAGTGTTTTAACAGGAGAGGTAGAGGTGTACCGTACAAAAAAGGGGTCCTTTCAGGACCTTCAGCTGTAAACCAGAGCTGAGAGCGACTACAAAGATCTATCCCTCTAGAGGTCATGGGATGTCCATATATTAAACAGACAGCCCATCTGGGGTCCCATCAGTCAAAGCAGGCAATCCCTTTAAAAGGGAATGTGTTGCTAGAATACATTTTTTTTGTTTTAGTTAAACAATTATTATTTAAGGGATTACACATTGTTTTAATTTCTTCAGAAGTCAGGAAATATTATAAATTAGATTCTAATTTATAAGATTTCCATGTGCTGGCCACTAGAGGGAGCAGTTCCTAAAATTGCAGCATGGTCAATGTGGTAAAGCAACTTCATTGCTTTATGCTGCAAATTTGGGGTAGACACACTCTCTCTAGTGTCCTCACACAATCCCCCCTCCCTTATCCTGGCTAGTGCCAGGAGAAGGAGGGGTTTGAATCTTCAAACCTCCTACACTGTGTGCCGCCATTTTCTGAGCGACTGCACATTGTAGGAGGATTAGATACAGGGCTCAGCAGACAGTATAACACGAACATACACAAACAAATTACCTGCTCCTGCCGCCGCTGCCGCTCCTATTCCTTGGCTCCCGTTCGCATTCTCTATTGGGATGCATGTGCTGTATTCCATCTCTGTATGTGTCGTTAATCGACACATACAGAGATAAAAAAAAAAATGGCAGCCCCCATAGAGAAGTAAAAGTAAGAACAATGTAAAAAGTACAACACGAGAACACAAATAAATAAAATGTATGTTAATATCATATTAAAAGCAATATTATATAAAAAATAAAAATAATTCATGACACCTTCCCTTTAAGACCTACCATTAGTGAGCAGGGAATTCTAAGATAACGTACCAAAACCACACCTCTTGTAGACAACCCCTTTAAAAATGGACGCCGCCACAGTGATCAGCTGTTCGCTATGGGTTTGCCTTCCGACAGGCTTGGCAAACTGCTGATTTTGACAGTGGAAATTCCCACCAGTTATACATTTATGGCTAAGCTGCCCAGTCCCTGGTGTCCAGGGGTTTAGTGAGCCTGTCCCTGGCGTCCAGGGGTTTATTGACCCAGTCCCTTGCGTCCAGGGGTAAAGTGTCCTATTCCTGGTGTCCAGGGGTTAAATGTCTCAGTCCCTGGCGTCTAGTGGTTAAATGTCCCAGTCCCTGGCGTCTAGTGGTTAAATGTCCCAGTCCCTGGCGTCTAGTGGTTAAATATCCCAGTCCCTGGCGTCTAGTGGTTAAATGTCCCAGTCCCTGGCGTCTAGTGGTTAAATGTCCCAGTCCCTGGCGTCTAGTGGTTAAATGTCCCAGTCCCTGGCGTCTAGTGGTTAAATGTCCCAGTCCCTGGCGTCTAGTGGTTAAATGTCCCAGTCCCTGGCGTCTAGTGGTTAAATGTCCCAGTCCCTGGCGTCTAGTGGTTAAATGTCCCAGTCCCTGGCGTCTAGTGGTTAAATGTCCCAGTCCCTGGCGTCTAGTGGTTAAATGTCCCAGTCCCTCGCGTCTAGTGGTTAAATGTCCCAGTCCCTCGCATCTAGTGGTTTAATGTCCCAGTCCCTCGCGTCTAGTGGTTAAATGTCCCAGTCCCTCGCGTCTAGTGGTTAAATGTCCCAGTCCCTCGCGTCTAGTGGTTAAATGTCCCAGTCCCTCGCGTCCAGTGGTTAAATGCCTCAGTCCCTCGCGTCTAGTGGTTTATTGCCCCAGTCCCTGGTGTCTAGTGGTTTATTGCCTCAGTCCCTGGTTTATTGCCTCAGTCCCTGGTGTTTTTAGTGGTTTATTGCCTCAGTCCCTGGTGTTTTTAGTGGTTTACTAGTCTAGCCCTTATCCAAATCCAATAGTAGGCCAGACAATACTCTACCTGCCACGTTGCACCCTTTGTATAATAATGTAGGATTATATTCACTCGAACAGGGATGAGCTGCAATACCAGGAACGACAGAGGGGCGCAAAACCAAATCCTGTTTACTAATTCTAGAAAACCCCCAACACTGCCGGGTATAAAATTATTAAATCTGTTGTAGAGAATCTGAAATACCTACAATCCCTGGGTTATTCTGGAATTACTCCAAGGGTTAACGAAAGGAGTTCCGAAAACAAGATAAGGGTATGTTCACACGCTGTGTTGTCAGGCGTATTCCAGGGCGAAAACGCCTCGAAATATGCCTGAAAAACGGTTTGGACGCATTCAACTTCCGTTATTTCAGGCGTTTACGCCCCGAAAAACGCCTGAAAACACTGCGTGTGAACATACCCTAGGAGCATGTCACTACCTGAGGCGTTTTTTGGAGCTAATTTTCCATTGAACACTTCGAAAAAAAGCTTCAAATTAAAAGAAGCTTCATATTCAGCTTCAAAAACGGCTGAAAAATCAAAGCCCGTTTTATCTGAAAACAGCGCTGTAGTTTTCAGCCGTTTTTGACACCGTGTGTGAACATAGCCTAATAGGGAATTGCTATTTCAGCAATTCTCCATTCTATACCGTTATGGACTGTAGTTGGCTTTCATAATAAACAATCGTACCACGTCGCCATCTTGTGGCGGATTTTAGGAACTTCAGGCAGAAAAATTAAAAGCTTAAAATCTATATACCGACTGGCATTTTTTCCACCATAACGGATGCAGAAACTTCTATAGATTTTCTTTAATGATCCTCGAATATTTTTCAGTAGTCTATAGCGGAGAATTACTGAACCCTGGATTGTTTAACTGTCCTCCTGAACTCCAAGACTATACCACGTATCCAACTCTGCTACATCACCATTACTGAACCCAGGATAGTCCGACTACTCTCATGAACTCAAGACCTTGCGGCGCTATAGGTGAACTGCGCCGCCTGGTGGGTTCTCCCTGGGTACAACAATGACCAAGTCTATCCGTTAACCTGGGCACACGGTCGCAGTCACAAGAGCGCAATATCCATGCTGTTAATGCGGGTCGTTAAACTCGCGGTCAGGCCAGGATTTGCGGCCGTATTTCACTTGTGTGTAGTCGGCCTAGAAAATAAACCTTAGAGGGGGGGGGGGTCTTTTGCTGAATATTTGGGGTCCTGTAGTATTAGAAGCCGATTACTAATATATCCCCAGGGTTTGAAAATGATACAATGTCCATAAGTCATGAGTCACATCCAGGTGAACAACTATTAAAGGGGAACTAAACTTTGACACCACTTTTCAGCAGTTTTGATCGGTGGGGGTCGGAGCACTGAGACCCCCACCGATCGCTAAAATGAAGCGGCAGAAGCGCTCGGGTGATCGCTGTGCTTTTGAGTTTCTGATCGGCTTTCCTTGGCGCAATATACGGTGTCAATAGGAAGTCTATGAGTCCCTACACCGCTCCGAGGAAAGCCGATCAGAAACGAAGCGGCACAGCGATCACCCGAGCACTTCTGCCGCTTTGTTTTAGCGGTCGGTGGGGGTCTCAGTGCTCAGACCCTCACCGATCAAAACTTCTGACTGCCACTATCATGTCAAAAGTTTTTTTAAGTGTTTAGTTAAGCGTCGGGTTAAAACCAAGCACCCCAAATATATCCCTGTTCACCTCATATAAGTCACAACAACCCCAAATCAGAACAGATAAGAGATCCTTACTGCTAATCTTCAGCATTAACCACCGGAGCTGCAATCCTATCACTCCAGAGCAGTATCTAGAACTTGCTCCATTACGCTTCCTCAGCTTGTGATCATGTGACCCGCTGCTTCCTCTCGGCTGCAGGAAGTCTCTCCTCCCGCTGCTTCCCCCCTGGCTGCAGGTAGTCTCTCCTCCCGCTGCTTCCCCCCTGGCTGCAGGAAGTCTCTCCTCTATCTAGTGAGAAATGGGTGACACCAGAGACAATAGCATCGTGTAAAAATATAAAACCACCACTATGGATCAGAATATGGAATATCAGGTCACATGTGCCGACCACAACGGTCTCTTTTACTTAACGTCAAACCTCCCAACTAATTTTATTTTATTTTTCATATTACTAACGTTATTTTTTGTGCTTTGCAGTTCCCGCCGGACCATTTGGACTACGCCGTAGATTCGGTGGACTACTTCCATGATGTACGTTGTTTTTTTTTTTATAAAATGGTTAACGAGGGTTGTGGGGGGGGGGGCTTTTATTTCAATAAAAAATATATTTTCTTATATATTTATATTTTCTTATGTCTCTGCGTTCTTTTAATACTTTATTAGCGTCTTAGTAATGGCAGGTGTCTGTATGACGACGTCCATTATTAAGGCGGAGCTTAGTGTTAGCCAGTAAAAAGGCTGCAACTAACCCCATTATTACCCACCGCCAACAGGGGTATCGGGAAGAGCCAGCTACGATCCAGTACCCGACCATCTGTAGTGATATTCGTCTATTATTATTTTTTTTTTTTTAAACCGACGTGGGGTCCCCCCCATTTTCATAACCAGCCAGATACAATAAAGCAGCCGCAGCCTAGAATTACCGGGGTGGGAAGGCCCATGGATTTTGGCCCGTCCCAGGCTAAGAATACCAGCCTGCGGCCATCCCAGTTCCCGACCATTACTACAGATATATGCAGCAGCTGAAATCTGTATTATGAGGTTCTGCAGCAGCTGAAGGGTATATTATGAGGATATGCAGCAGCTGAGGTGTGTATTATGAGGTTCTGCAGCAGCTGAGGTGTGTATTGTGAGGTTCTGCAGCAGCTGAGGTGTATATTATGAGGTTCTGCAGCAGCTGAGGTGTTTATTATGAGGTTCTGCAGCAGCTGAAGGGTATATTATGAGGATATGCAGCAGCTGAGGTGTGTATTATGAGGTTCTGCAGCAGCTGAGGTGTATATTATGAGGTTCTGCAGCAGCTGAGGTGTTTATTATGAGGTTCTGCAGCAGCTGAAGGGTATATTATGAGGATCTGCAGCAGATGAGGTGTGTATTGTGAGGTTCTGCAGCAGCTGAGGGGTATATTATAAGGATCTGCAGCAGATGAGGTGTGTATTGTGAGGTTCTGCAGCAGCTGAGGGGTATATTATAAGGATCTGCAGCAGATGAGGTGTGTATTGTGAGGTTCTGCAGCAGCTGAGGGGTATATTATGAAATTCTGCAGCAGCAGAGGTGTGTATTATGAGGATTTGCAGCAGCTGAGGTGTGTACTATGAGGTTCTGCAGCAGCTATGGTGTATATTATAAGGATCTGCAGCAGCTAAGGTCTGTATTATGAGGTTCTGCAGCAGCTGAGGTGTGTATTATAAGGATCTGCAGCAGCTGAGGTGTGTATAATGAGGTTCTGCAGCAGCTAAGGTCTGTATTATGAGGTTCTGCAGCAGCTGAGGTGTGTATTATGAGGTTCTGCAGCAGCTGAGGTATGTATTATGAGGTTCTGCAGCAGCTGAGGTGTGTATTATGAGGATCTGCAACAGCTTAGGAGTGTATTATGAGGTTCCGCAGCAGCTGAAGGGTATATTATGAGGTTCTGCTGGAGCTGAGGGGTATATTATCAGGATCTGCAGCAGCTGAGGTGTGTATGATGAAGTTCTGCAGCAGCTGTAGTGTGTACTATGAGGTTCTGCAGCAGCTGAGGTGTGTATTATGAGTTTCTACAATAGCTGAGGTGCGCATTATGAGGTTCCGCAACAGCTGAGACACAGAACTATATAATAAACACTGCGGCTGCTACAGAACCTCTTTTGAAAAAAAAACAGAACACATCAGGGGTTTGAGAGCAGAAGGAAAAGCGATCAGTGACAGAGCTATTCTGCAGGACTAGATAAGCAGTGCCTCTGTAGCGCCGCTCATCTATGTATAAGGCCTTGTTCACACGGCGTGTTCATTGCATTTTTGCAGCGGCAAAAACGCATTCTTTAAGCTTCCCATTGACATGAATGGGAAAACGAATTCTAGTGCATACGACACGTTTTTATTACGCGCACTTGTTTGAAAACGCGTCGTGTTAAAAAAGAAGCATCATGTCAATTCCTGGAGAGGAAAACGCGCCGAAAACGCGCCTAATTCCCACAGTCAATGAGAGCCCTAATTACGCGCCCGAAAACGCGTCAAAAACGCCTGCAGTTTAAAAAGCGCTTTGCGAAACGCTCTGATACTCGAACGTGTCTGATCTCACTCATATCTACGGTCGGCTTTATAATATATAATATATTCGATTATACTTTATATTATATCTTATTATTTATCATGTTTAACATATTAACCCCTCACACGTCTTTTATCATGTGACCTGTGTTTTGAGGTGACTGTACACAGTGCGGAGGATCCTGACAAGAATCTCTGCACACTGATGCATCTCTCCCATGGCAACAGAATCCAGTCACGACCTATTTCTGATTGGCTGCCCTTATCCCCTATCCCGCCTCCACACTCTTTCGCGGCTTCTCATTGGTCAAGGTCGCTTCCGTCCTCTTTCGCTATTGGTAGACTATGATGTCAGCGCGGCTGATGATTGGCTCCTTTTCCTTTCTCGTAGGGTAGAGAAAAGGGGGGCTCACCCAAGGGCCGTGACGTCAGGCGCGGTAGTCGCCATTTTGAAGCGGTGAAGTCGGTCGGACAGGGGCGCACCGTGGGAAAGTCGCCGATTTCGTTCGCTGCTGTTCTTCCCCGAGCTGCTATAATGTCGGAGAAGTACGAAGGGGACGTGCACCTGGAGGAAACCGGCGATGAGAAGCAGGTGATGTCACTCTCCAGCATTGAGTAACGGTATCAATGGTGCCTAGCTGGAGAGGTGGGGGGCAAGGGACCCCCAGAGACGTGTTAATGTAACGAACAATGGCCCGGGGTGCATTATTGGTGGGGGTCTGTCATCTCAGGACCCTTGTCTGCTGTCACGTGTTTATTGGGGGTGCCAATATATATATTCACCCAGGTACAACTATATAGACATAGATGTGCACCCCCGATAAACACAATGGGCACCATATGTCGTGTCAGCCAATCAGAGCTCAGCTCTCATTCTTCCAGTGCAGTTTGAAAATAAAAGGCTGAGCTCTGATTGGGTGCTATTGACAACAAGGACAGTTCTAATTTTTTATGTGGGTGGTGGGGCCGACAACCACCATTTTTTTTGTTAGCAGATCTGTGGGTGTTCTTTCCTCTGCCGTCTCACCCCATGTGCCCGAAACTACAGCACAAGTTCAGACTAAAATAATTTTCAGTATTTGGTGTGTTCTGGATGAGAAACATCTGACATATCCCTCCTTTTTCTGTGAGACCGGTCATGAGAAGAAAAGTATAAAATATCCTTTAGGGTATAAGAATGTGAAAACCGGTTTTTAATATCTTTCTTCTTGGCTGAGATATGATATTTTATAGTTACAGGCCCAAAGCCTGAGGCTGCACCACTGAGAGAGTCTGATGACCTGTTCTCTTCTGATTTGTCATGTGCAGTGTTGTCATGGAGACCTTATGTGGCTCCAAATACAACAATATCTACATCCTCCCCGGATTGTTTAGGGGCAGGTGTGTGTGTGTGTCCAAGTATTTGGTGATTTGAACCTATGCAAGGTCTCCATGGCAACGCTGCACCTGACAAGTCAGAAGAGGACCGGTCTTGGTTTTCCACAAGAAAAGGGAAATGTCATCAGATTCTCTCAGTAATGCAGCCTCAGGCTTTGGGCCTGTGACTTCAAGCGATCAGATCTCCGCACAGGAGTAAGATATTAAGAAACGGTTTAGATATTCTTAATCTACGTTCTAGGGACTCATGACCTGTCCACAGGATACGCCACAAATGTCTGATAGATGCGGGTCCCACCTCTGGAACTCGCAACCCGTATCGATCTCCCAAACGGGTGTCCTCCGACTCCCACCCCTCATAGGTGGAAGAGGAGAAACAGCTGAGCTCACTGTGCTACATTGCACAGCTGCTTCACTTGGTGGGTTGGGGGACCCTTATTCGTTAGATGGGTGTGGGTTTGCCGTAAATGTATATCCCGAGATCACTCAAACGCAGAAGATGGTCTTAGATCCCCTTGTAAATGTTCGTTCCCGTTCGTGAAGATTAGCGCTAATGTTATATGTGCGTATCCTGCGGCGGCCTGGCCTGCCAACACGTATTTTTACATTTACCTTGAGATCCGTGTAAAATTGCACAGTAATGGCCAAGTGGTCTGCGTGCGGACGTTTCTAACATCTGGTAATGTCAGATAAGAGGGGCAGGAGTAGCACAGAAGGGCCTAGTCACAGACCTACACTCGGCGTGTGCACGCACTATATGGCCAGAAGTATTGGGACACCTACGCGTTACACCTTCAGGCGCTTCAATGATATCCCATTCTAAGTCCATTGGCATTAATATAAAATCCCCCCCCCCCCCCCTTTGCGGTAATTCAGGTTCCACTCTTCTGGGGGCTTTCGACAAGATTTTGGAGTGTCTGGGAATTTTTATCCATTCATCAAGAAGAGCGTTTGTGAGGTCAGACGACGACGTGCTTTACACCACTCCAGCTGCCGCCTGGCATTGTGCTTTCTCCATACAGTGTATGTAATTACGCCGAACGTGACCATAGACCCCTATTCGTCTGGCGAATGCCAAGAGTGTGTCCCTTACCAGGACGGCATGAGTCAGCCTTCTGGGAGATCCTGCTGACGTAGAGCTCCTAAAAAAATAATCGTACAGGCGGGAGATCCTGTATATCCGGTGAATTCTGACATCAGAGCGCGCTATTTCCTCTCTTCGCCAACATGGTGCAACCTCCTTATAAAGGGGTTGTCCCGTAAGGATAACCCTCTGTCTAGTCATAGTGTGGTCCCCCCCTCCCCCCCCCCCCCCCACTCGGGACTCCCCTCCCCCCCCCCCACTCGGGACTCCCCTCCCCCCCCCCCCCCCCCACTCGGGACTCCCCTCTATGAACAAAAAGCCACGTACACCAAAGCCGCTCTGGCCATCTTTGTATTAGCGGGACAGTTTGAATAGCCGCGTGTAATGCTACATTTCGCCTGTAGTGGCCGCTGTTGTATAGCCGATGGCAATTTCCTCCCAGGTCGGCTGTTTGCTGGGGTCCTCGGGAGCCGGGTTGGAGGTTGCGCCGCTGAACCGTAAGCAGCGTCTTTTCTAACCATTACCGCCACATTTATTCCGTCATCGGCAGAGCATTGCATGGTGGGAATGGAGCGTTGAAATATTCCGAACATTTTATATTTCTATTCTGTCTCTTTTTATATTCAGGACTCCCAAGAGAAGGAGGCAGTAACGCCTGAGAAAGCAGAGGAGCAGAAGCTGAAGGCCAAATACCCCAACCTAGGGCAGAAGCCGGGGGGCTCGGATTTCCTTATGAAGAGGCTTCAGAAAGGGGTAAGTGATGTAGATGCTCTGCACAGTCTGGGGGTGTCCAGATTTTTTTTTTTAAATTGTCTTTTTCTGGTTTTGTTTTTTTTCCAGAAACTGCGCCACTCTTGGGCTGTGTCTGGTATTGCAGATAATCCCTGAATGAGTACTGCAATACCAGACACAGCCCATGGACAAGAGTGGCGCTGTTTCCAGGCGATAAGCAGACTGTGCTTTCTTTCAATGCGAAACCGTGCCACACCTTCCCACAGGCTCTGTGCGGTATTGCAGGTGAGCCCCGGTCACTTCAATGGAGTTGAGCCGCAATACCGGAGACAGCCCATGGACAGGTGTGGCGCTGTTTTTTGACAGCAAGCAGTCAGTCTAATCCTGTACAACCCCTTAAATTCATAAAGTTTGGAAATATATCACTTTGCTTATCTTTTAGTTACAGCCTTTTGTTTTACCTCAGAGCTGCATTTACAATTCTGCAGGCTTTACAGCTCAAATCTTCCAGCATTCATGGTTTGATCGTTTTCTGCGCAAAGTCGCTGTGGCCATTTGCATTCTGGGAAATACAGTTTTTACACCCAACGTTGTACAGTTATCTGATGTTGGAAAATATTCCTGTCCCTCCTGCATTATAGGAGCTCAGCTAAGCCGAGAGCAGAATTTTGAATATAGCTCTGGAGGCTGAAACTCTGAATTGGTATCGGATCAATGATGCAATATGTGTACAACGTTACTCCACTTTTTATGTGGCTGTATATATATATATATATCTAGTTTAAAGGGAAGTGTATGCTATAAAGTGGCGTTCCACTCTAAGCCCACCCATTCTTCAGGCTGATCCCGTATAGGTCAGAAAAATCCCCCTCAAATTGGCCAAAGCCGTGTGTGTTCGTACCCTTGGGGTTGTTCATTCCTCCCTCCCTCTTTGCAGGACCCACAAGCAGCCCTGGGATGGGCGTGTTACATTCTGTCCATGCAAATAGTAGGACGAATCACGGCTGGGGGGTGGGAGTGCTCACCGTCACCACTAGGGGGACCTCACTACATATTTATGTAGCTTCCATTGAAGGTTAAGAGGACCCTCTCTCCTTTGTCAATATGGTGTGTCCCTGCACTGATTGGACAGTGTCTGAACACCCCTCGTTAAGCCGGGTTCACATATGCGTTGCGGCTTCCGTTTGTAATGGTTGACGACAACGCAGCGCCAGATCCGTCGTACTACTCATACCCCTGGCACCCGACAGTCGTCGTGCTGTCCCTCTGTTATTCCTGTTGGAATTGTATGAATACATTTTTAAAAAAAGTGTTACTATTCCCCTTGTCATTACTATGTATCTATACTCCGTCCAATCAGTGATGACAAGTGTAGGAACACGCCCTATTGACAAGAATGGTAACGCCCAATTGTCAATTTAGTCTTGCGTTTCCAGGAGGAATAACAGAGGGCCGGCACAATGCACAGTTTTCACAGAAGATGCTCCAGAATTGTATTTTTCATGGGGACTACTGGTATTTACTAAAACAGATGGCGTCCTCTTTAGCTCTGTGCAAATAAATTGGGAAATCGCTTAAATAACAATTCCCTTTCATGTCTCTATTGGAATCTCTCACTTTTGAAGCCCTGAGAACGTCCTGCTCCTCGCCTCGCCCCTGACGGCCTGTGTATCCTGCGCCATACTCTGGCCTGCATTTTAAGAATTGATTTGGAGTTACAGGTCATACGCCGTATTTTGGTGCTCCCTGATTAGATATTTTCCGGGTCTTCCAGAAATGTTTCCATATATACATATGACTAATATCAGCAGCTCCTCTTCTCCTGTAAGCAGCCGGACATGATTGTGATAGGTTATCAGACTCTGAATGTAAAAAAAAAAAAATATATTGTTTTCATTCACTGACGGCAAGAGGAGATCTTGAAAATGGTAAAGAATCAAAACACAAGGGGGATTTACTATAGTTTTATGCCGCTTTTTTTGTCGTAAAAATCTATTTTTGACGCAGGCCATATTTGCGACTTCTCTCCTCGCCACTTTTGAAAAGTGGGTGGGGTTAATGGTGAGGGGTGGGGCTCAAGTTTCTGATAGATTTATACATGTTTGGTCAGACATACACTTGTGGGACCCATGGCAGACAGATGGTTTTTCTTAACATAGGCTGCTCATTTTCCCTGCAGTGGCCACTACAGGTGCAATGTAGTATTACATGTAATACGTGGACGGACCAGGTTCACCAGAACGAGATGCGCTGCTTGTTAGCGGCTTTGACTCATCGATGGGGGTCCTCAGCGGGGGACACCTCTATCACATTCTAATAGGGTATATGTACAGGTGTTTATAGTCTCCTTGTTATGGTTGCTTTATATCGGGGGGCAGCAACCCTCGGCACTCCAGCTGCTGTGAAACTACGATTCCCAGCATGCCCTGACAGCCTTTGGCTGGAATATTAAAGTGTTTGGCTGTCGGGGTATGCTGGGAGTAGTAGTTTCTCCACAGCTGGAGTGTATATGGTTGCTGACCCCCCCCCCCTTCCTTATACTATAAGAGGCTCAGCAAGTCTCATGGATCTTTTGTCGTTGCAGCAAAAGTACTTTGATTCGGGAGACTACAACATGGCAAAGGCCAAGATGAAGAACAAGCAGCTGCCCTGCGCCGGGCCCGATAAGAACCTGGTGACCGGTGACCACATCCCCACGCCGCAGGACCTCCCGCAGAGGAAATCGTCACTCGTTACCAGCAAGCTAGCAGGGTAGCCGGCCTCTCCACCACGGACATGTCCGCACTTCACTGTACCATAGAGCGGAGGCGGCCGGACTCTCATAGACACGTCACCTTGTCGGCACTGGAAGGGCAGGTGCCTCATTGTCCTGCAATGCCCCGCGGGCCGTTCCTACAGTGACTGAGATCAGCTATTACCGCACGCCACCGCCGCGCGACTAGAAATTTACTTTTGGGTTGATGGACGATACCTGACGCGTTTCTTGGTGCAGGAGATTCGGCTGATGCCAATATCTGGCTGTTATATAGTGTAAGATATGAGTTTTGCATTCCCTTGTGTGGCACCGGCGTGCCAGGGACTTGTCACATTGGCGATGCCGTACGTCCTCGGACATATTGGCCAATCACAGTGGGTCAAATACATGGTCCAGGGCGAGGCGAGGTGTAACAAGGCCTCGCTTGGATTAAAGGGACCCGTGCAACTCGCTATTGTGTAAGATGATGGTGTGAAACCTTCTCCACCAGATTTGGGGGTCACTAGGGATGCCGGCGGAGGTGACCACCCCCTGTACTTAGGCTTTGTCTGTCTCTGTGCGAATGGTACGTCGTGAGAAGCCCGTCCCGTCTCTTTGCCCTGGTTTATAATGCCACAGTGATATACTAAGTAAAGCTGATACGGGCTCGGTTTTAAAATATAACCTGTGGTGGTCCTAAAACCTTCTTATTATTGTAGGTGATATTACCGGGTTGGCACGCCTCATACATTGTCACAGAGCTGCAGCTTTGTTGCGGGTTGGGTCTGACTAAATAGGAAATCCACAGAATCTAAATTTATTGATCAACGGTCGATCTCGTGTCGCTTTATTAACCTGTTATAAGAAGAATGATCACGCTCCGCCCCCTTTTTTGACCCTGATCGCTCACTCCTCATCAGCCAATTATAAAGCAGCATGAGTGAGTTGCCTGTTCCTCCCATGCAGATCCTGTTCATGTTACGTTTTATTTATTTCTGTTACAGATGGAGTGCCAACATATTCCTGATTCGTGGTCCCCCAGTGGGGATTACAATCTAAATGTATTACAGCTTGTACAGGGTTAGAAATAGGCAGACAAGCTGGTGACCCTCCCACAGGTTGAGAAAAGCAGCTGCAGCACCTATCTCCAGAACGCAATAAAAAAGGTTATATGGTCGTGAGTTACGTAAACCGCGCAACTCGCTGAGCTACGCTGTCTCCGTAACTCCCATAGTAGTTACGTGTAGCATGCGATCTACGCCGTTTCCGTAAATACCATTCACTTCTATGGAGCTTACGGAAACGGCGTAGCTCAACTCACAACCATATAACTTTTTTTTTTATGGTCGGTATTCACCTCATTCAGCCGCAACACAGAGCGGCTGAACGGGATTTAGGGGGACCCGTTCTGGGGATAGGTGCGGGTCCCAGATTTGGCACCCGCATCTATCTGACATTTATGACATATCTATTCGGTGACATTCTGTGGACTATTGGTCCTGTCAACAACCTGACTGCACCCCCTATTTCATACAATTTTGTCTCTAGGGGTCATCAATGAGCTATGACCCAGGACTGCAAAATATAAATATCTATATAAAGATTTTCTCTGTACTATGTACTACCTCTTTGTGACCATCAGGTGGCAGTGTTGCTTTGAAAGTAATTTACACTTCTGTCAATCCGGATTCACCAAAGATTCACAGTTTAAGGCCTCATGCACACAGCTGTGCCCGTAATCACGGCTCACAATTGCGGGCACTGACGCAGCCCGCATTTTCGGCCCGTTCTCCCATACAAAAGTATGGTAGCACGGCCCGTAAAACACCAAAGATAGAACACGTTCTATCTTTTGCGGTACAGTTCTTGGCATGGACACTTATTCGTAGCGATACGGAAAGGTGTCCGCGGCCAATAGAACTGAATGGGTCTGTAATTGCGGACCGTATTACAGTCCGCAGTTGTGGAGATTTTTTACGGTCGTGTGCATGGGGCATAAACGGGCAGCTTCTAATCCGCCTGAAATTGTGGCAGGAACATAAGGGTATATAGGGACGTGCCAAGAGACTCAGACATGGGATTTTGGTAGCCTTTTAACATACTAAGGTCACTGAATGTCGAAGGGCAATATCACATGAGGAGACCGCAAGAGTTTGGACTACTAAGCTCACAGCTAGAGCTGCATTTACAATTCTGCCAACTACCACTTTATAATGTGAAACCAGCAGAATTCTGAATGCAGCTCTGGATGTGACTGGAGTAAGAGAGGTTGTAGGTAAGCGATTTATAAGATTACCCAACACTGTATGGAGATTAAGGCTTCAATATGATTTTAGGGAGTAGAAAATCTGAGATCATTCCATGTCATGTTATAGATGCTCATCTTAAGCTCAACACTGCCCCCCTCAGGTGTCATGCACACATTGCGCTTTATTACAGTTCATAATGTTTATTGCTTATTGTTTAGGCAATACTGAGAAATTCTTCACGACCCCCAGGGCAACATTTCCTGGTTCCTCAAGGGGTTAATAGTAGCAGATTATGGCAGCCTTGACCCAATAAAAAGGGATATTGTGGACTGCATTCAGTGCAGGAAAGACTCCTGACCACTAGTGGGAGCTAGCTGCATATGTATTTAGATTCTCTCTATTGACTGTATAAATGTGTGTAGTGAGCTCCCCCTAGTGGAAGCGTCAGAATAACCAGAATTTTATCATTGAATATTACTTAAGGGGGTTGTCCAGTCATAAGAAATCGATTGCCTATTCTCAGAATAGGTTATTAATATGTGATCGGTAGGGGTCTGACTCCCGGCACCCCCACCGATCAGCGGCCACATTGAGTAAATGGGAGTAGACTTTAATACTGTGAACCACTGCTACAAGTGTGTCGGTGATGTACAGTACAGAGCCGATAAGTAATGAAGGGGAAGAAGCGCTCGTGCGAGGGCCGTGTCCCCTACAAAACAGTTGATCGGCAGGGTGCCAAGAGTCGGACGCCCACCGATCAGATGTGATGTCCTATTCTGAGGATAGTCCATCCATTTCTTAGGACAACCTCTTTAACGCCTCTAAGGGCATTTTCCCAAGTAAACAAATGGTGGTGTATTTCATTTATGCCTGTGATCCCTGTCATCCTGTGTCTGCTGCTCCAGAGGAAGTACATAAACTGCTACCTGCAGACTCCACTAGGGGGAGCTCCGTGCATACAGGTTTATACAGCTAATATAAAAGACCTCTCCCCCCTACTGACATGGCTGTTTTAGTAAATACTTGTATTCACCATAAAATAATGACTCTGGAGCATCTTTTTCCTAGGACTCTACTTTGCGCTGTTCCTCTATTATTCCTCCTGGAAATGTATAAATCCATTAACTGGTTACCGCACCCCTTGTCAATATGCTGTGTCCCTACTCTGTCAGCACTGATTGGATAACGTTAACTTAGGTCTTGTTCACATCTGCATTGTGGCTCCCGTTTCTTTTGGACACCATATTGCAGTGCCAGATCCGTCGTACAACAGATACTGACGATCGTTCTTGAATTATAATCTCGTCCGTTGGTGAATAGCGTTATTCTTTCCGTCAAATCGGACAGAATTTGGAATGGAGGTGATTCGAACGCAGTTATAAACATGGCCTTATATATTTTCTAGGAGGAATAACAGAGGAACGGCACAATAAACTTATAGAAAAAAAAAATTGTACCGGAACTGTTAAATTATGTGGAATACAAGTATTTACTAAAACCGACATGTCAGGAGAACTGATAGATGGTCTTTTAAAGGTCCCAAGCTCCAGAATAGCGGTTACCCTACCCCCCCATCCTGCCTGGTGAGGCGGCCGTCTCGCCCAACGAATGGTGAATTTATTTTTATGGGCGTTGCGGTTAGGGCTGAGCCCACTTGCTCAGCTGTTTCTCCTGAATATGCCATACATGTTTTTAAGTTGGGAATACCCCTTTAAATTGAACGGGAGCTGTATAGATATGTATGCAGTTAGCTCCCCCTAGTGGTGGTTCTCTGCTAGTTTTTTTTTCTGTGTACGCTCCTGGCAATGACTCCAGTACTAGTACCAGCTATATTTAATACAGATGCCTCACCCCATTATAATAGGGGGTCTCACCCTCATACGTTGTAACGATATAGATTGTTCCCTGTCACCACGAATGTTCTCGATCACTCGGCCAGTGTTCACATGATGTAATTTAGATAATAATCCGGATTTCTCCTCTTGTATAATATCTATTATAACCGTATTTTATTTTTTATTCTATCCTTTCAGAATTATTTTTGTCTCCTCTGAATAAAAACTACTAATCTCAACCAGTCCAGCCCCCATTGGTATTGTCACACCTTTTTTTACGGACCCTGAATCGCATATACATCCATCCACTCCAGTACTGCTCTGCCTGTGTACGTGTCAGTCTTAACTGCATTTTTGCATTATATTCATGAACCAAGAAGCTCCAGGTGAACAGTGCTTTTTTGCTGCAGTGCATAGAATTCTGGATAGACGGATCCTGTATTACAGAATTGAACAAGAAGATTTTTCAGTTGTTCCTGAATCATCTTTGGCAGCCGCCAATGACAACCATTTCACCACTCATTGTCCTTCCTCTTTCCACAGACCTTTAATAGCATGTACATCCATCCACACCCATTGCTCTTCCTGTGTAAGTGTCAGTCTTAACTGTATTTTTGCATTACGTTCATCAACCATAAAGCTCAGGATGAACGCCGGTATCCCTGTGATATGAGTGCTGCAGTGCATAGAATTCTGGGAGGATGCCATGTCCACACACCATACTGCATTGCAGTGCCACTATAGCGCCATATTGCTGCCAACCATAGCAGGTTGTCCTGACACCATAGTGCGGAATGGTACTCAGTGCAAAGTTTGGCATTAAGATGGCACGATGTGGGCAATATGAGGCTCTGCGCAAATTATGTGCACTTTTTAACTATGTGGGCAAAGTATGGCAGTGAGTGAGTACTGTGGCTTCCTGTGTGTGCTGTATGTCACTATCTGGTTGGCATAACTTGGGTAATGCTTGGCACTAACTGGACCTTCTATGTATGCGGGCACTGTGTGTGGTAAATGGGCACTGCATAAATCTTTCTTGTGGATCCTCCTGGAATTCTTACTGAAACGGAGTTTACATTGAATTTCACATTTGGAATGCTATTCCCTAAAACTGCAGTAATACAGCGCACCACAAGATGGCACCATAGTCCAACATTTTTGGGTATTATTACTTAGTAATAATATAAGTTTAAAGAGACACCTGCCTGTTTAACCCCCTTCCCACCGCAGCTGTTTTTCAGATTTTCGCTTTTCCCTTCCCACCTTCCAAGAGCCATAACTTTTTTATTTTTCCGTTGATATTGCCGTAGGAGGACTTGATTTTTTTTTTTGTAGGACGAGTTGTAGATTTTCACCACACCATTAACTGTACCATATAATGTACTGGGAAACAAATAAAAATAATCTTTTTGGGGTTATTGTTTTGTTTTTACGGCGTTCCCCATACGGTAAAAGTTACCTTAATCCTGCGGGTCTATACGATTACGGAGATACCAGATTTATATTTTTTTTACTTCTTTTACAAGGTAAAAACTCATTGTTAAAAAAAAAAAAAAATTCGTTTTGTGTCGCCATTTTCTGAGAGTCAGAACGTTATTTTTTTGCGGGGAAAGCTGCCGTTTCTATTGGTACAATTTTCAGTTATTTATTCCATTTTTTTAAGGTTGTCTTTTTTACGGCGTTCCCCGTGCAGGTTAAATAAAGTTATATTGTAATAGTTCAGGCTTTTAGAGACGCTGCGATACCAGTTTCGTTAATTTGTTTTTGTTTTTTTGCTTAGCTTTTGTTTCTTTTTCTACTTATAATTTTTTTTATATAATTAAAAACTAACTGTATTTTACTTTTTTTTATTAGTCGCCCCAGGGGACTTGAACACGCGATCGTTGGATCGCTTGTACATTATACTGTAATACTAATGTCTTGCAGTATATTGGGATTTTGATAAGCGCCTAATAAGACCTGCCGGAGGAAGGATTTAATAGGAGCGCAAAGATGGCAGACCTGGGGACCTTCCCTAGGCTGCCATGACAACCATGGGCTCCCCGCAGTCACGCAGAGGGCGGCTGATGGACCATCAGAGGGGGCCGCACCTTCGTTCTAACAGCCTAGATGCTGCGGTCGCTTTTGACCGTAACATCCAAGGGGTTAAAGTAGCAGGATCCCGCTCATTGCACTGAAGTGTCGGCTGTTTCATACAGCCGACGTGCTCATGTCATGGAACGGCTCGCTGCGAACTCGTTCCATACTCCCCCTGACCTCCACCGTATATACACTGTGGATGACTGGTAGGGGTTAATGCTTACATGATCTCATAGTTCCAGACTGAACAAATTTTTTTTTCTCCCCTACGGGAGTACAGAGATAAGGCAAAACATGTATAAAACTCGTTTCTCCTCGTATTGATTTTGAGTCACATCATTTCTTAGGGTATGTGCACACACACTAATTACGTCCGTAATTGACGGACGTATTTCGGCCGCAAGTACCGGACCGAACACAGTGCAGGGATCCGGGCTCCTAGCATCATACTTATGTACGACGCTAGGAGTCCCTGCCTCTCCGTGGAACTACTGTCCCGTGCTGAAAACATGATAACAGTACGGGACAGTTGTCCTGCAGCGAGGCAGGGACTCCTAGAATCGTACATAAGTATGATGCTAGGAGCCCGGCTCCCTGCACTGTGTTCGGTCCGGGACTTGCGGCCGAAATACGTCCGTCAATTACGGACGTAATTAGTGTGTGTGCACATACCCTAATACTCCAGTCACATCCAGAGCTGCATTCAAAATTCGTCCATATGCTATTTGGAATCTGAGAGCCAGACTGTACCCCAGGAATACTACCATAGTGCCCCCAGAAGTAGTGTCAGCCAGTAAGTGTGCCCTACAGAGAGCTTTACATACCTGTCCTCATTTCCACGATGGCGCAAGACGGTGTCATTAGATTGGTCAGAATTGGGTGCTGTAGTACCATGTAGCCAAAGGCCAAAATGGGGCAGCAGCCTATGTAGTGTAAGGCGGGCAGAGAGCTAACTAGCGACGGGGGGACCAAGCCACACGCACATGAATGTTGTTGGTCATCACAAGTCATAGTCCACAAGCGGTAAACTTCACGGATCTCCCCTGGTTATACTGAAGACCTATCCAGCGGCTCCCACCCCGATTGGCAACTCGGCACTGCACACCTCAAACACTAATCCGGGTGGTCAACTACTGCAGTGACGCCATCCAAGTCCCGGAAACAACAGGCCCGCAAGAGGGGAGGAAGGCTCTCCATTCACTGGATAACGCCCAACATTTTGGCGCCCACCTTCTCCCCCTTTTATCCCCTTTGGTGAGGCTTCACCTCCCTCCTGAACGTACCACTCCGTGTCTAGGATCTCCCAAAACAGGGCGCCCGGGAATGACACTGACTCCAGCCACAATACCCAAGGGGTGGCAAAGTGGACAGCCCTGGGCCTAGCGAGGCTTTCACCGTACTACACATTAACGCTGCTTACAGGGCCTGCCCCGTTCTCCATCCCCCGATCACACGTTCCAATGTGTCGCAGGCCCGGCCAGATGAAAAAATCACCTCAGAATTAAAGCTTCTCACCCTAGGGAAAGTCATCGCCACCTGTTCACACAGAAACACAAACAACCACATGTACAACATTTATGAAGAGTATTTACCTCTTAGGCCCTGTTCACACGGTGGAAATTTTTTCCGCACATTCCGCCGCAAAATTCCGCCTCCCATTCATTTCATCATCATCAGATATTTTCAGAACATTTATTCTGTGTCCAGATTGTGTGGTAAACATGATAGTTCCGGCGTAATATAAATGTTATTGTAACTGCATCTTTCCCACCCTTCACATAAACCTGGCGCCATGTAGCCCGACACTGAAGGGCCACATAGCAGCTGCATGTGCTGCCTCTATGGGAGGGGTCAGCAACATTTGGCACTCCAGCTGTTGTCAAACTACAACTCCCAGCATGCCCTGGCAGCCAAAGGCTTTATTATTCCAGCCTTTGGCTGTCAAGGCATGCTGGGAATTGTAGTTTCACAACAGCTGGAGTGCTGACCCCTGCTCTATGGTGTATATACTACCCTCTTATCCTATAGTATTCACTGAACGGGGGGAAGAACCAGCAGGCGGGCTCCACCTCTCTTATAAGGGGATTTATGTCAGTGACCTATCCTACAACATTAGGAGATCCAAAATAAGTTCATCCCAGGGACATAAACAATGCAAGTCTTTGTGGTGCATGGAAAATGTTCCCATACCCCTTTAAGAGTGACCCTAAAGTCCCCACATGACAGATGCCCACATAAGTGCCAGCCACAGAAGCCACCATAAACGGTCCAGCCTGAGTCGTGTCTAATTTTTCCTCAGCCCTGTACCTGAAAACCCTGAAGGGCTTATTGCCACCCTACTGGCATTAAGCGCACATACTCCACCAGCCCGCCCACCCCCCCCCCCCCCCCCCCCCCCCCAGCTACACGCTTTTTATGTTAGGCCGAGTTCACATTTTTATCCAAAAGCAGAGTGGCGCCTAAAGGGACGAGAAGTATGAATGGAAGCTTTATACTTCTCATTTCTGGATTCATTTATATTTTTGAATAAAAAGACAATCAAAATATAAAGTGTAAACATACTTTATGGCCACTAGATGGCAGACTTGCTTTACTATTTTTTCCCATCTATACAGTAGGTGCTGTTCTACCATAGTCAATAATGGGATATTACTAGTTAATGTCATCATGTATGATCAGGGAGGGTCCAACATCTGGGACACCTACTAATCCTGAGACGGAACAGGCCCTTGACCCTGTGTCTGGAGAAATTAACCATTACACGACCGTATATTTCATCCGTAATTACGGACCCATTCATTGGCCACGGACACCTTTCTGTATTTTTACTGATGGGTGTCAATGTTGAAAAAATGATAGAACCTGTCCTATTGTCCGTAATTACAGCACGGACTCTCCCATAGAAGCCTATGGGCGCTTCCGTAAATACGGACGGCTACTCAAGAGCATGCGTATACCGTCCGTATTTACGGAAGCGTTGCTATGCAACATGTTGGTGACATCATTTGCAGCCTCCCTTTTTTTTTTTTTACGGGTCCGTATATACGGATTAACTACGGATGCAATACGGACCGTATTTACCGATAGATGAAAATATGGTCGTGTTTATGGGGCCTAAGGCCTCATGCACACGGCCATGCCCATAATCAGCATTTTTCAGGCTGTTCTCCCATACAAAGCACGGCCCGTAAAACACGGAAAAAACGGACAAGCTCCATAATTCCCGGCACAGTTCTACGGCACAGGCACCCATCCGTAGCGATACAGAATGGTGTCCGCGGCCAAAAGAACTGAATGGGCCCATGAGTATGGACCGTAACTGCGGCAAATTTTTACGGTCGTGTGCATGGGGCCTAACTGTGACATGTATGAGGTATAGTGCGGTGTTGACCACGGACGGTGGAATAGACAAGGCTCACTGTAACTCATGCACGGGCCTGGGGTCACCTTTCCTGACATGTCTGTTTTAGTAAGTCATTGTATTCACCATGAAATAACAATTCTGGAGCATCTTTTAGAACTCTATATTGCGTCGATCCTCTGTTATTCCTCCTAAAAATGGATGAATAAATTGACAACTGGGAGTTATAAATTGAGGGTGTGTCCCTACACAGACTGACACTGTCCAATCAGAGCTGACAGATTGAAACTGTGTAGGGACACGCCCCTTTAAGAAGTTGACAATTTGTTCATACATTTCTAGGAGGAATTATAGAGGAACGGTACCTTGGTGTATGCCATGCTGATGACATTACTTGACCATGGCGACCATGATGTCACCACTGCATATGGAGGTCGGGTGATATTCCATCATCATGCCATGAGGTGTTGGAGATGTAATTCGCCAGGGTTCCTCTTCTCAAATTCAAGTTGCCACAGAGAACACTTGAACCACATAAGATTTAACCCCTTTGCGCAAATAACGTACATTTACAACTTACGCAGGGGGTTAAACTCCGATCACAGGCAATAATGTACTGTCATATCACATAAAATGTGTAAAAGACCCCTAAGGGGATTAAAGAAAAATCAAAAAATAATACAATTGAACAATATTAATAAATAAATAATGGTGGAAATAAAAAAAACTATAACCAATTATTTTTTAATAAAAATGTTTTATTAAATACACATCTGTAAATAATATACACATATTAGATATCCCTTTACTCATAATAAGCCGTACAATAAAGTCTAATAAATAACGCACAGCGTAAAAAAAAAAGTATATTCTGCCATAATAATTTTTTTTTTTATAAACAGCGCCACACTTGACCATGGGCTGTGTTTGGTACTACAGTTCTCCCTTTTGCATGGAAGGTTTAGTGGTTATTGATGGTATTCCCGTAATACTCCTGGTGGTCTAAAATAGTTCAGTGATTAAGATTTAGTATCCCCAGTGGCCTAGGGTGATCAAGGGGTTAATGTTGATATCTATTATCCATGATGTAAGGTGGTTATATGTTCATATGTAATATCCCTGTGGAGGGTGGTTTAAAGGTGAACACCTCATTTATAGTTTATTAATATATGGTTTAGGACATATAAAGTGTACCTATAATTAAATTTTGTTTCTTTCCCACAACTATTTCATAAAATTGTGCCTGCTACCAGCTGCCACTAGAGGGAGCTCACTACATAGGTATTTATACAGTTACCTTTAAACTCACTAATACATCAGTATACAATGAGCTCCCCCTAGTGGCGACAGAAAGATTTGTCATATTTTCTCCTGAACTGCCCAGAGTGGGTTTCCCGGGTACTAGAACAATGAGGCTCGGGGGAAATTTCGGACTCTGACTGTTTTCATATTTGCCAGACCATTAGCTTATCATCATTACCGCACCCAAACCCGACTACTATAACACTGCCCCCTATGGGCAAGAATATTGATCTGACCGGGTAGAAGAATTTACCATTTTCTACTGGATTTCATATAGTGTATTCTGTGTGTTCCAGTTCACACAGTAATGGTTTCCATCCTGGCCAGGCACCAGCTAATTAACTCAATGAGTATAATTGATAGCTCCAGCAGACATCGGAGTAGGTTGCTGACGTCAGGCCATTCTCAATAACAAACTTTTCGAACATTGTGTTCTAGCCTCCCCTGTGTATCCACAAACACTATATTCATTAATGGCTGGACCGGCGTGTACACAGGCTTCATTCATTCCCGAAACCCCTTTCTGTCTATTGTGTTCGGGCCCCGGGGCCGGACAGGACAGCAATATTTTCATAGACATTTATTACCAGTACGCTAAGGCCTTTAGCTCAAGTATCAGCAATTGGCAATCCCAGACACGCCATAGATATAAAACTAGACGACTTACATCCGACACGCTCCGGAGACGAGAAATGACCCGTACAAACCCCACGGACCAGTCTAAGGTTGAGAACTTCTGGTCTAGGGTGCTTTAGGTGTTAGTACATAATATACCAGGGTGTTTAAGGGGTTAATAATAAAATCCCTGGTAGTCTAGAGTGCTTTAGGGGTTAATAAATAATATTGTTAAGGGGCTATGGGTGTTAATATATGTTCTCCCTGGTGGTCTAGGGGGATTTGGAGGTTATATTCCTAGTGTCTAGGCTGCTTTGGGTGTTAATATTCACTACTCAACATTGAAATTGCAAAACCAAGAAGGATGAGACGTAAAGTTATACAAATCGGGGGAGTAGCCGGTGTCGCTAAAATCGGCTAATTATCAAATATTCAAGGGCCTAGCGCCAATCCGTGGCATGTGGGAGGCATCAAATCCAGATTAAAGTTACTTGAAACCTCAAAATTCGGATCGCGGGATGATTGTGCGATGCCTACTGTTCGTCGACGTGCCAGTAATCGCCACTTGTCGCAAACCGAGGGGGACAGAATCTTTGAACTGAGAGACCTCGGTTTATCGCTCCGGCAGATCGCTACGCGCCTAGGCCGAGATGTCGGCACTGTTCAACGTAGCGTGTCCCGGAGGTTGGGAGAACAACAAAAACGAATGGGAATGACAGCAAGAAGTACGCGGAGGCGAACCTCTACACGGACGGATCGTCTGATTGGAAGAATGGCGCGTAGTGATCCATTCTGTACTAAAAATGTCACATCCCATGCCTAGGGCGGCAACCTGTGACCGGGCTTAACAGAAGCCTGTAAAAATGACAATAAACCGCAATACATTAGTGTTGTAGTGTATTGTACACGGAGACTAATAAACTGTGTAAAACAAAGTTTAATAAAGTTTTTAGTAGTGAAAGAAAATAAAAAAAATTTAAGTAAAAAAAAAAAGCTTTTCCCATTTTTCCTCTAAAGTAATGTGAGAAATGAAAAAATAAACAAAATTGGTATCGCTGCGTCCGTAAAAGTCAGAACTATTACAATATAGCGTTATTTAACTCGCACGGTGAACGCCATAATTTTAAAGGCCAAAATCGCTCTTTTTTGGTCACCTTAGCTCTCAAAAAAAATGTAATAGAAATAAAAAAAAACAAAAAAAAAAACGACAGGTCGTCCCGCAAAAAAATAAGACCTCACACCGCTCAATCCACGAAAAAAAAAAAAACGTATGGCTCTCAGAATGTGGTGAATCGAAACAAATTTTTTTTTAACAAATAGTATTTTGTAAAATATAAAGAAAGTTATATAAATTTGGTATCACCGTAATAGTATTGAGCCGCAGAATAAAGTTATGTTGTTGTTTTTACCGCACGGTGAAAGCCGTGAAAGCGAAAACAAAAAAACGCTGGAGGAATCGCTGTTTTTCCCCAATATTAGCGTGCAAATAATTTTTGCCCGTTTCCCAGTACATTATATGGAACTTTAAATGGTGTCATTAGAAACTACAACTCGTCCCGCAAAAAATAAGCCGTCACACCGCTCCATTGACGGAAAAATAAAAAAAGTTATGGCTCTTGGAAGGCGGGGAGTGAAAAACGAAAATGAAAAATAAAAAAATGTCTCAGTCCCGAAGGGGTTAAGGGTCAATATCAACATCTTCAGTCCAGGCCTGATGACAATTGTACTCTCATCTATACGGGTAGCCGTTCTGTTAGATGAGGGATATTTTATATATTTTGCTGTGTATGCCGTTGATGAACTTTCTATCATTTTTGGCCTGAATTTTGCGTCTTTTGCCATAAAGTGCCACTGTTTTACTCCTATTTCCGCTCCGTGAGTCACTTTCCAGCGCTGCGCTAATTCCATTTTCTCATAATGAGTGTTTATTGTATGAGATCTGAGTCACGTATCCTGAATTAATATTAATTTGCCATGTGAAATGTATATTAGTGTTCAGGTGTGTACACAGGAATATCCTGTTCTCATCCAACCCGTCTCATATATTTTGGGGAGACTTCACATCCTCATTGTCATTAAGGTTGATGGATAGGATTGGGGAACAACAAGTGCCAGAATTTCAACATTCTCATCAATTGCTGAGGTGTCAAAGAGGACGATTTTTTTTAAATACAAATATATATACATATATATATAGAGATCTATATAGACATCTATATATATATATATATATATATGTATATATATATACGTTCCGCCATTATATCCTATAAATGAATTGTTTACTCATATGTACCCCAAAATTAGATCTAAAAGTCGTCCTGCAGAAAAACAAGGCCTCAAACAAACTCCTAAAAATTAAAAAAGTTATAGTTGGCGAATTGCAAGTAGGCAAAAACTAGAAAAAATGTATCGGTCCTTTAGGCCAAAATGAGCTTTGTCCTTAAGAGTTTTATGAGAATATATTATATGTATTAGAAAAAAGGTTTTGAATAGGGCTGAGATGCAATACCAGACACAGATAAGAGGGGCGCTGTTTTTGTCAATGTGATCATTTATAGCAATAATCTGATCTATAAAAATGTTCATCCTATGGGAAATTTGTTAGGCATTAGCCACCAGTTGCCGAACCCACCATTTTCGGCCGGACCGGCCATCTGATGTGTATAGTCACTGAGAACAGTGATTGGCTGCAGAGATCAAGTGGGTATACGGGCACATCATCACTGCAGCTATGTCAATACGCAGTGGCAGGGAGGAACGGAGGCGCTGGAATGATGGGGATCCATGAGTTGAACAATGTTTTTTTTGGTTTTTTTTGCATCCCTCCTACCGTGGCTAATTTTTTTAATAATTTGGAAAACCCCTTTAAGTATTCACACTCGGCCGAACCAAGCGTGCATGTGTATGGGGGGTCTGGATGAATAGCTCTCGGACGAACAAACAAATTTCTGTGCAGAATAATTTCTTGATATATCTTTTATAGCTTTTGTATTATTGGGTGCACTGTATAATGTATAACAGTATGCAGTCAGCTCCTGAGCTCCCTCTAGTGGTGGATGCAGGCAGCCAGAATGTTATATTTAAAATCTATATCAATGCAGGGGATTTGGAGCTCTGTGTCAGAAAAACAGAGCTCCAACTGCTATAAAGATGTATTAAGAGATTAATTGGGTCATTATATGGGAGATTTGCCCTTCAGGACTCCAGGAAGACTGGTTGGCAACCTTTGTTGAAGCTGTGATAGTGACCGTATTGGTTATCACTCACTTTTCTCTGAATCCTGCATTGGATTGGGTTTCCTTTGGCCCAACAGAGGAAATGACTCCGAAAGTCCAACCTCAATCTATACAGAACATGTGCAGGTCTACTTTTAATCACATTGTAGCTTTGTAGTTATCTTGTACACACAGGGTGTATCATCAATAAGGTCTAATAGGTTATTTGTGAATTATGCCATAAGAAATAGACCCTAGCAGCAAGTAAATGACTCCAAAGGAGTAGTCGTCTGCTGGTCCTTTGGAGCACAGAGCCCGGGTCCACCAGTGGATTCACTGGTACTCTGGTGGCCCAGGCCAACGCTGCTTCAAACAGCTCTAAGAAACAGTTAAATAAATCCCCAGCGATCAGCGGTAACCTGTGTAGGAAGCAACTGTTCAATTCGCCTGCAGCGCCACCACAGGATAAATTAAGCATTACACAGTTCTCATTGAAAATAATTTGCTGTTTATGTAATGCATGGACATATTGAGTCCTCCAAAACAAGAGGTGCTCTTTGTAGCCGCTCTCCAATCTGGCTAGTAGATGAGGTTCCTAAACCCCCTCTAATAAAGGGGTTGTTCCAAGATTAAATGTTTGCCCCAACCACTGAATAGGTGATAACATGCTGATTAGTGGGGGGTCTGACTGCTGGGACCCACACTAATCACGAGAACGGGGGTCCCATTCCTCCGAATTGGTAGGATACAATGTGGTAGGATACAGTGAGAATATATTACATCATATAGATCATCACATGGTTGCTGCAGTATGTACAATGTGTTATGTACATTAGAGAATTATCCAAGGTCATCAGAGTCGTCTGGGTAAATGATGGATAATTTTGTAAAAATATCACCGTTACCCGTGGACAAAACAGCATTTCTCAAAGTTAAGCGTTACTATGAATAATTTGATTTGCATGGTTAAGTAACAAAAACAAAGTATAATAACATATTACATAACCACAAAGCTGGGGACAGGTTGTAATACTAGCGTATGACATCACACTGACAACACATCAATTGCCACAACAATAGAAAAAGAATCCTGAAATTGAGTCCGCCTCCTTTTTTATTATACGGAATACTTTTATTGTTATGGCCAAAAATTTAGGACCATATTTAGTAGGGTTGAAAAATTCTCGATTTCCAAATTTTTATCAGCGGAAAAATTTCAATGAAACTAAATTTCGAAATATTTAGAATTTCTAAAAGTTTCCCTTATGCATAAAAGGGAATGTATCATGAAATTAATTTGAGTCTCAGTAATTAGATGTAAGTATGTAGAAGAGAAGTAAAGCCTTTATTTAATTTTTTTAATAGGGTGGCTATTTTATTTATTTTTTTAATCACCCTGGTGGCGGCCATATTGGAGTCACACACGTCCTACCCGTATTGACTGTATAGATAGTGCAGCAGAGTGTGTGCTTTATGGCAGTTGCAATGAGTGGGAGTCAGAATAATGTCAATAGACTACAGTCTCCAGAAAGTAATAGAGTACAGCCCTTCCTCCAGACCGGGGCGTGACATGAGAGCTGCATACAGAGCCATATGTGGGTGTATAGACTATAGCAATGGTATCCCTACATTAACAAAGCTTCTAGCAATACAATACAACTGTCATTATCAAACCCACCATCTAATGATAATGAGATGACTCTACTCGTTCGGTTCCAGTCTATACAGCAAAGCTGACAAGTGAGCTACGAAAAAAGAGAAATCCCAGCTTATTGTGTGTGCTTCAGTGACTAATGTGAAAATTGGATATTTAATGATTTTTTTTATATGGATAGTCACATAAAAAATAAAAACTTACATGCTGGCATGGACTCCACAAGATTGTGCAAAACCTGATGATCCGTGTACCATGATATCCTAGTATGATGATTGTTACACAGAGTATCTGGTAATGTTGCTGAAGTTTTCCATGCTGGTGAAGTACCCCCATAAATATTCAATGGGGTTAAGGTCAGGTGACTGCGGAACGAAGTGTATGACAATAAGCACGCCTTTCTCTTCTTTGGTCTTCCAGTCGTTCTATTCACATATGACGTGCGTTGTGTGTCATTATCCTGCTGTAGCATGAAGCCTTCTCCACAATGATCCAAACCAGAGGGTAGAGAATGGAAAACGGAAGGGGGACTTTTTCTTTGTCAGGGTGAAGTTAATTCATTGCATGTGTCCAACTTTCGAGCAGGTAGAACAGGCTATTAAATATTTCCCCCATGCTTTGCTGTACTACGCTCTACACCAGGGTTTCCCAAGCCTTTTAGCAGTGGCGAACCCATAGCACAAAAAATTCTTATCTCGGGAACCCCTACCAATAATTTTCTTTTAAAGTGGAAAAAGGTCTGAAAACAAGTAATACGTAGGTATCAGACCCCCAAATTAATTCAGACCCCGGACTTCAAACACCAAGTCTCGTGATCTGAAGTCTGGGGTCTTAATTCTCTGGGACCCAAGGGAATTCAGACCCCACAGTCCAATGCACTTCCTCGCAGTGACAGCTCATTTTTAGTGTTTTTGTGGTCAGTGGCCTTACCTCCTAAATCTGTTCATGTACACAGAGCTTCGCAAAGAATTACCGAGTACCCGACAAACCAAAATCCCCCCCCCCCGCCCTCTACATTCTGGAGTGCAACCTATAGCTTAACTTGGGGAAGGGGCATTTGTTAAGAAGACACATTTTTTTAACATGAATTATTATTCACTATATTAGGCAGCAAGGGATCAGTTAGTTTTTTAAGTTGACGTGTTGGAAGCAGGAAAAATGGGCACATATAAGGATGGGGGAACAAGGGCCAAATTTTGATGGGTCAGATCATCTCCAAAACGGCCGGTCTTGTGGGGTGTTAACGGTATACAATCCTTAGTACCTACCAAAAGTGGTCCAAGGAAGGACAACCAGTGAAACGGCGACAGGGTCATGACCACCCAAGGCTCATTAACGTGGGGAGTGAAGGCTAGCCCGTCTGGTCCGATCCCACAGAAGACGTACTGTAGCCCAAATTGCTGAAAAAGTTACTGCTGGCTATGATAGAAAGATGTCAGAACATGCAGAGCATCACACCTAGCTGTGTTTGGAGCTGTGTCGCTGCAGAGTGGTCAGAGTGCCCATACTGACCTCTGTCCACTGATGATTGCCCCTATAATGGTCACGTGAGCATCAGAACTGGAGTAGTGGAAGGAGGTGGCCTGGTCTGATGAATCTCGTTTTCTTTTACATCATGTGGACGGCAGGGTGCGCGTGCGTTGCTTACCTGCGGAAGACATGGCACTAGGAGGTATAAGAAGAAGACAAGCCAGCGGGGCAGTGTGATGATCAGGGCAACGTTCTGCTGGGAAAGCTTGGGTCCTGACATTCATGTGGATGTGACACGTTACAACTACCTTCATGGCAGCGGTATTACCTAATGGCAGTGCCCTCTTACAGCAGGATAATGCCCCTGCCACACTGTAAAAATTGTTCAGGAATGGTTTGAGGAACATGACAAAGATTTCAAGGTGATGACTTGGCCTCCAAATTCCCCAGATCTCAATCCCAGCGATCATCTGTGGGAGGTGCTGGAAAAACAAGTCCGATCCATGAAGGCCGCACCTTAAAACTTACAGGACTTATAGGATCTGCTGCTAATGTCTTGGTGCCAGATACCACAGGACACCTTCAGGGCTAGTCCACACGTGGCGTAAATACTGCAGAGTATTTCCACAGCATGTTTTATGTGGTTGCGGAATCGCTGGTAGTTTGTTGTAGGTTTTCCCCATTGAATTCAACGGGGATCTAAAACCTGCAACAGCCAAGTGTTGCGACTTTTGCGGCGAAATCGCAGCAATTACGCTGCAAATAATGCAACTTAGAAAAAAAAACCTTATACTTACCTCTGACATCATCCAGGCCGGCCTCCTGGTCATGACGTTTCATCACATGTGAACGCTGCAGCCAATCACAGGCTGTAGTGGCGGTTACATGGGATGCAGGTCATCCCAAGAGGCCAGCCTGGATAACGTCTGAGGGCCGGCCTAATGGGATGACGTTTCATCCCATGTGACCACTGCAGCAGCCAATCACACACTGCAACTATTTCAAGGGATGAAACGACATCCCAGCAGGCCGGCTGATGCTGCAGTTTTCTGATGTGGTCATTCCGGGTGAAAAACTGCGCCACAATTTAGTGCGGGTTTTCACCCAGAATTCCCTGTGGTCACCGGGGCAAATACCTTGTGTACCTTTACGCAGGGTATCCGCCCCGTGTGATCTTAGCCTCAGAGGTCTTTTGGAGTCCATGCCTCGATGGGTCATAGCTAGCTGTTATGGCTGAACGGTATATATATATATACACAGAGCTATAACCTGAATCAAACAAGGGAAAATAATCAATCACAGATCAGTTGACCTGCTATTTACAGCTGGTCACCCCACTACTCGCCCCTTTATGTATGGGGCCTATGTCCCACTTTAGGACGCAGCTTGTGATATATTGTGATATAGGTATCTGATGAAATAACACAGAGTCCTCCTGTCGCCCACAGTTCAGCCGAGGAATAGGAAATTAGCGGAAAAACCCAGCGATGTGTGGCCTGCAGCGTCATGTCATCTGTACTGCTGCCAATAACTAATATGAGAGGAATGGCGGCATATTATATTATCACCACGCCGTGACTGTGCCATCTGTTTATAAGCCAAAGGCACGGAGTCGTTTTCCATCTCGGACTCCCACATATGCAGTTTGGAGTATTCTGCCGGAGCGTCCCCCTGCACCCCTCATTCTCTGTGTAGCAGGAGGCTCTGGATGAACAGTACGATAGATAGGGAAGTGCTTCAGTACATGGAATTGTGAGTGGATGCAAAAATAGCAGCATGACGTCCCGACAATTCTTGGTTGTATGTGTTTTTGTTACATTTGCATGCAACCAATATGGCCGCCATGACAGCCCCCACAGCGGTGGTCACCTAGCTATCTCAAGTTCCTTACACCCACCTCCTATATTGCTGTACAAGTGGACAGACTAGCGGCATGATTCTAGTGAACTATGGCAGCCATATTGGTTGTTACCCAGCTTTCCCAGAAACAGGTATTTTTTAAAAGAACTGACAGGTGACTTTTAATATTCTTAATTATTCAAAATAGAGGAACATTATTCCTATAAACACACCTCCGCTGCTGCAGAACCTCTTTTTTAGTTGGAGCTTCATATCAATCAGTGAATAACATAAACAGTTTCCTCTTCAAAACAAACAGCAGCTGATATGTGTATTATAGTGCCAGCCATAATAGTGCCATATAGTGCCAGCCATAATAGTGCCACACAGTGCCAGCCATATTAGTGCCATATAGTGCCAGACAGAATAGTGCCACACAGTGCCAGTCATAATAGTGCCAGCCATAATAGTGCCACACAGTGCCAGTCATAATAGTGCCAGTCATAATAGTGCCATATAGTGCCAGCCATAATAGTGCCATATAGTGCCAGCCATAATAGTGCCACACAGTGCCAGTCATAATAGTGCCATATAGTGCCAGCCATAATAGTGCCATATAGTGCCAGTCATAATAGTGCCATATAGTGCCAGCCATAATAGTGCCATATAGTGCCAGCCATAATAGTGCCATATAGTGCCAGCCATAATAGTGCCACACAGTGCCAGTCATAATAGTGCCATATAGTGCCAGCCATAATAGTGCCATATAGTGCCAGCCATAATAGTGCCATATAGTGCCAGTCATAATAGTGCCACACAGTGCCAGTCATAATAGTACCATATAGTGCCAGTCATAATAGTGCCATATAGTGCCAGCCATAATAGTGCCACACAGTGCCAGTCATAATAGTGCCACACAGTGCCAGTCATAATAGTGCCACACAGTGCCAGTCATAATAGTGCCATATAGTGCCAGTCATAATAGTGCCATACAGTGCCAGTCATAATAGTGCCAGCCATAATAGTGCCACACAGTGCCAGTCATAATAGTGCCACACAGTGCCAGTCATAATTGTGCCATATAGTGCCAGCCATAATAGTGCCATATAGTGCCAGTCATAATAGTGCCACACAGTGCCAGCCATATTAGTGCCATATAGTGCCAGACAGAATAGTGCCACACAGTGCCAGTCATAATAGTGCCAGCCATAATAGTGCCACACAGTGCCAGTCATAATAGTGCCAGCCATAATAGTGCCATACAGTGCCAGTCATAATAGTGCCATATAGTGCCAGCCATAATAGTGCCATATAGTGCCAGCCATAATAGTGCCACACAGTGCCAGTCATAATAGTGCCATATAGTGCCAGCCATAATAGTGCCATATAGTGCCAGTCATAATAGTGCCATATAGTGCCAGCCATAATAGTGCCATATAGTGCCAGCCATAATAGTGCCATATAGTGCCAGCCATAATAGTGCCACACAGTGCCAGTCATAATAGTGCCATATAGTGCCAGCCATAATAGTGCCATATAGTGCCAGCCATAATAGTGCCATATAGTGCCAGTCATAATAGTGCCACACAGTGCCAGTCATAATAGTACCATATAGTGCCAGTCATAATAGTGCCATATAGTGCCAGCCATAATAGTGCCACACAGTGCCAGTCATAATAGTGCCACACAGTGCCAGTCATAATAGTGCCACACAGTGCCAGTCATAATAGTGCCATATAGTGCCAGTCATAATAGTGCCATACAGTGCCAGTCATAATAGTGCCAGCCATAATAGTGCCACACAGTGCCAGTCATAATAGTGCCATACAGTGCCAGTCATAATAGTGCCATATAGTGCCAGCCATAATAGTGCCATATAGTGCCAGCCATAATAGTGCCACACAGTGCCAGTCATAATAGTGCCATATAGTGCCAGCCATAATAGTGCCATATAGTGCCAGTCATAATAGTGCCATATAGTGCCAGCCATAATAGTGCCATATAGTGCCAGCCATAATAGTGCCATATAGTGCCAGCCATAATAGTGCCACACAGTTCCAGTCATAATAGTGCCATATAGTGCCAGCCATAATAGTGCCATATAGTGCCAGCCATAATAGTGCCATATAGTGCCAGTCATAATAGTGCCACACAGTGCCAGTCATAATAGTACCATATAGTGCCAGTCATAATAGTGCCATATAGTGCCAGCCATAATAGTGCCACACAGTGCCAGTCATAATAGTGCCACACAGTGCCAGTCATAATAGTGCCACACAGTGCCAGTCATAATAGTGCCATATAGTGCCAGTCATAATAGTGCCATACAGTGCCAGTCATAATAGTGCCATATAGTGCCAGTCATAATAGTGCCACACAGTGCCAGTCATAATTGTGCCATATAGTGCCAGCCATAATAGTGCCATATAGTGCCAGTCATAATAGTGCCACACAGTGCCAGCCATAATAGTGCCATATAGTGCCAGTCATAATAGTGCCACACAGTGTCAGTCATAATTGTGCCATATAGTGCCAGTCATAATAGTGCCAGTCATAATAGTGCCACACAGTGCCAGTCATAATAGTGCCATATAGTGCCAGCCATAATAGTGCCATACAGTGCCAGTCATAATAGTGCCACACAGTGCCAGTCATAATAGTGCCATATAGTGCCAGCCATAATAGTGCCATACAGTGCCAGTCATAATAGTGCCACACAGTGCCAGCCGTAATAGTGCCATATAGTGCCAGTCATAATAGTGCCAGTCATAATAGTGCCACACAGTGCCAGTCATAATTGTGCCATATAGTGCCAGCCATAATAGTGCCATACAGTGCCAGTCATAATAGTGCCATATAGTGCCAGTCATAATAGTGCCATATAGTGCCAGTCATAATAGTGCCATATAGTGCCAGTCATAATAGTGCCAGTCATAATAGTGCCACACAGTGCCAGTCATAATAGTGCCATATAGTGCCAGCCATAATAGTGCCATACAGTGCCAGTCATAATAGTGCCAGTCATAATAGTGCCATATAGTGCCAGTCATAATAGTGCCATATAGTGCCAGTCATAATAGTGCCATATAGTGCCAGTCATAATAGTGCCATATAGTGCCAGTCATAATAGTGCCAGTCATAATAGTGCCATACAGTGCCAGTCATAATAGTGCCATATAGTGCCAGCCATAATAGTGCCATACAGTGCCAGTCATAATAGTGCCATACAGTGCCAGTCATAATAGTGCCATATAGTGCCAACCATAATAGTGCCATATAGTGCCAGCCATAATAGTGCCATACAGTGCCAGTCATAATAGTGCCAGTCATAATAGTGCCATATAGTGCCAGTCATAATAGTGCCATATAGTGCCAGTCATAATAGTGCCATATAGTGCCAGTCATAATAGTGCCATATAGTGCCAGTCATAATAGTGCCATATAGTGCCAGTCATAATAGTGCCATATAGTGCCAGTCATAATAGTGCCAGTCATAATAGTGCCATACAGTGCCAGTCATAATAGTTCCATACAGTGCCAGTCATAATAGTACCATACAGTGCCAACCATAATAGTTCTATACAGTGCCAGACATATTAGTACCATACAGTACCAGCCATAATAGTGTAATACAGTACTAGCCATAAAAGTGCCATATAGTACCAGTCATATTACCATACAGTGCCAGCCGTAATAGTGCCATACAGTACCAGTCATAATAGTTTCATATGGTGCCAGACATAATAGTGCCATACATTGCCAACCATAATAGTTCAATACAGTGCCAGTCATATTAGTACCATACAGTGCCAGTCATATTAGTACAATACAGTGCCAGCCATAAAAGTGCTATTCAGTGCCAATCACAGTACATAAGTGGCGCATTCTTATGTCAAAATGGACCAATTCTACAAATATTATTGGCATACACGTCATGTCTATATAGTATAATGTATATCACATACACCACATATAACATACGGTAAGTACAGGGCATATGTGAAGGTGAATCTGACTTTAAAAATAGACCTGAATAGAGGAAAGTCCACATTCTGACTGTTCACTGTTCCAGTTTTGGTGAAATGAACAATTTTCTTCCTCCTACGGGTGCGGAGAATGAATGTCATGTGCTCAGACGCCCCGTGTGATACTGAGAGACCACAAACTGAGGCGGAAAAACCACGGATCAGTTCACAAGTGCCGGCGGCAATAATACAGGTTTCATTATTAGTGACATGTCTATTTTATTTTAAGGGGACTATCACTTTAAGCGCTGACAGTCCTTGCTACATATATTCTGTCCAAATATAAGGTCCCTCTGCGCCCACTTGCCTGATAGTTGGGGCCCGGGGCCTAGCTTCAGATTTTGCATTAGGGCCAAATATAATCTTTTTGCCATTGCTCAGAACACTCGACCACCATGGGTTAAGAAAGGGCCTACGTACCATAGAGACCACCCCCGAGGCTGACATAGAGAAGGGTACCCCCATCTTAGGTTTATCTTATTCCCTCATTTCACATAGTATTAGGCTATGTTCACACCTGCGTTCGGAGCCTCCATCGCAGATCCTATCAGATTTGACAGGAAGAATAGCGCTACATGCAGCAATATTCCCCATGACGGAACCCTAATTACCCTATTATAAGTCAATGGGGTTCATAGGGTGCCGGTGGTATCCGTTTGGTGCCGATAGTATCTGTCGTGCGACGGACCCAGCACTGCTTCCGTTATAAGCAGAAATCAGGTGTGAACAGGCCGTAAAACTGTCCAAGTACTATATTATTAACCCCTTCCCGCCATTTTTCGGATTTTCACTTTTGTTTTTTTCCTCCCCACATTCCAAAAGCTCTAATTTTTTTATTTTTCCGTCTCTATCGCCATATGACGGCTTGTTGTTTTTTGCGGAACAAGTTGTAGCTTTTCAAGGCACCATTAATGTAATGTGAAACGGGCAAAAAACTGCAATTACGCCTTTCTTTGGGGGGTTTTGTTTTACGGCATCCATCAGTTGGTAAAAACGACATATTCACCTTATTCTACAGGTTGATACGATTACGGAGATACCAAATTTATATGTTTTGTTTTATGTTTTATCACTTTTAGAAAAATAAAAGTATTTGCTAAATGTAAAAAATCTTTTGTGTCGCCGTCTTCTGAGAGCCACAACTTTTTCATTTTTCCATCAATTTAGCGATGTGAGGGCAGAAATTTTGCGGGGCGAGATGTCGTTTTCACTGATACCATTTCTGGGTGTATGCGACTTTTTGATCGCTTTTTACTTCATTTTTTTTTAGCGCAAAAACCGGCAATTTGCGTGTTTTATATATTTATTTATTTTTTACGCCGTTCACCGAGTGGGTTAAACAACGCTATATTGTGATAGTTCTGACTTTTACGGACGCGGCGATACCAGTCATGTTAAGTTTTGTTTTTTTTAACATTGATTTAGGTAAAAAAAAAATGTTGAGCTTTTAATACTTTCTTTTTTTTGGAACATAAAAAAAACTTTATTTAACTGTTTTTTATTTTTTTTATTAGTCCCCCTAGGAGACTTGAAGCAGCGATCGTTGGATCGCTTGCATGATATACTGAAATACTAATGTATTGCAGTATATCGTGATACGGACAGTCTCCTTTAAAGCCCTGCTGTTGGCAGAGCTTCAAAGGAGTACAAAGATGGCGGACTTGAGGGCTTTCATTAGGCCCCCAGGCTGCCATAACAACCGTTGTTAACGGCCTATTGTGCCGCAGGGGGGTGTGCAATGGCTTGTTCAGAGGGCCATTCCCCGATTCGAACACTTTAAAAGCCGCGGTCGCCATTGACCGCGGCATTTAAGGTGTTAAACAGGCGGAATGAAAGTGAACTTTGATTCGGCCCATTGCAGTATGGAGCGCGATCAGCCCGTGAGCACGCTCCATACTACCCCTTAATGCTTATCACGTAAGTTACGTGATATTGCGTGAAGGGGTTAAACATGGCAGGGGGTAACAAATTCGGGGGTCATGTTGCCCTTCTACAAGGGACAGAAAGTGCGGGAGAAAGCACTGGACTCTGGTGGCCTAGAAACGGGGGTGAGGTGGGGCGGCTCCACATTATTTGCCCCATGGGACCTCAAACGTTTTATGCTAATTTTCCTAAAATAAGTATTTTTAGACCGTCCTGGGCGATGGCGGAGGTTAAAATATCCCACAATGTGGGATTCAAATGAGGTAAAAGTGGACAATTTTTGTCCAGAAAATGCCATAATATTTGTGCTTTTATTTTGCAAAAGTAGTAAAACCTAAAAAAAACGATATTAATTTGGTATTGCCGTAATCGCACTGACCCGCAGAATCTCAATTACGCTACACGGCGAATGCCGTAAAAAAGAAACGCCTCAAAAAATGGCGGAATAGCAGAATTTTTTCCATCTTCCCTAAACAAAACGATATCAAATATAATCCAATATATAATATGTCCCCCATAATATTGGCATCAAAAAATGCAACTCGTCCTGCAAAATTCCAGCCCTCCTACGGCTACGCCGACCGAAAAACGTAAACGTTATGATGAAAACGTTAAAACGAAGCAAAATCGCTGCGTCAAAGCCCAAAATAGCTGGGTAAATGAATAATTAGAGCTGGGTTTCCATGACGATAAGATGATTACAAGGGGACCCTTCTATGATGGTCAGGGAACCCCACGTGTTCATACTGGACCCCCCCCCCCCCTTTAATTACTGGTTTATTTTTTCACAAAGGACGTCACGCATCCTCCTGTATTATGAGTGCTGCTATGACGTCATTGAAAGTGAACGGGGATCAGCTCTGGATTTCCCTTATCAGCCGCTTTATTTCCTATTTCTGATATTTGTATAGAGTCTGGCTTTTTTTCATGACGTCACTAACATATTCCGTTCCCTGGGAAACCCGACAGATTTGCGGCTTCTTTCCGATAACCATATATGGTTACAGGAGGCGTGGCTATGAATTACGTACAGCGACTGCCGCTGGATGGAGGCGGGGCTATAAACGACGTACAAGGATTGAGGGCGTGGTCTGCGGCCGTGACGCCCTGGGCGGAAACCTCTATTCAATAGGCTTGGCCTTGTCGAACGGCCATTCCGAGCAGGCGACGACAGAGGAAGGTTATATCGGCGACGTTATCGTATCGATTCTATTGTAACAAGATGATGACCCCTGCAATCAATCGGAAACCCGCCAGCATTATGCCCTTCTTATATAGCGCTGGCGGAGGGTCCCTCCTGCCTAAAGAAGGGCAGGGGGTCCCGTGCACATGGCGGCTGGAGCTGAACAAGGAGGTCTGGGAGCCGCTGCAGGGCTTTAACACGGACGGCTCGTTACCTTCTTCACAGTCGGAGCTGGACCAGGACGAGGACGTGGAGTCTGAATCCCGGGGATCCACATCTCCTCCGCTCAGCCCCACAGGCGCCCCGGACCAGTTGTCCCTGCAGACCCGCGCCCTGTTGCACAGTTTTTACAGGGAATGTAGCGGTGATATGAAGGTGGATGGCGGCAGTTCTAAAGCTCTGCCCACGCTGCGGAGACTAGGGAGCGAGATCAACGAGAAGCACAGGATGGCCTTTAAAGGTGAGACCCCCCCCCCTGTCTGTGTATAGTATGGTCCAGGCCTGGGGTCTAACGTAAAGCAGCCATTTTGTGTAGGATTTTTTATATATATATTTTTTTTCCTCTGCTTTGCATATAGCTGCTCTTTGTGCTTGACTCGCTGCACGTACATTTGCATGAGCTAAAGCTGCTGGCATTGTGGTTATCCCCCCCCCCCCCCCTTCTGCATTTGGTATGCTCTTAATTGTGTTGCATGGCTTGCGGGCTGGTCCAAATTCGCAAAATGGGGGGGTGCGTAAATATCTCACTATGGCACTGGATTAATATAACTATATTACCACCTGTGTGCCCATTTAATCGGTGGCTGCTGTTTGTGTCAGTGCCTGAGCTGCCTGGTGCAGAGTAATGTATACGTGGTGCTCTGCACGTATGAGAACTCCACCTCGCTCTCTGTTCTGCTCTACTGTAAAGGCATAGGGTTAAACCTGCGTATTGTCTTATTTGAATGATCAAGCTTTATTAACTATGAACAGTCCGTGCTCCATGTATGGAATTTGAATGACCATAGCTTTATTGTGTTGTATAGAATTTTGAATTCCTGTAGCTTTATTGACTATATAATGAATGTCAATAACTTTGCATTAAAATTGAATGACCATAACACTTTTTGTCATGTGTTTTGTTAAAGATGTCATCGCTTTATTAAATTTGAAGTGCAGTAGCTTTATTTGTTGCGTCGGCAGGCTAACATATTGGAATTTCTGCAGCTTTATTTGTTATGGTGTAAAAACAGTGGTCCTCCAAACCCTGGCTGTTGGGGCATGCTGGGAGTTGTAGTTTGGCTGTCAAAGATTGGATGGGCCCTTGTCTGGGGTGTAATCTTTACCACCCTGTACCTTGTCCCTCCGCCAGTATAACCTTTACTTGTCTGGCACGGGAACTGACGATACATAATATAGGAGGCTTATCCCAGCTGGAATGTGGTCCGATAAGGTCTTAGTTCCTGCCCGACTGGAATTTTCCAGTGTTATCATTTTATTACACGCCGTGTTGCCCTTTAGCCCCTCTGACAAAGTTTTTTTTTTATGGAAAGTTTGCGCCAAACTTTTGGCTTTGTACAACAGTAACCTCAACGGTTTAGCAAGCTGCATCCTGTTTGAATTGTTGTATAATTTATGAGTGTCCCTGCTGAATAATGTATTTCAGTACTCCGCTCTCCCTCCCCCCACTCCACATTCCTATTGATTTGTGGTATTTTTCCAGAACAGTCTGGAATACTGGCCGTTAAAGCGAAACGCAACAAATCGCCTTATTTTCTCTTTGGGCAATTCCGCCTATGGCGGAGAATTGTTTATTTTCGTAATGATCCATTCTTTTTGTTGTCTTGGAAAAAGAAAAATGTCCCATAAGTGACCTGTGACCATGCACTATATACGTGGCCATCTTCTGAAAAGGGCTTCGTGTGCGTTATTTACCAGATTGCCGAACGCCTTTCAACAATCAAGATCTTGACTATGTCCATGAAAGTTTCTTAAAGGTTGTATGAGATTAGAATACGGGTTTGCTTTGTGTTGCTGAAAACAGTGTCACTTGAATAGGACGGAGCTGCAATACCAGTCACAGCCTATGGACAAGAGTGGCGCAGTTTCTAGGGGAAAAAGTCATCTTTGTCTGATCTAATACAACATTTTTAATGATTTAAAGAGCATTTTTGGTACCATGGCAATTCTTTTGTATGGCCAAAAATGACTGAGCCCATCCCCAGCACATCACTTTCTGGGTGGTCTTCTATAGATGTGTGTGACAGTCATTCTTATTGGGACAGTCAATATATTTGAATGGTATGGATGTTTAGGTCTATAGGATTTCTGAATATATAAATTTTTAGATCTCCGTTCTATTTGAACTTCAGAAATATCAACCTGATGAAGGACTTGGGTTATTGCAGTTTACATATACAATTTATCTGCATGATGATCCAGAATTGATACCAGGAAAGAAGACCTAGAAGTCCTTCATCTATAGTTCTGTTAGAGTAACTGTACTTTCCAAAAACTTTTGATCGGTCGAGACCTATATGAAGGTGCAGAAGGGCTCCGCTCCATGCTCCTCCAGCTGGGAGCGGCGGTTTTCGTTAGGCTGAAGACTACTCTATATGAACAGTCTTCTGCCGATCGAGGATCACCGCTTAACACCCTGCACCTTTAGCTGAGTGCTATGGAGGGGGGGTCTCAGAACCCGGACCCACCACCGATCAAAACATCCGATATGTCTCTGACATATCAAAAGTTTTTGGAAAGTACGGTTACTCTTTAAGATTTAACAGAGTGAACAAGGCCTTGGCTGCATTCACAATTTGGCAGGTTTGAGAGCTGAAATCACCCAGCATTCCTTGCTGTCTGCTGACCCCTGTTTTATTAGACCAACATATAAAATAGAGTGGATCATTAGTATTCACTTGGCTTCTCTTTCTTACCTCCAGGCATGCTGCACAAATTGTCTATACAACATCCCGAAGATATCCAGAAACTATCCGAAGTTCCAACCATGGTTTTTAGCGACGGGATTACGAACTGGGGCCGTATTATTACCCTGATAAGCTTTGGTGCTTTTGTCGCTAAACATTTGAAAAGCGTAAACATGGAAGACTGCGTTGGCACACTAGCGGACAACTTCACCGATTATCTCATGACCCACAAAAGAGAATGGATAGTAGAGCACAATGGCTGGGTGAGTATTGTGTGGTTGAATCATATCGGGACTTGCATGTGTTTTGTGGTGTACATTCAAGAAGTAAAAGGGCTACTCCATGTACATTAAAAACGCAAAGAGATTTGCAATATCTTAATTCTAGGCCAAGATATGACTTATTGAAGTTACAGGCCCAAAGCCTGAGGCTGTATTACTGATCTTTCAGGTTGTCATGGAGATTTAAATGGCCCAATACTACAAAATCTACATCCTACTTGGCCAATGGCAAGTTTATGATGACCTCTGACACCTGCCAGGACAGAAGAGGAAGTGTTGTAGTCATAATCTCAGTAGTGCAACCTCAGGCTTTGGGCCTGTAAATTCATTTGATCATATCTTTGCATGGAATTGAGGTATCGGCGCAAGAAAATTTTAAAATCCGGATATAGTAGATAATAAAATAGGATTTACTTGACGTTTCGTAGTTTAAAAAATATTGCGTTTTGGGAAACAATCCCGTTACGGTATGTAAAATCAGGTGGGAATAAATAGGCGCTTTTTCTCGAATGCTTAATATCTAATGCGCTTTCCTTCATTTTCCAGGATGGGTGTGTTGAATTCTTCCATGTTGAGGATTATGAAACTGGACTAAGAACTGTATTGATGGCCTTTGCCGGTGTAGCTGGTATTGGAGCAAGTCTGGCGTATATGATCCGGTGAACGCCTAAGTTTTTGTTTTTAAGTACATTCGCGGTGATTAATTCTAAATTACCATGGACCTTTCATGACTGAGCTTAGCAGAGGCTCGGAAAAGTAGTCTGGATTGAAAACCAGCCCTCCCCCACAAACTTAAGATCATCAGAGGGTCATCTGTGGAACAGCTTGGGCTTGCCAATGTCCTGAGGAAGAAAAGGTGTTTTTTGTTTTTGTTTTTTTTTTTTGGCTTAAAAAGGCATTATGTTAAATGTCAAATCTTTATTTTTTATTTTTTTTTCCAATAAATTAATATATTTTCACAGTAAAAAATTGTTATAAATAATGGTACGTATTGGCTTTTAACCCTTTTGGTGCCCAAGTGATGCTCCCGAATATGGCACCACAAGCGTTGAGACCCAATTGCTCAGTACTCATTCTCTAGTCATGTTTTGCTTCCTTTTGGCGCTTTTACTTGTACCAAGACGGCGCTCGGCAGCCCCATAGAAATTAATGGAGCCGCGGTTGAGCCCGTTCCTATGGGGGCTCCCAGGAATGGCAAGGTAAGCTTGTGATCGGTGGTGGTCCCAGCAGTCGGTCCCCCACCGATCAGATATTCATCATCTATCCTGTGGATAGGCGATGAATGATTATTATGGGAATACCCCTTTAGGCTCAATGCACACTCTGTATTACGAGTGGTTTTGCGTGCGGCAAGTCCGCATCGTTACACAGTACCAGCGTAGGCAGTGAGATTCCATGAGATTCTCCTTGGTTCTTCTTTTTGTACTTTCTTTAAATGACCCATGAGTCTACTGGGTGAAGGCAGCCATTTTGAATCGCCCTTTTTCCCAGTTCATTTCTAGACCGTTTGCTCACAACTATTGATTTAGACTCATGAAGTGGCTGCTTTTGTATATATTGGTGGAACGTCTGCACTTAAATCTTCCCTGTGACGGTATATACAAGGGAAACCAGATCAGTTACTTGCCCCACAAGTGTAGTGGCATCCAAAAACATACAACCCTTTATTTGTGAGGACCATCACAAATGCAACTTTAAGCTACTCCCTCCAATAATCTCAGTTGGTCTTGACTATTATCTTCTCCCTCCCCCCCGACACACACTTGTTTCGTTTTTTGTTTTTTTTCTCTAAAATATTTTTTGAAATAAAAAATCACTTACATTTGGGGTTATATTAACCCTAGGTGTTATGTTTGTTCACACCTAATGCACCTGTTTAACATGGAATTCTAATGTTCAGCCATATTTTATCACGCATGGTGCTTACGTTTTTGTTTACAAAAGGAATAAAAAAAATTATTTTATATATGTCAGTGGTTAATTTGCCTTATTAGCATAAATGGGTCCCTGGATTTGGTGTGAAAAAAACAAAAAAATCCTGCGAGAAGTCTAAATATACTAGTGTGGCGTTTGGGCATCTACTTCATTTTGGAATGGCCATCGATTCTCCGACTTGAATATTAAACATCTGCGGGTGGAGTATGAACATAGATCTCTGAACTAGAAGCGTTGCCCAATGAAAGTGGGCAAAGATTGTAAAACCCTTTGGTCTCCGTTTTACAAAGTACAGACAAAATTCATATATTTATACACCTACAATATTTTGGCGTTCCTCTTCGGGTCTGATAAATTCAGCAAATCTGTCCAATTTTGCAAATTCAATTTTTTCTTCCCTCTGGCTGGAATTGTCGTCCACGTTTTACTCAACAAAACTTTTTGATAATGGGCCGAGACATTTTTGCGAGAATTGTTATCCTCGTGGCCCCTCAAAAGAATAGACCATAAATTGCATAAAATATATGCAAAATTGAGAATAAATTAAACATGTATATAGAAACCGATATCTATATATATTATCATCCATGTTTACATTTTATATTATATCTCCATAGAATTTTCTCGTATTGAAAAATGAGGAAGATGAAAATGTAAAAAAAAAAAAAAATATTTCTAAGCCGATCATTTCCAGTCACAGCTTTTTACACTTCCTTATTCTGTAGCGCTTGAGTTTATTTACGAAAACTTGACGTTCCGGTATGCGGAAGAAGCCGTTTTACAGGGCGAACAGATCAGTCACTAGTTAATTAGTAGGTTGGGGAATGCGGTGGTATACGGTTGAGAGAAGCGGTATATAGCAGTACAGCCTGTACTGTGCGGACGTGTGCTCGACATAGGACTAGTCCTGTTTGTGCGGACTCTTTTTCACAAGCTCGTACCTGAAAAAACTGACACGCTGCCAACAACCGGAGATTTGTCTACAAAACACCGAACCGCTGAACTGTTTACACAGCAAATATGTTTTTAGAAGCTGGATTTAAATTCAGGCGTCACCATAACATAAGGCCTGTTCTAAAAATTTGGTTTAGTATTTATATTCTATACATTAGTTATATTCCTATACACTCTTTATTTTCAATACGTTATAATGGGGCAGCCATTTTGCCTGAGTTGTGAACAGGGGTTTTCTATATAGTGGGCATCTGGATAGAAGAAATGCCAGAAGTCCAAATACGACTAGGCCTCATTTATCAAAACTGTTTAACAGTAAAATTAGCTTGGTTGCCCATAGCAACCGGAGCACAGCTTTCATTTTTAAAACTGCTGCCCATAGCAACCAATCACAGTGCAGCTTTTGTTTTGGCAGTGCACTTTGAGAAATGAAAGATGTGCTCTGATTGGTTGCTATGTGCAACAAAACCAGTTTTACTGTTAGTGTTGATAAATGAGGCCTCACATCTTAGCACCCCATGCACACGACCGGATTTTTTTTCCCCTCCTGTAAACACTGGTCCTTTGTCACACGTATTTAACCAGTATATATGGACCCGTAAAAAAAGGGGCGCTGGAAATGATGTCACAACCATGTCCAAACCCCTAAAAAGGATCACATGATCGCTCAGACGCCATTTTCTCTGCTTCTCTTTATTCAAAAATTAATCTGACGTTGCCTAGCAACGCTCCCGTAATTACGGGTGCACACACGTAGACACCCGTAGACTTCCATGGGCCTGCCTGTGCCGTAATTACGCCCTGAAATAGGACATGTTTAATATTTTAACGGCCCGGGCACTTTCCCGTACGCAAACGGTGCCCAATAGAAGTCTATGGGCCCCTAATTACGGGCATTTTTACTCGAGATCTTACCTTACTACTGAAGCGGCTTCTGGCGTACGCAGCTCAAGCTGAAAAGTGACCGGCTGCATTCAGATGTGAAATCCACAGTAAAAACTGCATATAATATATTACTGAACTCGCTCCACGTAAAAGCTTTAGGTTGCTTACGTGGGTTAGGCCAGACGTGCCATGGTCAAAAGGGGGCATGGTTTCTGGGAAGATAGGGAAAAAAAAATCTACAACTTCTACTGTAGTTATTGTGGCCAATTGTTAGGGAATATCTAGGCAAGATTCTTATGGTGTGGCCCGCACAATGATGGCGGCGGCTGTTGCGTGGGCGACAGGTGCGCTTTGATACTCCCATCCTCCAGCGCTTTTTTTCTCAAATCTAAAGCTTGGTCTTCAGCGGCTTTCTCAGATCTCTTTTGAGGACTATGTTTGCTTTTGTATCTCGTTTGACTCCACATCAAAGCCGCCTGTGCAGCTGGCTGTTTCTCATATTACATGAACGCCCATTTCCTGCCGTCTGCCTCGTAAACCTATAAGTTGTGAAGATTTCTGTAGCCTTGAAGCGTGATCTCACAAAGCGGAGGCCTGTGCCCGATCCTGGTCCATCTGCTGCCATACGTCATGTCATACTATAGTAAACATGAGGGCTGCACGGGCCTGTTGAGGAGGCCCTGAGAACAGCCAGCGGAGAAGTCTCCCATGAAGATAAAATACACTGAAAAACAAACCCATCACCTGTTCACAAACTAGATACCGCCATCTTGTACAGTTTTTCATAAATATCCATCGCCAAAGCTGACATTCCTGTGACCGGGTATGTACACACAAAATCAAAACGTGTGAAAATACGGAGCTGTTTCAAGGGAAAACGGCTCCTGATTTTCAGAAGTTTTTTACTCAGTCACATTTTTTTGCGGCTGTTCTTGGAGCTGTTGAGTCGATGAAAAACTGCTCAAAAAGTGACATGCACTTCTTTTTCGCGGCTCTTTTTCAAAACGGCTGCGCAAATGAACACCCCGTCGGAACAGAACGCCGGTTTTCCCATTGAAATCAATGGGCAGATGTTTGGAGGCGTTCTGCTTCCGGTTTCTCGGCCGTTTACGGACCGAAAATCAGTTGTGTGAACATACCCTAAAAGGTTTTTCCAGGATTTAACCTCGATGGTCTATTCTACGTAGATTGTGTAGATCTGTTCTTCTGACCACACTGATTAATGGGATGAAATGGCGCGCTCGTGTGTGTGTGTCTAGTAAGGCAGCTCAGCACCATTCATGTGAAAAGACTGAGCTGCACTACCAGACACAGCCTCATTACTCAGAGTGGCGCTGTGTCAGGCATTGCAGCAAAATTATCTAGGCCCCTACTGGGGGTTGTGGCCCTTTTTGAATAGGAGCTCCACATTCCTCTAAGAATAGATAATCAATGTTAAATTATGTGAAATAAAGTTGTATAGAAAAGACCTGTTTTGAGGGAGCAGATCATTTTCTATTTTATTCATTAACCAAGACCTGAGTATACGACAGGAAGTGTTATCATAGCATCAGGCCTGTATCCTCAAGCACTGATCTGTCCACAGGAAGAAGGGGATCCCTGTCTTATCGGCCTTCGCTGAGTGGCCAGGAGCTCTGCCCAGACATCCGGTTTAGCCAGGTGTGTTTGACGTCCCACCTCAGGGGACTGTTAGTGGGTATTCCTTGCACCCACTGGTATAACGCTTTATGGGCACCCTAACAGATGCCCCTGTTCAAAGTGCCTTTTTAAAGGGTTTGTCTCAGGACCCTAAAATATAACATCAATGACTAGTAGGTTGGCCATTGACTACGATGGGTTGACCATGCGGCCCCTGAAGAAACCAACACCAGTATAAATTCACTCGTTTTAAATCCGGGTTTATATTCTGTATTTAGGTTACCAGGACTTCTCAATATATTATAATGCCGCGGCTTTCACTGACCACACACGACATAGGGTAGAAAAATGCCACTTAATATAGAAGGCCTCCGTAATACGGGTTCCAGTACTGGTACTAAGCTGAGTGAGTGTGGAAAACCCTTTAATATTTGACACTCCTGACTCATTGCTTTTTCCTACACCCATAACCCTATGTTATTTAAATGTCATTAGCATCAAATTAGTCATTGGCCTTGTGCCGGCGCAGACACCCTGGGGTGGCTGTGATTGACAGGAGCCACCTCTCAGCAACGGCCGCTGTTGAGAGAACGTAGCAAGTTAACCCTTGTGAAGTCCCGATTGATTGTGATTGCGCCATCTCAAGGGAAGGGGCTTACTAACCCCCTCGATCGTCATCTAGAATGTTTTTATATTCTGTGTGTACAAAGATATCCATGGTATCTGGGATACTTGGGTGCCATGGCACTTAAAGCAATTGTTAACATTGGAATGAGGTGCAGCTATGCACCACTCCTTAGTTATATGGTGTCATGGCGTTTGTCGGCTCTGTACCCAGATCAACCGTTTTGTCACGTACTTTGAAAAAAGATAAACCACTTCCTATGTCATTTGTGAAGCTGAATTGGATAAGAGTTGTATATGCATTGAAGGGCATAGATTCTGGAGCGCACACTCATCTGAGACGGCAGCATATTAGTGGTTAAATGTAGGCCCCAGGGTTAGCTTGTGCACCAGGGCCCAAAAATGTCAAGCTTCGCCTCTGAACATTGATCAATCTATGGCATGTGTTTGGGCAAAAACTGAGGTGGTACCCTACACCCCCCCAGATTTTGACTATTCTTATAGTCTCTACTCTAGAGATCCCCCTGCTGTTTTCTTGGCAGTGTGCCAGTCATAGTTGTCATGGGCCGACATTCTATGGAAAAAAAGGAAGTATTTATCCAAAAACGCAGTTCAGGAACGATGGCCTGGCACCGTCACCTGCATAGAAGGGTGGCATTGTCTATATGATGTATTATGTGGTGGCTTTCCACATATGGGCAACTTTTTACATAGGGACTTAACCTTGTAGTTTTTACTTAAAGGGAAACTCCAGTAAAAAAAAAAAAAATTGGGAAATTGGCTTTTTATATTCTGTACATTATGGCTTCTACACTTTCCCATGCCAACAAATGTGTTTGACTCTACACTTTTAAAAAATAAATAAAAAAATTCTCTGCATACAGATGCATGAGCTGGCCATGGCACCTGGTCATGTGACAAATAAGCTTCACCCAGGCTTTGTATGATAGTAAGAGCATATCTAACATAGTGGCACTATAAAAAAAGTGGATCGGTCCAGCATTAAAGAGGCTCTGTCACCAGATTTTGCAACCCCTATCTGCTATTGCAGCAGATCGGCGCTGCAATGTAGATTACAGTAACGTTTTTATTTTTAAAAAACGAGCATTTTTGGCCAAGTTATGACCATTTTCGTATTTATGCAAATGAGGCTTGCAAAAGTACAACTGGGCGTGTTGAAAAGTAAAAGTACAACTGGGCGTGTATTATGTGCGTACATCGGGGCGTGTTTACTACTTTTACTAACTGGGCGTTGTGTATAGAAGTGTCATCCATTTCTCTTCACAACGCCCAGCTTCTGGCAGTGCAGCACTGTGACGTCACTCACAGGTCCTGCATCGTGTCGGCACCAGAGGCTACAGATGATTCTGCAGCAGCATCGGCGTTTGCAGGTAAGTCGATGTAGCTACTTACCTGCAAATGCTGATGCTGCTGCAGAATCAAGTGTAGCCTCTGGTGCCGACACGATGCAGGACCTGTGAGTGACGTCACAGTGCTGCACTGCCAGAAGCTGGGCGTTGTGAAGAGAAGTGGATGACACTTCTATACACAACGCCCAGCTAGTAATAGTAGTAAACACGCCCCGATGTAACACACATAATACACGCCCAGTTGTACTTTTACTTTTCAACACGCCCAGTTGTACTTTTGCAAGCCTCATTTGCATAAATACGAAAATGGTCATAACTTGGCCAAAAATGCTCGTTTTTAAAAAATAAAAACGTTACTGTAATCTACATTGCAGCGCCGATCTGCTGCAATAGCAGATAGGGGTTGCAAAATCTGGTGACAGAGCCTCTTTAAAGTCAAAAAGAGCACCATTAAAGAAGGGCAAATTATAGCACTCTGCTACCCATGCAAGGGCTTTCAAAGTCCCAATTGGGGAGATGGGGCAAGTATCGCATGGGTTAGATGCAGATTAATTTTTCTAATTCCCACTCAGCCAATGACAACTGGAATCAAGTGGCTGACTGCTTTTAGAGGGGTCACTCTGGTGTAAGAAGCTCACCTGCATGTAGCCAACGTGATATCTAGTCCCATCCTTAATGGTATTTTTTGGATGCTGTTTGTGGGTACAAGTTTGTTTGGGAATCATTTTCATTACCTAATTTGAGGAGGTCTGTCTGGTTAATAACACTGGAGGCTCTTTACATGTATGGTATTGGGAGCTAAAAAGTTGCCAATGCCATAGGGGCTAACACTTCCTTTTCACTACCCAAGAGTGAGTAGGAAAGGGAGAGATCCCCCATCTGGAGGGCCGACCAAATGGGATCGTTCTGAATTCTACATCTAAATATTCCTTGAGTCCTGATGCTTCTTATCCCCAGTTCTGTAACTTGATGCTACTCAGTTATTCTCAAATCATATTCCTTTTCCTTGACTCTTCCTGTCCCACGAGTGTAGGATTTCATTAATTTCAATAATGAAGCGTCACCAAGTCCGTGAAATCAATCTTGTTTGGCTGTGTCCAAGGCTTTTGTTCTCATGTCGACATTTCGTTAGCATTTTAATTCTGATGGTGAATTTCTCTTGGTTTTTCCACGGTTATTCAAAAAGATCCAGTGAAATGTCAGGGCACTCACATGGGCTCAGTCTCACAAGTCACCCGATTGCCACATTGGGGCATTAAATTGGGGCAGACTTAGAAAGTGTTTGTCTAGTCTTGTTTACCCACAGAACATTCCACAAATGACAGATCCCAACTTTTTTTTTGTCTTTGCAGGAGCCATATTCACCTATAACGGGTGGTGTGAGCCAAACTAAAACGTTACGGAACTAATCATGTGATCCCTCTCAGCCACTCGGCTTAGAGGGAAGCACTGTTTTACATATCGTGCATACCAGGATCGGCCTGGCCACCAGGGAATCCTTGGGTGGGCCTAGGCTTTGAAACAATAGTGGGCCCAAAAGGTCACTTGCCCCTAGGTTCCATTTCTTATGACTTGATTTACAACAAAGTAAAAGTGAACATGTTCTATATTGACCTGTAAGAATAAATGAATCACATTGTGCTTGTACAAAGTCCGGTTTAACAGTGCAGACTACAGCACCTGGCGCCTGTTAATTGATCTTGGCCTAGAAGCCAAGTGCTAGTTATTTTGTTTCTAGCCTAATATTATCTACTAATGATATGGTCCTGACTGTACTGCCAAGCGTTGGTGATACTAAGACACCCCTGGTGCCAATAATACTGTACAGTTCACTGCTGATTCTTAATCCATAAAAACCCAACCTTTACCAATGTAATAAACCCTCTTTGTACATTACCTTTTTTTTTCTACTGATCTGCATTCCTGACCCTAGTTCAAACATGTGTCCTCCAAACTTAGGCCATCTTCGTCAACTGCTTCTGACTTAATGGTGGAGTCTCCATGCACTGTTTTCTTCATGGGTGGAGCCTCCCTGTTCTCTTCATGGGTGGAACCTCCCTGCCCTGTTCTCTTCATGGGTGGAGCCTCCCTGTGCTGTTCTCTTCATGGGTGGAGCCTTCCTGCCCTGTTCGCTTCGTGGGTGGAACCTCCCTGCCTTGTTTTCTTCATGGGTGAGGCCTCCCTGATCTGTTTCTCTCCTCTAGGCCCCTATGTTAATTATTGTCTGTGACCATGACAGTGAGGTCTTTTAGGAGACGTGACTTCGTGGTCACTAAGACAGGAAGTCATGCCATTTGATTGACAGATGCAGACAGGAGGACATCACATGGAGCAGATAGGGGTACCACACAGAAAAATTACTGAAATCAGGTCACATGGCACATTAATGGTCACATGTTGCTTTATCACTGACACTTAATAATCCTGATTTTTTTTACCCTTGTCTTCTGTTCTGATCACCGAGTTCACGAATGACTAATTTCACAATGTATTCTGTAGATTCCTAGGAAATTAGAGTGTTCCACTTTAGCGTGCTGCTGACTTTCTCGTGATTCTGCAGGTCTACAAGAGGTCATTGGTCTACAATAGTAGCTGCAGATGCTAACCGATTTAGAGAGCCCAAGAATGAAATGTGGCTTGTAGGCCAATGTTAGAGGAACCTCGGGTACATCATAATTGTAGTTCAGATTTAAAACCATAGGCCTTTTTTCTTATAGTTTTAAGTGATCCCTTATGGCCAGTCAGCAGCACTCTTTGCAGCTCCATCTCTGAAAGTCTCAGAAGTTCCAGCAAACATTTCACAAGATTCTTCTATCCTGTTAACTTGGCAGAAGGAGGTGGAAGCCACTTCATATACTCATTAAAATGTACTGATCTTCTTTGCTGACCCCAGAATAGAGGAACAATTAGTGGGTGTCGTCGCCCTCACTAGATCAGTGAATTTTATAGTTGTCCTAATTTAAAGGGACTGTCCTGTTGACAGAATGTCGTTAGAATATTAACTATGATTAGTCCACAATTAAAGTTTTTAACCAAAGTTTTACCTGCTTTCATATATGGCAATTTCCTTACCTAATGGTATTATTTAAAGGCCGGATAAAGGTTGATGGAGGCCCTTGTGCAAGAAATTTGGTTGGGGCCCCTCCCTAATAGTATGACTTAAAGGGGTGTTCTGGTTTCAAAAACCTAACTTCAAATACCCTATCAGGGCAGGCTGAATTTATAGAGGGGAATCCCTCATTCATTATATCCTTCAATTATCAGGAGTGGAGAGCAGCTACAAAGAGTATCTCTTGCTCTGGATATGGACAGTCCATTGATTTATATAAGAACAATGTAATGCTTCATTTCTCCTGTGGTGGTGCTGCAGGGGAATTAAACACCTACTGTCGAGTTCCCTCACAGATCACAGATGATCACTGGGACTCCCAGCACCGGGATAACCTATGACCATCTTATAATCAGGAGACCTTTTTAATAAAAAGGGAAGTAAAAGCAGACAACCCCTTCAAACAGGCCATACGTTAATAATCGTCTGCAAATCCAGCTAATTTCCACAGGATCCACCAACATTATAATGGGTATGGGGAAAGCCCAAATGTACCCGATATCAACTGTATTCTAACATGCCTGATCCTTTGTTCCACTTGAAGTGTCTGGCAGTCGCTTGTCCCCTTCTCCCTATAGCAATAACTGTGAATCCTGAACCTGTGAACTTCTTCAAATTAGCAGTGTAGATAGATGGAGCATTGGTGGTCCGAATGTTTTGCTGCCGGGAGTTTCTGGAAAGCGCTTTAAGGGACTGGGAGTTGAAAGCCCCTAAATGGTGGAGGCCCCTAAGCAGTTGCCCAGTTTGCCCTCAATATAATCCGACCTTGTATTACATTGTTACATTGTAGTTTGGACTCCACTGGCAGTAAACAGACCAGACTGTGATAGAACAGTGATAGGAATTTGATCAGCGCATTCCAACAAAATGAAACAAAACGTGTATACAGGTTCAGGAACGCCTGTGACTGCAAATATACAGCACACAAGGAAACGGCGACAGCAGAATGCGAACACTAATGCCACCTAAGCCATTAAATATAAATAAATATACATTACTGCTAAATCTACTTACAATATGGAGGTTCTTAGCGCACATTTTGATCAAATTGTGTGAGCCCACCTGCCACGACAAGGCGACCTCTATGAGCTGGGAACCTAAGCTGCACATACACCCAGAACTGGGACTAAGCCTACATATATACCTGGGGATTGTAGGAACCAGTATTAAACTAATTAAAATCACCCAGGGCAGAATGGGAGGAGTGCAAGATCAAAAATGGAGGCAGTCACTAACCCCACATATATGAATCACATAAACACAAAAATTTGAACATCACCTCTATCTATCTATCTATCTATCTATCTATCTATCTATCTATCTATCTATCTATCTATCTATCTATCCATCCACAAATGTATATTAGCAAAGGTGGCCATACACATTAGATTCATTTTGTTCAAACCTCCAGATTTCGACAGGATTGGCTGACCATCTAATGTTTATGAGTGTCGCCCGACTCTGCCATCGGGGGAAAGAAGAATCGAGCATGTTGGATTTCAACATGTCGATCCTTTTTTTCTCAGGGGAGATTAGCCGCTCCTGGCATAACAATGACATGAGTCTTTAGGCCCTTTTACACCGGCCGATAATCATTGATCGGCTCTCGTTTGCTCCTGTCACACGGAGCTGTGGATGGGGACGAGCGGTCGCTACACCGATCGCTCGTCCCCATACATTATTATCATACCGGCAGCGCGTCTCCCTGTTTACACACCAAGATGTGCTGCCGACTACAATAATATTTAACTTTTTTAAAAATGATACGATCAGCAGATGATCGAGCGTTTGCTCAATCATCTGCTGATCGTTCCCCTGTTTACACCGGGCAATTATCGGCAACGAGCGTTCTATGAAGGCTGGTCTGCCCGATAATCGCTCGGTGTAAAACCCCCTTTACTCCCCTCTCCTTATTCAGAATACATGTATTTAACATGAATTTATATGGGTGGATCGGGAGGAATAGCTGTCGGCTAGAATATCCTGGCTGACAACTCTCGACAACTCAAAATGTTTTCATTTATAAAACTTGTTTCACATCCGTTATCCGTGTGGTGACTTGTGAGTTAAAGTACCTGGCAACACAACAACTCAGTCTTGTTCTGCCTCCCACACATGGGTGAATGCTGTCTTTGTGAAGTCTTTATGCTCCGCAGTGCAGGAATTTCCTTGTGTACTTGCGCTTCCAGTTGAATAGATTGTCACCCTAGAAACGTGCAAATTTTTAACATTTGCATAACGTTGCCTTGCTGCGCAGGAGGGTGTGAAACGCTAGTAACCCTTAAATTCCTTGTAATATATGCGGCTTTGCATTATAAATTCAGATTGTAGCAAGCAAGAAAATATAGTAATATTATTTATACATAAAGCCAGGCCGCCCATTTTTTTACTTGTATTCCCCAAGAAATAACTTTGCAGCATCTTCTCTTCCGACTCTAAATTATTGTGCCGTTCCTCTGTTATTCCTCCTAGAAATGTATGGATTTATTGACAACTGGGTGTTACTAGTTGGGGGTGTGTCCAAGTCTGGCAATGTCCAATCAGTGCTGACAGAGTGACTGTGTAGGGACACGCCCACTTGATAAGGGGGAATGGTAATACCCAGTTGTCAATTTATTCATACATTTCTAGGAGGACTAACAGAGGAACAGTGCAGTTCAAGAAAGATGTTCGGGAATTGTGATTTTATGGGAAATACTACTATTTACTAAATCATACATGTCAAGCCCAGGGGCGGGCAGATGGCCCTTGTGCATGAAAAATATTTGGGCCCCTTGCTGTCCACAGGGTTATCACAAAGCACCCCTTAGGTCTCTTCCAACCCACCAGTAATTATCCCTTACTTGCAATCTAATTGACAGTGGCAAGCTCCTTGTACCTGCTACTGGGCCCATGTGTACCTGCACATATAATATGCCGGCCCCTGAAGTGACCATCGTCAATAGCTATAGAAAGAAAAAAAATAACAACATGACCCCCAGGGAAAAAACAGGAAGGTCTTATTTCCGAGCAGTCAGTAAGCAGGACACGTCTTCTGGCCCCCAGATAAGCAGTTTGGGGCACCATCTAATGGGTGCAATTAGGTCCATTATTACAGCTTTTATAGGGTATCGTGCCCGAATCTAAGGGTGCAATATCCTAGTTTTCTTGAAATAAGACCATGAATATGTCAAATACACAAAATAACATTCGTTTTTAAGCTAGCACACTGGATTTGCTTTATTGTCTGTAGATGAGCAAGAAGAGGGTCTAGAGGGAGTGTCATAATGCGACTGTACGATCAGACTACATACAGGGTTTGTTTGTAGTCTGTAACCATGGAAACACATAGGTCTGTATAGGAGCTGTTTACATAAAATGGTAGGATATTTTAAATGAAGACTATTTTTGAAGGTTTTTCAGTTTTATTATTTCAGAATTGTAATACGATATTGAACATCAAATCATCCCAAAGATTGTCCCCGGGGTCACTCTCGGGACTACAGGTGTTACTTCTGTCAGGGACCCAGGCAAATAGGGTGGGCCACCCACCTGCTGTCAACCAGTCACTGCATGGGAAGGTGATAATGGGCAAACCTAGTTCCCAACATGGTGCCCTTCACATTAGTTCAAATGTACAGGCCCCAACTAATATTCTATTTTTCCATGGACCCACTAAATATATGGTAGGGCTTTAGGAGGCTCATTTTATTTGCCATAAAAAAAAGTGGGACAGTGCTCACCAAATATACACAATAGGGTACAAGATGGAGGTTGATGGAAAATATAGGGAGTGCCAATGCTCTGACCATTTGCCCATATGGAGCCCAGATATTTATGATTGTCGTTCGGATTGTCCCTCCGACAGTTAAATCACAGTCCGCTCAGCCAAATTACCGTCACATCTCATTTTTTGTGAGATAATGGGAAAAAAATGTGTCTTTTCCTTTGGAAATTCAGTTGTAATATCCTGGTCTAGGGCCACATTGTTTTTATTATATGATATATTCCGTAAAATAAATCAGTCAGTGTTTCCATGTCGGATTGGAATTTATTTCAGATTTTATCATTTGGAAAAAATGTTCCCCCTTTGTTAATATTTTCCAGGAAAGTGCAACATAAGCGATCACTGGTCACATTATTATGATAGGATAGGAGGATAGGCCATCAATTTGTTATGGCTAGAAAACCCCTTTAAGTCGTACCGCTCATACCTCTACCTTTTTTGACTGGACAACATTGCCCTTCTGGCCCTAATAGGACTACTGGATTTTTTAGTACCCCAATAATTTCTGCGCTGCAGTGGCCTGTCAGTTTTCGATAGGGTCTGGGTCTTTTGATTATATTGTTTGCTTTAGGATGTGACCGGGAAATTCTGAATCAACATTGACATCAGAACGCGGTTGGATTTAGGTACTTTTTGGCTTCGTCTGCTTATTAGTAGTGAGAGAGTTGTTTTTTCCCAGAAAAGGGAAGCAAGGACAATAATGAAAATTCTATAATCTTCCAAGCGCTTGAGATTTGTCCCTTTGACATAGACGGAAAGAGCCCAATCTGATAATAACATTTTCAATAAACTTTTTACGAGACCTATATTCTTGCCGATTATGTCATGGGAATTTTCGAACCATCTCAGGAAGGCAAAACGGCTTATGAATTCCGAATATATCCAGTATAGAAAACGGAAAACTTAGTTCTGTCTGGAGATTAGACTATTCTTTGGACTATAAATTTGACTAAGTTCATGCCACATACACGCCAGATTTATCCATGCAAAACTAAGGGATAAAAATATTTAGGTCACTGCCTAGCAAACACCTATCACAACAAAAAATTATTTAAGAATCTGAAGGACTCCCTCAAGGGGCTGTTTGCTTTTTGGAAAATCCCTCTTTTCCTTTTTTTTTTTTAAGAAGGGTCCCACAACAATAAGCGGATCACAGTTTGTCCTAATGATGGGACTCCCAGCGATCAGCTGTAATCTGTGGAGGACCTAACAGCAAGTGTTTCATTTTACTGCAGCGCCACCACAGGGCAAATAAAGCATTACACAGTCCTGTGAAATTGAAATTGCTGGGCTGACCATGTAAGACATGGATGTGCTGGATCCTCCAGAGCAAGAGACGCTCTTTATGGGCATTCTAATCTAATAGTTGATGGTCCCTAACAAAGTAACCCCTCTATTAACTCTGAATTCCCTAGTAAGGTATTGAAAATGTTTTTTTCTAAAGCAGACAACCCCTTTTAAATACATAATTACCCAAATTTTTCAGAAACCTTTCTGACTGGGTCTATTGAAATGTAATAATTATGTGTAGTGGCCATACTTTAATGAAAGCATATTACTGTAGAATGAAGAAGAAATCATTAGGCAGGAAAATTGTCGGACTTTACACCCAGGAGAGTACCCAGCTTACCTTCAGAGTAGTAGATAAAATGTGTTAATTGACATTCAAAAATCCCCAGTACGCCCACTACATCCCCAGTACGCCTCACATTACTAGATTCTGTCTTATGACCTATATTGACTTCCAGAAGTCCCCTTGATTTCACAGTAAAGCACATGGAAATTGAATATATAATATACCGTACAGATCTTATGACCCAAAAAGAACAGAAAGTGAACAACTGTCAAAACACAACCGGTCCTTTATTAATATGCTAGAAAAATAATGCAGTGCAATGTATGGCGAATTAAAGAAATGTAAATGAATTGTCCTAAGAACAGTTGTCAAGCAGGGGCGTAGCTATAGGGGGTGCGGAGGTAACAGTTGCAACCGAGCCCTGGTGCTCCGCCACCACATAAGAACACACCGGTATTGGTAGGGGGCCTATTACATCATTTGGACTTGGCTACACTTTTGGTCACATGTATAACCCTAAATCATTTTCTTTGTTTCTGAAGTTGATCTTTAAGGACCAAAAATTGATTTATGATATTGGAAAAACACTCATGTCCATGGGCTGCGTCTGGTATTTGAACTTACCGCCATGCAAGTGAATAGGGCCGAGCTGCAATACCAGGGGTGTGGGCCATGTTTTACATTCTGATACCAGTGGATTTTGTCCATATCCCAATTATCAGATTGCCAAGTATCCATATGGATTGCATCTCATTTGTGACATAAGTGCTAGGGGAGGGGTCTTGACAACTATTATTTGTGTTCTATGAACCTCCAGTGGCTGTACAACAAGCATTTCTATTTATATCGAGGGAATTGTTGCATCAATCATAAAAAAAAATATTTAAGTAAGTTAAGCATTTAACATTTTCGCTTTCATCTTGAGCTGCCCTTTGTGCCTTATCCTGCGTGGATCATTTTCAATCAAATTTAATGCCTAGAGCCTGAATCATCCAAAGCAGGAAGGAAAATAATACAGACATCTCATATTTCATTGGCAATCTTTTCACTTTTGCAGTATGTACCACCTAGGAGAACTGATTAGAGTTGGCGGTATTCCTTCCCACCCAGTATCTCCCCCCCCCCCCCCGGGCAGCTGCCAGTCCTCCCGACATTTATGGCTGCCCAAGCCAATCCTGTAACTGGGCTATGCTTGTACCCTCACCCATCTACAAGTTCCCCTGCCGTGTGGCTGGTAGGGCATATGCCATACCAACAACCACTTGAGTTCAGAGCTGCGAACCAGGGCATCACAACAACTAACAAACACATCAAAAACACCAACAAAACCTTAGTCCGGTGCAAAGCAAGAATGTCAACAACTGTTCATACCCTCCCCATGGTCCTTCCACTAATTACACCTTTATTTTTAGGCCTTTGTAGGCCCTTTAGCCCCCTTTCACGCCTGTTTCAGGTGAGACAAAAACTCCACTGCCTGCCCTCTTACACTCTGCGGTGCCACAGACCCCTAGCCCAACACCATCTTTTTCGTCTTGTCCTATGGCGCCATGTTACCCCTAACCCTCGCATTTGAGGGCCGCATGGACCCCTTACAGCTCCTTCGTCGCCCAATAAATGACATTTTTAAAAAACAAGGATGGGCCTGGTCAGGATGGCACAATGTATCCAGTTTTTAGCTTTGAGTGCTAGTTTATGCCACCCCACCTATGATCATTATTTATACTTATGTACAAAACATAATGAGATAAATTTTGGCTGACATTGGGAGTCTCCTCTCATTGCTTTACTGGAATAATCTGGACTAGGAATTTTTGAATGTTGTTGATCATTACCTCACACACTGACAGTCTGTTTTTCCCTGTAGGTATTTTGAATTAGTTCCCAGTTTGGAAACATTTCCTGCTAATGATTTCTTTATTGAGTTACTGGGTTCTCGAAAACAACATGCCGGAGTTGCTATGCAGAGGTTTAGATAAAAAAAAATTATGATGAAGGTCCTAAAGGTGGACGCAGGGGTCAGGTTTAAAATGTGCAGTAGATACAGTTTTCTGCCGCCGTTATTTTATACTTTTATGTGGCATTAAGCAAGATGCTCAGAACTGCATAATGTAGCGTCTATGGCCACGGACTGCCGGGTTTACTCACTCCCCGGACGCCGCAGCCATGGATCTTTGGGCGCTGGCACGCATCTCCTTCCCAGGAGACGGCAGCGCTCAATTCCGCTCCGGTCCGCTGTGTCCTGGTAGGCACACGCATGCTCGTGTCCGCCCTTAAAGGGCCAGCGCGTGCACATGGGAATCATCATCATCATCATCATCATCAACTAGCCCATGATTCCCTGGACTATAAGAAGGAACCTGCCCCTTTGCTCATTGCCTGAGCGTTGTTAGTATTCCCATGTCAGTCTTACAAATGGTCCCTTAGTGTTATCCTGTTCCTGTTGTTACCCCTGCTCTGTTACCTGTATCCCATGCTGTGTTCTTGTTCCTGAGCCTGTTAGTGTTGGAGTCGTGTCCTACTGCACCTGCTGTCATCTGCCACGTCCAGTGTATTCTGCCACGTCCAGTGTCATCTGCCACATCCAGTGTTATCCGCCACGTCTGGCGTACCTGCTGCACACACCTCCATTCGTGTCAAAGCCTCAGCCACTGTCTGGACTATTCAGGTACCCTGGAGCGGGACTTTGTATTGATTGGGTGCTCTGTTGCTTGGCCAGCTGCCTCCCCACTAAGGCAGTGCAGCCTAGTGGGTCCACATACCCACCGACCGTGACACATAAGAATATAGGGAGAAAGTCAAAGAACTGATATTAATAAGGGTGGGACAGTGGGTCTTTGGTTCATGCTTCTGCCTTGAAGCTTAGGTTGCGAGTTCAAATCCGACCATGGACACATCTTGATATGGTTGTCCAGTGGTTAAGACTTCTGTTTTGCAGCATAGGGCTATGAGTTTAAATCTGACCAAGGAAACATCTAACCAAGGTGACTCAGTGGTGATGAACACTACTACACTATGGCACAGATCCATGGGTATGAATCTCACCAGGCCACATCTGTGTGGAGATTGAATGTTCTTCTCATGGTTAGATTTATTGTCCCACTATGAAATTGGCTTCATGAGGAAGTGCATATGAAATAGGAATTACTAGGAAGAATTCAGATTTACCCAATCCCCCTTTGATGTTGGTTATGTGGATGGCATCATGAACAAAGAATTAAGAGGGGAGCTGGCAGAAGGTCAATCCCATTCTTCTACAAGGGGAGGAAAGATTGGCTGGAGAAGCAATCATCAATTCCATCCCCTGTGGGAGAAATTTTAGATTGACCTTGTCCCTGGACGGAGATGATGTGACCTAACATAGAAGGAGCACCATTTTTTCAATGGGGTCTTCTATCATTTATGTACAACCCTGAATCCCAACTTGGATAAAAACCTACAAGGACTATAAGTTGATAGAGCAAAACACTTAGCAAACCTACAGCCTCCTTCCAGGTTTTCAGAAAGATATACAATCTACATATTATGTAACCATGGTTTTGGCACTACCACCATTTCCATTCCAAGTTCAGACTGACCTTGTCCCAGGAAGGAGGGATGAAGATGTAGACCAACATAAGGAAGAGGCCCCATGGTGTCCTTTCTCATTTATATACCCCCAGGTTCCTCGGCTGGATATAAACCTATGAGACAAGGTTAAGAAGTGGCAGAGCTAAACTCGTAGCAGAACTACCATCTCCTTGCTGGTTTTTCGCAAAGGTATACCACCTAACTGTCTGCATATCAATATGTGACCATAGTTGGAGATACTACCACCCTTTCAATCCCTTGAAGGAGAAACCTCAGATTGACCTTAGCCAGGGAAAGTGGGATGACGTTGGGGACTAGGAGATGGAAAGAGCTCCAATTTTTCTATGGGTGCCTCTATCATTCATGTACACCCCTGGTACTACAGTTGGACGTAAATCTATGAGGCAAGGTCTAGAAGTCGGCAGAGCTATACACTTAGCGAACTACTGCCTCCTTGCGTGTTTTCGGAAAGGTATACAACCTAAATATCTGCATATCAATATGTGACCATGTAAGGCTGTATCTTAAGGGGGATTGTTTTGTCTCATGTGCTGGAAATACTTCTACCCCCCCTCTTCTGAGCTGATGTTTGACATCTTACTCCAGAAACCACTTGAAAGTCTCTTAATTTAGAATGCCATTTCTGTAGGATGACATAATCGTTTTCATCCACGGAGAATCCAACAACCGTGAAGGAGACTTCTATGCTTTATGGATTAATATTTCACATGTTCATGCCAATAGAGATTTGGTTACATGTAGCTGGCATAGTGTGGGAAAGCAAATTCTTTCGAGATTATTTTTCCTACAAATTATTCCTTTTGTAGAGACTTATACAAAGGCTAAAATGGATCGGAGCCCAGACACACTACATTTTTATAGAAAATTATGGAATGCTATGAGAGAGAGGCAACGAGCAGACATACACCCTCTAAAATCTGAATCTGTGAGATAGTAAATTTCAAAAAATTTCATGTTTTTACCTCCACTTTTACAAAAAAATATGTGGATCCCACAAAAAAAATCAGGAAAAAGAATGTTATGCCGCAACAGGAAGAATATTTTTACAATGAAAAATTGTTCTAGTCTTTGCAAAAATTGCAATCGCTGTGTGGAAATATGTAAATAAATGTTTTTTAAAAATTAAAAACCAAAAAGTTCCCGCCAAATTTCCCCCAAATACTGGCAACTAATTTTTTTTAGGCCTATGTCCTGATTATGTTTTCATTTAGAATTTGTTGACTTTCTTCAATTCATAGCAAATATTTTTTTTTATTATTAGTGAATAAATATTTTTATTGCTCCAATGCATCCAAATTAAGAAGATGAAGCAACTTAGTCTTGATAAAAATCTATCATTTTGTGTATACAGCTCCGATGCAGACCTATGTGTCTCCATGTTGCAGACTACAAACAAACCATATGTAGTCTGATCTTGCAGTCGTGTTTTAAGATGCCCATACACATTAGATGAATGTCAGACGATTTTTAGTGAAAGCGGCAAACCCTCTCCCTATTGAGAATACATTCACACTCGTCCGAGCCAAGGGTGTCGGGAGGAATAGCATTCGATCGACAGCTATCACAGGTGTATGGCCACCTACACAGAGTTTATTTGTAGTCTGTAACCATGGAGACACATAGGCATGCACATGAACAGTATACTCAAAACTGTAGGAGACTTTGTAAGCAAGATTATATGCAAATTTGCTTAATTTTTTTTTCTTTAATTTTTAATTCCTATATAACTGCTCATATAAAGTACACAATGTTGGTTGATCCTTTAGGCTAGCTTATTTGTCACGATCACAGGGTATGTGGACCCACAAGGCCGCTCCGCCGTAGCAGAGAGGCAGCTGACCAGGTCACAGTCTATATGAAAGTCAATAGTAGATAGTAACGCTTGGGTACCTGAACTAGTTCAGACGGGGCTGTGGCTTCAGCACGGATGGAGGCCGGTGCAGCAGGTAGCGCCAGATGTGGCGGGCAGTATCCGACGTGGCAGAAGACACTGGACGTGGCAAATGACAGCAGGTGCAGTAGACACGACTCCAACACTGGTAGGCACAGGAACAAGAACAGCACGGGATACAGGAACAGGTAACAACTGGAACGGGAAACACTAAGGGACCATTTGCAAGACAGACTGGGATAAACTAACAACGCTCAGGCAAGGATCAGAAGGGCTGGGGCCTTCTTATAGACCAGGAAATCGTGGGCCGTTGATGATGATTTCCTGATGTGCGCGCGCTGACCCTTTAAGGACGGGCACACAGCAGAACGGAGCGGAAGTGATTGCTGGCGTCTCCTAGGAAGGAGATGGGGACCAGCTGCGGGCGTTGGGAGGTGAGTAAAACCGACGGCCCGTGGCCTTGGACGCTACAATATTGGTTGATTGATTTGGGTTAAATCTGAAATTTGTACAATAAGATATTTCCATGGAGTTCAATCATATTCGGTGGTTCACTGTCATAGTAATAGGTACCTCGGTTCTTCGCGATATGTAACAAGAAACTAAATGGTAGCCTTTCCCATAGACCTTGCATTAATAATAACTGTGTATTTCCCAATATTCCTAGCTTGGTGCTCCAACATGTCTTAGTTCTCACAGCCTCTTGATTTATGAACATTCAGTCATAATGTAGAGGATCAATCATGATCCTAATATGCTGACACATCCTTGTAGACCCTCCAAACATGCAACTATAAATACACTGACGCTTCATGTCCCAGTTGTTGATGCGAACGTCTGTGGGAACTATTGATAGTTTGTCTCGTCTTACATTGGGCGCCAGTAAATCTCCTATTTTTCTCTTTGTAAGGTTTCCAGTTAGCTCATGGGATTGTGTTACATATATGATCCAACAGTAGAGCAGCTCCGCTCACTCTCACCCATGTCATTGTGATAGAAATAACCTCTCTTGCGTCCCTGTGGTCAACATGCAGACCAAAAGAATGGACTATGGGAACAGTACATACTTCATGTTGCAAATTCCCTCCTCCAAAGGCCCTTCTACAACTGATCTTCAATGGCCACTAGGTCATATGGGTACTTACTGGAAGGTATCAAATATATAAAGGTATATTTTTTAAGTATCGGGCGCCATTTTGCATTCCTTCGTATCCATTGGTGTATCAACAGGCGTTGAAGAGGTTGCAATTCCAACTAAGGCTTTGTTCACATCTGCGTTGGGGTCCTGTTCTGACGTTCCGTCGGAGCTTTCCGTCAAAAAGGACCCTGAACAGACACAAACTGACACAGACGGAAACCAGTGGTTTCCGTTTCCATCACCATTGATTTCAATGGTGACGGATCCGGTGCCCATGGTTTTGCCTGACCCGTTTTCTCTGAAGCAATAGCGTAGTCGACTACGCTATTGCTTCCGGCAAAACTACGGGTCCGGTTCACAACAGAGACAAACGGAAACCATGGGCACCGGATCCGTCACCATTGAAATCAATGGTGATGGAAACGGAAACCTCTGGTTTCTGTTTGTGTCTGTTCAGGGTCCCGTTCCGACGGAAAGCTCAGACGGAACGTCAGAACGGGACCCCAACGCAGATGTGAACAAAGCCTAAGCTACTTTTGTAAAATTTATTATGACCATTGACCTAGATGTTGAAAAAAAAATTATTTGAGGAGGCCCAAATGCCCCCCTGCCACTTAATATAAATATCACATGGTAGGTGGGGGCTCTATTACAGATTTTGCATTAGGATCCAGGACCTTACACCTATGTATATTACAAAAGCTGGGGATTCCCTCTTAATGATGTCCATTTGCCCTACTAAGCCAAGTAGACGATCACCATTTTTATTTCCCATTTCTTATATATTCCAAAGCATTGTAGTGAGATGTTTTTTGAGTGTGGGAGGGAACTTGAATGAGTTTCTTGCAGGAATCTCATAAAAACATGGGGAAAACATACAACTCCATGTAGAAGTTTCCTCTGGCCGATTCAATCCTAGGATCCCTAGGATTCTGCCGATACTGTAATACTCCCTCTAACATGTGGCACCATTTTGATGAGGTTTTGGTCAGTTTGTTCCAGTATTGATGTAGGACTAAGGCTCTGTTCACATCTGCGTTCAGGTTTCCGTTGTTCTTCTCCATCAGAAGAGCAAAACAACTAAGATACCAGAAGCGATGTTTCTGTTGAACGACTGAGCCAACCGGCGCCCGACGGGTTCTGTTGCTTCCGGTAGTTTCAGCCAGATCTGCAATGAAGGCCCCTAATGGAGCCTCCAACGCAGATGTAAACTGGCCCTAAGTAGGTGGTAGCATACCTGAGATGAGTAGCAATATTGTTTTTTGGACAGCCGTGGTTTTCTCCAGGGTAACCTCCAACAAAAGCTCAGTTCTTCCTAGCTTTTATTCATAAACCAAGACAATATAAAGATTGAAGTATAACTCATAAGGGTTTACAATGTTTTTTTACAGCCTTATTTAGTGTCTAGATTTAGTAAGGCACCACCTTAGAAGATGATCTTGTGACTCTTCCTGTTGATCATCTGTTTATGTTTACACTTTTGAATCAGACCCAAACGAATATAAAAGTCATCCACCCTTAAAATTCTCATACCCAAATGTTCCCCAGTTGATCTTCAGCCAAGACCTAAAGTTCATAACATCTCACTCACCGTCAAGTCTTTTTAAAGGCTGCACCCTAATTCTTTGGTATTCAAAACCACGTTCCACCACACTCCCTTAAATCTTTAACCTTTGAAGACACCCTCGAGAAGAATGATCTCCAAGAACCCTGTGTTTAATCCCCGAAAACCATTAGGTCCAAAATTGCTTTGTATAGAATTTAGGGGAACTTGATAGTAACTAGTCTTGTGTAGACCAAAGTGATGATGTTTTTGAAACAAAATCTTCCCTACGAGTGAACATCAACTTTGTGTCACTAGAAGATATTACCGTAAGGCCTTACAGATGTGCTTTCTAAAAACAGTAAGGTCCATGAGTGTTGGATTCGACAATTGATGCACAAAATTCTACTATCGTGGCATCAGTTTTTAGATTTACTTTTCAATCAGTTACTATTGACTGTAATGACTGAAACACTGATCATGAATGGTCCTCATGGATCCAATCCCCTACCCCCATTTTTAAAGCGGCTCTGTCAGTACTCCAATGTAAGGGCAGGTAAATAGATGAAGAAACGCTGAGCTTGGGGAAGAAGGGATTAATTTTCAATTTTTTTGATTCACCATTTATACAAACTTAGGTGAGGAAAAAAACTCTTACAAACTCTATGAATTTGGCTTATTATATGGAAATACTGAAACAGATCATAGAAAACTCAAAATAACCCACAGGGCAGTCCAAATCTCAGATTCTGGAAAAGACATGATTCATTACAAAAAAGGGCACTATACGTGGGGCTTTGGCATTTTTTGTTTTGGGCTAGGACATTACGGCTATTTTTGCCACGTGTTGGGACGCAATATTTGCACATCACATTAGATTGTTGTCCATAGGCTTAGTATCCTTTATAGCCTCATTTTATAAATGGGTGAAAATCAATGCAGCCATAATAAGGCGTCCATGGGGTACTGCAATTGATGGATGCAGTGCACTCAGCACTCTATCATTTCACCCAGTGTTGTCTCCTGGAATGCCCGGTAAACTCCAAGTTAAAGGGTAGACCTCCACAGTCTTCTGAAAGTATAGGCTATTCACCCGCATGAGTTCCTCCTCTAATTCGCATCCCCTGATTGTCCACTCTACAGACTCCTCCCTGCCAAGTGTATCGGGCAGTCAGAAGATGCACCAATCCTGAGTGTCTGTCATTCGGTGTCTGACAAATATGCATATGTCGGAAAATTAGTGTATACTTCACCCAAAGCAACCAGATTGTGTTATTTTTTCTGAAAGTCCCGACCATCTTTGCTCAGTATAATGAATTTCTATTTAGTTGCTTTCACTTTAAAAATGACTTTATTTTTAAGTTATCTTATAAACACTGGGTGTAGATGTGATATAATACTACGCTGGTATTATACTTCCTGAAAACAGAAATTGAAAGAGCAATATTCTAAAAGTGAAACTATACTCACCAAAAAACAAGGAAAAATCCCCAAATGCCTGCTTGGTATGTCTGTATCTCCAAACAGCAGACGTGGGAGTATGTTCTTTTATTTTTTTTATTAGCACTGTAGTTGTGAAGGAAGATATAAGGGTGACTTCATATACACACACCCATGGCATGTCGTTTTTGCACCTGAATTGGGGACTTTTCATTAACCTTGCCTATCCACAGTCTATTTAGAACTGTGCACCCTTGTGCACTCAGGGTACTAAATGAACACACGAGAAACTCCAGCAGATGACACGTGAAATCATTCCATCATCCCCTAAACTAGCTAAATTTATCAGTGTTCTTTTGGGAGCTGTAGTTTTAGATACAGGACGGAAAGCTACAGGTTCAAAACCACCAGCTTAGATACGACAGCTCAGGGATAAGCTGTCGGTTCAACACGGCCATGTTACTTTCTGAAGACGGTGACTCGTATAGCACCTGATCTGAAACTCAGGATTTCTCTAGAAAAATTTTGTCTGCTCTGCTATGTGCAAGTTCTGCAGCCGAATGCAGAATCTTTCTTCATTCAAATGAGACTTCTTATTTACTGACAACATAAGAAGGACAGTGTAAATAATGTGACTATGGATCAGGTTCAAGATACATGTGATGGGGTGATATTTTATTAGTCAACATCAGATATCATGACCGGGAAAAGCATCTATGCAACGAACATCCACCACCTAAACCTGGTCCATTGGCTACTTTAACATCATATTATTCCAAAAATGTGAGGTCCATAAAAGTAGACCCATGTGGACATCAACAATAGTAATAAAAGGTAATCTCTTATAACCAAAAAATCTTTGCATCGTTGAACATTTCATATTTTACTGACCTGAGATCTAAGCTACATCGCCAAATTAAGTGTTGATAATAAGGACTCGATTGTGGGTCGAACCTGCCGTGGGGGAAGGGGTAGTCCATTCAGGATAATCCCTAGATTTCAGGCTTTTGAAGGACCTACTCCAGATTAGAACATTGACTACCTTCCCTGAATACTACAATCGTGGCAGTAATTAAAGTGGTTGTCCCATCTGGATAACCCTTTTCCATATGAACTATAAGGGCAAAAGAACGTCATGGGGGTTCATCCAACGGTTCAACAATGTTGGGGCTGACTATATAAGTATGACTTGTACATAAGGAGCATTGGATACATGTTTGAAGACTTTTGACTATTTGGGTCAGAATTTTTTAAAACAGTCCAATAATATAAAAAATCTGATATTCTGGCCTGCGCCAGCTCGGGGCATGACTGATTACTATAGTATTTCTGTAATTTAACTTAGCCTTTCATTGTCCATTAACATTTTATATTTATTTGGGAGCAGGGGCTGTGGCAAAACTACTAATACTGGTGTCATCCTATGTGTCTGAGGGGTCTTTGGGCCCCCTGAGGCACCAAGGGTCAGTTGCTACCTCTGCACCCGATATAGCATAATAACTGACACCCCCCCCCCATGTAGTGGCACATAACGTGTCCACTGCCCAGGACCCATGTAAATTTTTGCTTGCCACATATTGTTGGCGCATTATGGGTGGAACTGGTCCAGTAGGTAGAGGTGCCCTTTGCCACCGTAAAAGTAGCTACTACTGTTTTTAGTTGGTGGAAGGGACTGAGCTAATGAAATTCATGGTTTACAATTACTGGTGGATTGTTAGGGAGACGTAAAGGTTGGATATTTGGTGATGAAGAGCAAGGGGTCCATAGACTGCCCTTGCACGGGGACCCTCTGTTGTCTGTGTGTGCGTGTACTACTTCCGTACATTGCCCCATGTATACAAAACATCGGCAATGTACTTATGCCCATATAAACGTTATGACTAAATAAACTGTATATTGCTGTGTACAGTTCAACGTGCTGTAAATAGACAGGAATGTCTCCAATAACTTGTGGTATGTGTCATGTTGATGAGACCTTGCATTAACATGTCATAATACCTGTTCATGCTACATTTAACGAAGATTTCTTAAGGTGATGTGATCTACTCCTAGCACGTTATACTCGACCCACCTGGTAGAACAAGCACTGCTTTCTTTGGTTCATTGCAAATGTTCTATAGAATTGTTTCTAGACTTTTGACGTTCCCAGACTCTTTTGCAGGATCTATACTTAACCTGGGCATGGTTCAATTCCCACCAGTAGTGTGCAATTAGGATTCTTTTCCGATAGTATTGTAGAAATGTTTGTCAGTCGATGTCATGTGTGGATCAGGCCTTACATCTGCCAAAATCCTGTTCCCATAGATGTTCTCCTGCTGTGTTTTGGCCATTCACATGTCAGAACTGGTATTGTAAATGTTATATCCAAGGATATGGACCTTTCGAGGAGGGTTGACTCTCATCTTTGGTGAGGCATCTAAGTGGACGTCAGTAATGAGCTTACCAAAGAGCTTACCTTTAGGTCCACCTCACTTGGGACTTGTTCTGAGCCGCAGAAAACCATCCAAAATCAGATCACCATGCAGAATAAATACAAGATAAAGCCCGGGGGTCTAACTGGTCAAACAGTGCGTCAGAACTGGAGAAAATAGGACCACGAGATAATGTCAATGATAAGAGTTGACTAAATCTGCTCACCAGAGCCCCCCAGATGATTTTCGAGAGTGTCATTAGTGAAGAAAGTGCTACAAGTAGTACTCAATGTCTTTGAGTGATGCATATGTTCTTCTGCTGTATTGTGGCCAGTCAAATGTAAGAATTGGTATTGTAAATGTTATATCCAAGGATATGGACCTTTCGAGGAGGGTTGACTCTCATCTTTGGTGAGGCATCTAAGTGGACATCAGTAATGAGCTTACCAAAGAGCTTACCTTTGGGTCCACCTCACTTGTGACTTGTTCTGAGCTGTAGAAAACCCTCAAAAATCAGATCACCAGGCAGAATGAATACAAGATAAGGCCCGGTGGTCTAACTGGTCAAACAGTGTGTCAGAACTGGAGAAAACCGGACCACGGGACAATGTCAATGATAAGAGTTGACTGAATCGCCTCACCAGAGCCCCCCAGATGATTTTCGAGAGCGTCATTGGTAAAGAAAGTGCTACAAGCAGTACTCCATGTTTTTGAGTGGTGCAGACCAAACAAAACCCGATATTATACCACGCAGGTTATGTCTCCAGTGACAGATATCACCTAGAGGCTGGTGGCATACACGTGGTGCAATAAGGGATCATAAATTCACTGGTCTCCCATTTTAGTATCAATAATTAATAAAAGAATTTGATAACTAATTAGGGTGGCACTTTACTAAATCCTAGCATGCTTTATCATAATAATTATATGAAGGGGATGGCACGTTATAGTACTGTATGCTACCACATAAGCTCATCTCACGAACCGCATTCTATGATGCATGGGCACACTGAAACTTGGACGTTCCTCTCTTCCTAAAATAATTAAAGGAAGAGGGCACATCGTGGCATGATACCCCTGCCGGTCACATGACTTAGATTTATAATTTACACTTCTCTAAATTTGTATATGGAAGGCCATGGCTACTGAACCACTTGTTGAGGAACACTGTTGTAAAGCAGAGATGGTGCCAATGGTCATGTCGTTAAGAGGACGGGATTGAAAAAATGTGATGTGAAGCAAATGTGTAGCTCCAGATGGGACAAACACATGGTCTTCCAGTCTATTGTTAGCCAATGTTTCTGTACTAAAATTTTCCTGCCTAATCTCTAACCATGAATAATTGAGTGCTTATTTGGTCAACTGTGGATTCTAAAGTAAGTGAAGGGCTCAATAGACAACTCAACATGAAGGGTTCAACATTGCCTACAACATGCGGCAGTGTCCTGGGCATTACAACCCTAAAGCTTGGACTAGTCAAGCTCAAGAGGCATCAAACTGTCACGATCCGTGGGTATGTGGACCCACTAGGCCGCATCGCTGTAGCAGCTGGCCAAAAAACAGTTCTAGTACAAGAGTACCTTTGATAGTTCACACAGTAACGGAGGCTTAGCACAGATGAATTTGTAGACATCAGACGTGGTGTATATCAGCAGGCGTGACCGGAGGCACAACACGACTCCAACAGGTTAAGGCACAGGAACACATATAGCATGGGATGCAGGGCATGGAAACAGGGTAACTCTAAGGAACCATTTGCTAAGACTAACATGGGTAAACACAACAATGCTCAGGCAATGAGTGAAAGCACAGAGCCCTTTTTATTGTCCAGGGTGATCATGGGCTAATTAGAGATATTACTCATGTGTGTGCACTGGCCCTTTAAGGCCAAGAGCGTGCGCGCACCCTACGGGAACCAGTGCAGCGATGCGGAAATGAGTGCCGGCGTATCTCAGGAGGGAGATGCCGTCCGGCACTCACTCATCCATGGCCGCAGCTGTCGGGGGGGCAGGTAAGAACGATGGTCCGCGGGTGTGGATGTTACACAAATCCACATACTGATTCGAGATGTCCCATCCATGATATCCTGGAGAAATTAAAGTCAAATGTCTCAGCATTGCATAAAGTCCTCTACTGAGCATAGACATTCAGGATGTCTCATGTGTAGCAGAGGCCAAAGCAATGACAGTCAGTAATATTAGCAAGTGCATTTTACAGTTTGGGTATATGTGACAGTACGAACCTAAAGTATACTGATGGATTTTTCTTTAAGATTATGAAATTTCTATATGAAATTTCGAAGTTTGAACTTTATCATGTGATATATATATTGTAAAGGTCACAACATGCCATAAAGAGTCATCTCTATGAGATACGGTATCGATATTGCTACGTTGCAGTCACATATTTTTACACAATATTTATGGATCTGACAGCGGTAGGGTCAAGAACTTAGTAGCTTCCTCATCTAACACAGTGATGACAATAAGTTTATTCTTCTACTTTCTATCAATCTTCTACTAGTTTCTCTCCTTTTGTTTCCATATACAGTGTAACTTATTTGAGATAACCACTTAAAATTGTTGGGTGGTGGTCCTCTACAAGAAGCCCAATGTCACGACAGGGGTGTGGACCCACTGGGCCGTACCGTCGTAGCAGTATAGCAGCATAGCAGCTGGCTAAACAGGGTACAAAGTCAATGTCTATAGTTCGGATAAGGTACCTGTGGCAATTCAGACAGTAGCGACGGTTTAAGCTCGGATGGAACTCTGGCAACAGGCAGACAACAGGTGCGGTGAAACACAGTGGGTCTAGTAGGCGACACAACACGACTCCAACACTGTACAGAACAGGAACACGGTAGCACAGGATACAGGCAGCAGGAACACTGGAACTGGAAAACACTCAAGGGACCATTTGCAAAGACAGACATGGGTAGATACAAACAACGCTCAGGCTATGCAGGGAGGGGCAGGGCCCTACTTATAGTCCAGGATGATCTAGGAGCAATCAGCTCAATCTCACACATGAGTGCGCTCTGGCTCCTTAAGGCTGGACTGAGCGCGCGAGCGCACCCTAGTGGTCACTGCGGAACAGGATGGCTGCATATGCTGACATCTCTGGAGAGAAAGGCGTCGGCCAGATGGGAGGAGTTCGTGGTCAGCGACCACGGACATTACACAAATATATATGGGATATAAGAGAATTGAAAACTCGTCAGGCTCTGAGTTAGAAGATGGTCTTCTGGTGTTCTTCTTGAGCGGTTGCATATATCTTTAATAGCATTGCCCCTTAAAGAACTCCAGCAAGGAGACAATGTCTTATCAGTCCTACCACAAATGCATATTTAGAAAAAATATTCACATAGAAACCCAAAATCTGGGACTTGGTCCTGGTCACCAAACTTCTCCTACTCACTTCTAATGGTGTATATCTACTGTATATGCCCTACCAATACTTCTTGTTAATCTAAAACCAGATCTCCTCTAGAACATGGAAATCCAGCATCCTCACCATTGAGTCACATCCTTTATTGCTAAGCGGTTGCCCAAATATATTCAAAAATATATTCAAAAATGAACTGAGAAAGCTGAGTGACAATCAATATGACAATCGTGCTCTAGAATGGCAGAGCTTACTAGGAGACAACGTGGAAGTGGAGGAAATACATGAAATCAATGCAAAGTTAGGTGGCAGAGCTAGATCAATGTTGGGGGTGGTCTCTGGCCAATTTGGTATGGGCATCTTCCCGATTAACAGTGACGTGTGTGGCAATAAATATGCATGCTATCAGATTTCTTCTAGTCTTCTTCTCCGAATAAGTAGAACGGAGTCCAGTCCTTAGTAATAATTTTTCTATTTGGAGACTTTTCAAACTCTCGTGTCCTGTTTGGGAAGTAATGAAGGCAACTGAGAGTTGGAGGCCCCTAGGTGGGGTAGGCCCCTGTGCAACTGTCCCTTTTGACTTCTTCATAATTCGGGCGTGTTCGGTAGATTTGTCTTTCGGGTCACTGGGAAACTGGGTGACAACCTCTGCGGGAGAATTAATGGAGGTCAAATTTTTAACAACTTGACCGAAAAGGACATTTTAAGACCCGTCTCTCTGGATTTTTTAAATTTAATTAGGAAATGTTTTTTCATATCATAAACTTTGTTGAATTTTTCTTCTTGCTGCGCCAATGTCATCTCATCTAACTTGTAGGATGAATTTATCCATGTTTGACTATGGATAGAGTGATGGGCTGGCCCTTGGCCAAAAACAGACATTCCTGAACTCTAGAAAGGCACTTTCTGTTTTTTGGACAAGCCTGTGCTGACTTATCATGTAGCAACACTTTGTTTTACAATTTCCTGACATAGATGGAAGTCGATACTGAAGTGGGATCTCTGGTCACCGCAAAACTCCACACGTCTCACTTTCATTTCAATGTCTAAAGCTATTTCCTCACAGCCTAATGGCTCATTTATATGTTTTAACTTTTCTTAATCACCGATTACTGATCCCTGACTTAAAAAGTTCCCAGCACAAGATGCACATTTACATCATGCAACTATTATTTTATTTTATCATAATTTTGAATGCAAATTCAGTGACACTATCAATGCACATCAGCAGGGAAAGTCAAAGGACAATCATTTACATGTAAGAATTTTATAAATAATAACTAAACTTTGTATGTAGGTAAATGAGCCTTAAAGGGTTTGCCCTATTCGAGCATATGAACATCACATCATCATTAATTTGAGTGGATGTAATGAAGTACCATATTTTCCTTGCAGGAGCTGGGCTCCCACACACTGGCTGCAGTAAAGCGCATTTGCAACCCCCCCCCCCCCCCTTTTCCTTTTTTTTTTTTTTAAATCCCAGTGTTTATTCATTTAATATCCACCTCTCATTTAATCCTATTCTGTGTCATATTTTAGCAATCTCACACCACCTTCTACTCATAAACCTGTATCTGGCTGTAAGGCAACTGGCTGCAGCACGAGCTCTCCCCCACTGCTCTTTCTACAATAGACCAAGCACTCTAGGCCTTGCTAATTCTGCTGTTTGCCAGCTGTAAATGGTGAAGATCAGAAGAAAATTAACCCCTGTTTTCTTCCACAAGTTTTCTACAAGATTGTTGGTTTCAGGATCATGCAAAAAAACTCTGCAGGCTGAGGCTAAATGCTCATGGCAGAGTCATGGGCATAAAGGGTATACAGAGACACACAGAATCCCTGAAGCTCCATAGTATTGAGCTGTAGGCACTATGTGTGCTGCCATATGGTGATACCCTAGATTATCTCTGTATTTTGGCATTTGATGGAGCATGCCGCAATTCTGTATGCTGCTGTATGAAATCAGAGGTACAGTATGGGATCCATCGAAGTCTATAAATTCTGTGCTATGTACAACTTGGAGGTTGTATGGAGTTGTGATATACACCTGGGTGTATAAGGCCTAACAAGCACTGATGGCAAGTTTTTATTCCGTTTTTAGGTTAAGTGTTCCTTTAAAGGGGTTGACCACTACCGGACAACTGATGACCTATCCACCATATAGGTCATCAGTATATGATCTGTAGGGGTCCGACAACCGGACACCACACCGGAAGCAGTTGTCTCCGTACATTGCATAGCGGCCGTGCTGCAGAACTGCAGATCTGTTCCTATTCACTGCTTCCGGCATGGACGTCCAGTGCCTGGAGGCAGCCGGAGTGCTGTTCGTTGTGGGGTCCGGGTGTCGGACCCCCATGGACCATATACCGGTGACCTATCCAGTGCATAGGTCATCAAATGTCCAGTAGTGGACAACCCCTTTAAGTAACCTTCTAACGTAAAATTTATGTTTATACTCTTGTATGTCATAGTATTGCTAATAGGCTCTTAATTGTAGTGTGTGTGTGGGTTGTTGGGGTGTTTGACACAACACAGCCTTGTAGGGTCCAGTTTCCAACCTCCCTCTGCCATGCAGTATGTCCTCTGACTACTATCACATGGAGGTCTGTACTACCAATGCCAAGGAAAGGGTTTGTAACACTAACCTTACTTCTGTATTCCATCGGTGGTATGCATGTGTCCTATACATGTTACAGCCACAATAGCCGTGGTCTCTTGGAGTGGTATTTGGAGTATTCCCTAATCAAACTCCCAAGTGGCCCATGGCAAGTCTGCCCCTTTGTCATGGTCAACTGAGGCTTCAGCCTAGTAGAAGGCAAAATGAAATGTCCAGAACAAACCCATTCAGCTAAGTAAAACTTTAGGGCCAAGTAAAGCTCTATAGCCTAGCCAAAAACTATTTTTTTTATCTAGAGTTAGATTCCAGCTTTACATTTGGATGATACTTTTGATAGTTGAAGACTTCTCAGTGTGCCGCATGGGTCACAATTTTTTTCATAATTTCCTGAAGTGTTCTGCAGAAAAGTGTAATACATTATCTTTTCGGGTAGTGATACCATATTGGTTGATAATCATCAGAGCAAACTTACACATCATGTAAAGAAGGAAATTACACAAATTCCCTATATACAGCAGACTCACACAATACCACTTAGTTTGCCACATAGACTCATGATATATTACATGGGTTTGTATGTAAGACCAATACAAATCCCATTCCAATCTTGCATATTTTTTTCTGTGCAAGAGAATTTACTAATGGACCTCCCTCCAAGAGATCAGACCCACACCGATCAGAATTTTCTGGCCTCCATCTACCATTGGTATGAACTACAATCTTCCTGTTGTCTACACTAGTACAAGCCATCCAAAGCTCTCATGCGCTACTAAGGTCACAGGGGCTGATTTCCCAAAATTGTTAGTATTCCACCTAAGAAACCTTAAAGCGTACCTAACTTTTCAGGCGACTCTTCAGAATAATATATCATATGTGTTTACATGAGAAAAAAACACTATTTCTTCCCATTGTATGACTTGTATTCTGCATTTTTTTTTTTAGCAGTTTTCCTCTCTGCAGGCTCTGTTTCTAATTCTCATTTTTTCTAAAGTATTGGGTGGTGCCTAACTGCTTTCATGTCTCCTATAGAATAGGAGAATTCTGCTCCTGTATCTCTTTGTAACACACTCTCAGCAGCAATATGGAAGACATCATACAGCAGTAATGAGCAGTGTAACTGTGAATCCAGCACTGGGATGACATATAACTCTTACTAGAAGCTGCAGCTACGTCTTTGTGTTTCTCTTTCTTTCTCACTCTTCTCCTGCTCTTCTCCTGCTCCCCCTCCCCTCTCTGAAGACTTCTATGAGCAGCTGTAACTGGATCCCTCAGTGAACCGATAATCCGTCTGGTCTGTCAAGATGGATTTTAGCAGTGAATTGAGAGTAAATGATCAGTGCAAAAGGGAGGGGGAGAAGTGCCTGATACGTGTAGAAAGAGGCATTTTTCTCTTGTAAGACATATTACAAAGTTTCTTATATTCGCTTTCACTATTGATTTACGCAAAGTTTGTTGAAAGGTTAGTGACCATTTAAAACTGATTTTTAAAATGTCCTTTGTACAGATTATATAAGAGTGGCTCTTAATGCACCAGATGGTGGAACTGATGGACACTGGGATCAAATGTACGCAATATGGACAATGAACTACTTAGACCTTATTGGGTCCTTAATGATAATTCCCGCACTTTCTGAAAGACGCTTTATTCAAACAGTGGTGCAAGAAGAAGTCAACAGAACTGAAGAAGACCGTAATACTAATGAAGGACAATGTTCCATTTTATGTGTCCAAGTTCTTTGCGTCTTGGCCATCTTCAAAAAGTATCAAAGATAAAGGAATAATGATCTTCTTTACCTGAGTTATACCCAATTCTCAAGCCTGAGGTTTACATCGAGGGGGAATTTGAACAGAATCGGGTACGTTGTACTGCAACTCAAACCAAAACTGGCCATGGACAGACCTAGAAATTCATAGATTTCATTGATAGGAGGCTCCTGGTTATTTAAAAGTATGGCGGCTATACTGGAATCTTAATATTCCCAGATGACAAAAATTTCATTTGACCGAAGATGGATGAACTTTTTGGTTTGACCAAATCTCCTCTAATTTTACATTGAGGAATGTTGAGATATTATAGCTAAATATTTCATACTCATAGCATTTTTCTTTAGTCAGTATCCTTTCACTATATAAAAGTAGGAAGGGAGTTCCTTGGAGGAAGTACCGAAAAATATCTAGGAAACAAGGGCTAAAAATACAGAATATCTTGTTTCTTGTTGATATCTGGGTTTTCCTGTTTTCTTAAGCAGATATGTAGTGAACATTACATAAAAGTATCTATAAGTTGTTGGGAAGTGTTAGAGAGCAAATCTAGTTAAATCTGAAAATTCCCTTCTCTGATCAGGTCCATATTTTTGTCCATAGGGGGCGGTGTTATAGTATTGATTGCTGGTAGAGTAAATCTATTCTACAGTAAGACTGAAAACTGAAAAAGTCTACTGAGCAACAAATGAGCTTAGTTGAGTCCTCAATTTCTTTCCGCCATATGCCTCACTTAATGTGGGGGGGTGATAATGAAGCTCCATCGGGGTAAAAAGAAAATATTATTTAGAAAGTATGCTGAGGCATGATGGGAAGGAAATTCAATGGAAAAAATTTATTTTAGCTAAACTTCTTTTTATGAAAAGTCTTCACCCTTTATGACTTTCTTTAGACATAAACGGTAAAGAAGACAAGACATATCATAAGTGGTCCACCATCTGGAGACGAACTGGTCCACGTGCTGTATTAAATGGGGTAATGGCCATGTCCTCATTGAACATATTAGGATGCAGGGAACCCTGAGTTGCTGGGACCTTTCCTTCTTGATATCATGATCCTAGCTGCTTTAACCCATCAACATAACCCTTGTAGCATGTGGTCACCTGGCATTATTTAGAGCAGCAGTGGGCAACCTGGCACATTATGGGGTCTCATACGCAGTCCTCTATGTCATATTTAATGACCTGCATCCTCCACTGTGCAGCCTGAGAGGTGGCTACATATATGTGGTCACTCTCCGATGAGTCTATAGAAGATATCTCCAGATCTACCATTCACTCTACTGGAGGTTGTTACGGGTATCAGTGGGGTTCCCATTATTCGAACTCCCATGGATCAAACACTTATGGCAGAGCCTAACAATATGCCATAAATGTGTATCGCTGGAAAATTCCTTTAACAGTGCTGATGACACCCTCCAAAAAACATGTCACATCTGGAACATATTTCATCTGTGGTCTGGAGATCTTGGGTCCGAAGATGATAAATTATAGCACAAATAGAAGAGCCTGGGGCGGAAAGTGAGAGCACCCGAGGGCCAACTGTTGGCCACCACTGATCTAGATCAGTCTACTGCACGCAACGTTCAACCGTTTTTATTTTTACTAATAAATCTTGGCCAGAAGGTTATGATGTCCTGAAGGTTCTGTGTCATCAGGACATTGACCCCACACAGTGACATTGTGTTATCTCACAGTTCAGCTGTCTCATTGTAATTACGTGCTGTCATTCAACCTGAAAGGATGTTGTACTATTTGCTAAGCCTTTCCTTATACCATCGACTGAATGCAATCTCATAAAAACATATCCATCCTTACATGATCTATCCGTCCTGTGTACATAGTACTCATGTACGTCAGCGGAATAGTAACCTGCTCTTCTGATTCAGCATCCACAATCTGTTTTTCAGATCCTGTATCCAATATGTGAATTTTTTTAGAATGAGTTTTTGCTGCTTTCCAGCGGTGTAGCTATATGGGTTGCAGTCACGCCCAGGCCTTAGTGTCTGATGGGGTCTATTGGGGGGTTGTCCGGTTACAGATTTTGAATTTGGGTCCAGGGGCTTATGAACTGACGGGACTGTCCTGGATTAAAAAAATAGGTCTGCTGTAAAGGATCTGCCAGGCACAACTTCTGTGTATACGCCCATGGGTAATCAGTCTGCACCTGGTTCTATGTCTCTGAGACTGACTCCATCTTCCACCACTCAGGATGGCAGGATTAGGAGTGGGAGAGCCTATCGCAGCCTGGCCAGACGGAGCTAGCTCCCGCCCTCTGTCTATTTATACCTGCCTTTCCTATTCCTCCTTTGCTTGTGATTCTTCTCGTGTGGTTTCCTGGCCTTGCTGCAGCTCCTAGCTATTTGACCTTTCTTCATACTGACCCCGGCTTACTGACTGCTCTCCTGCTCTGCGTTTGGTACCTCGTACATTCCTGGTTTGACTCGGCTCGTTCACCTCTCTTGTTGCTCACGGTGTTGCCATGGGCAACTGCCCCATTTCCCTTTGCTTGTGTCCCCTTGTCTGTTTGTCTGTCGTGCACCTACTGAGCGTAGGGACCGTCGCCCAGTTGTACCCCGTCGCCTAGGGCGGGTCGTTGCAAGTAGGCAGGGACTGAGTGGTGGGTAGATTAGGGCTCACTGTCTGTTTCCCTACCCCCCTGCCATTACATCTGCTTTCGATTTTCGTTAGTTGTATTGTATCTTAGTTCATTCTTGAAAGCTCTAAAGATTATCTGCTGCTTAATTCCACAGAAACGGAGGACACACAGAGTACCATATGGAGCACCATCATCTGCTGAAAGGAAGCTGTTAACAGTATCTAGTGCCAAGTTTGAATCGGAGTAGGTCAGCTGTAAGTTGATATTGGTCGAGCCTATTTCTACATTCTGTTCTGGTACAAAATGACCATGTTCTAAGGTTTAAAGATCTGTATTTATGAACAAACATATGAACAAGTATAATATGGGAATCCCAGTTTATCTATTATGGGCTACTAGATCTTAAAAAGGCTAATGATAACACAATTGGTCCATAACCAGCTTTTTTTTCTTCCATTGTTTTATATTGTTTGTGCATCGTACAGTCAATACAATCAAAATCCAGACCCTCCTTCCTGTCCAAAAATAGTTTAAACTCAAGTTTTACCCAAGATCAGCCAATGGACCAGAATTTTCAAAACCAGAATAGAAAATTCAGGCATCAACTCATTGTGCGAGCCTTAGAAATAACAATGGAAGGGTGAGAGGGAGTAAAGGGAGTAGAACTCAAGTGTCCCAGACCCAATTGGGGTCATACAGATGATAAAGGAACGATTTGTAAGTTTGGGAAAGGCTAGATAAAACTAGCTACTGAAATCTAGGTTAGGCTAGGTCCAGAAGGAAGGTCTAGAATCTAGATGAAAGTAGAAGAACGAGAAGAGAAGAATCAAATGAAGGGGAGAAAAAAAGAAAGGAAGCAGGGACGGAGGGTATGGTGGGCAGGTCTTCAGTGGGCACCAAAACAGGCCAGGTGACATAGACCATCAAGAGAGAAATTATTTGGGCATTGAAGCCAAACGCTCAAAATCTATCATGGGGGCCAGATTAGAGGTACATTTTTCATTGACTAGTTCTACCAATGGGCAATGATCTGTTTAACCTATACAATTGTATCACCTATCTGTAAATTATCCAGGGACCATGACCAGGACTTGAAAAAAAAGCTGAGCTTCTATTGCCTAACCATTCATTATTCTTAGAATACAAAAAGTATTTTGCAATGATTACGGGATCCCAGCATCCTTTATGCTGACATGTCATGAGTTTATGTGAATCATCCTTTCCAGACCACGCTTAGGGTTAAAGAAGTTTATGATTTTGAGTATCCAACAGTTAAACATGGATGAACATCACTAATGGTGTGGGTCACAAAAACATTGTGTTTCTTCAGTTTCTATTATCTGGCTTAGAAAATCCTTTCGAATATTTTAGTCTTCTCGCAAAAAGGTGATTGTGTGGGACTCACTGCTAGGAGCTCTTTCCAATCAGCTTTTGCCGGGAGAATTGCATTGTCAATGCTCATATCCCGGTGGCGGCAACTATTGCAGTATTCCTGGATTTTACATTCATGGCTATCTTTAGGATAGGCCATCCCTGTCCAAACGAAGGGTTCACTGATATGCCAAATACAGCATTGTCCATATGTGTGTGGTTCTTCCTGGTACTGCAACTCATCCCAATATGTCATTGTCATGGCCCCTTTGTTCTGCTGACTGGTGGGTAGGCCATCAATGAAAAAACGAAATCACACCAGGGCCAAATAACTTAATCATGTCTTAGGGTGTAGAGAGAAACTGAGAAACCTTCACAAACAACTTGACAAAATTCAAACCTAATACTCCAGTGTTGCAAAGAACAGTGCCACCCCTGAGCCACCATGCCAACTTTCTTATTATTATTATTTTTCCTCTTTTTATTATTTTTCTTCTTCCTCTTCTTGTTTCTTTTCTTCTTCTTATACTTCTTCCTTTTGTTTTTCTTCTTCCTTTTGTTTTTTTTCTTCTTCCTTTTGTTGTTCTTCTTCCTTTCGTTTTTCTTCTTCTTCCTTTTTCTTCTTTTCCTTTTGTTTTTCTTCTTCCTTTTGTTGTTGTTCTTCCTTTCGTTTTTCTTCTCCTTCTTCTCTGTCTTTTTCCTTTTGTTCTTCTACTTTGTCTTCTTCCTTTAGTTTTTCTTCTTCCTCTTCTTCTTCTTCTTCCTTTTGTTTTTCTTCCTTTAGTTTTTCTTCTTCCTCTTCTTCTTCTTCCTTTTGTTTTTCTTCTTCCTTGAGTCTCACAGTGTTGCTTGCTGCCTGTATGGTGTGGTGACCTATGGTTGCTATTCCTATGGTACAAACTATAATTTAATAACACTCGGTGAGGTCTAGATTGAACATGTTTACCTGCGTATGAATTGAAGGAATTTAAGACATTGTTAAATACTACGACACCGTTCATTGTTTGTATAGACCCCCTGCCTTCTTCGATTACAGTGAGGATGTAAGCAATTGTTTATGTAATGACATGTCTTCTTCTACAATACACATAGTCCCCTAGGTTTGAATTGCAAAGCGAGGAAGTGAAATACAAAAGATTCTTCCCCATGGGTACATATGGCATATAGCATGCCACAAACAGTGTTACCCTCCCTCGTGAATACTTATACCATACATAATCATACCCTCAAGAACACTGACAATACTCATAGCAGTGCCAGCAGGACCAGGCTCATTATATCCTGGCTGCCAGCCTCACACTAAAGCACAACATACTTACCTGGTCCATGATCCCACAATTCTCCTCCCTTCACAACCTACTCTTCAGGTGCCAATGTTCAGCCTGAGAGCTCTGTTACTAATTGCTTTTACTGGGATATCGTCAAATGGAAATATATTACTGCATACTAAATTACTGTGCCCTCATACAGTGCCAGATGGAGGGTTCTCCCAAACAGTGTTCATCACAGTGTGCCCCCATACACTGTCACGCGCCCACACTTGTCAGGACTCAGGAGCGGGGCAATAGATGTATTACGCAGCCGCAGCCCCGCTCTAACAACATTCATGTGTTACTATACTTAGCTGTGCGACCGCACAGCTTAGTATCGAAATACATGAAATAACGGTATTGAACCGTTTGAGGGTGCATGGTATCGAAACAGTATCGAAGTTTCGATGCATCGTGCAACCCTAATACAATGACAGATACTCCATACAGTATCAGCCACAGTATGCCCCCTGTACAATGCCCAGCCCCAATGCCAGCCAGAATTCCGGCCACTGTCAGTCACAATGCTTCCACTATCAGTCAGAATGCCCTTTAAGTGCCAGCCACAGCACCAATTTGTACTTCCTCCTCATTTCATTGCCAATCTCTAGATGGGCGTAGTTGGAGTACTGGCAGGCAACAATCCATTTTCTTTGGCCATGGTATTATTTGCCCTTAGTGAAGCATAGCCTAGCTACGGCTGTGGTCCTTCTCTCCCCTTTTGTCCTCAATGGCCCATATGTAACTTTCTTTACAATAATGGGGGCAATAAGAGTTATCTATGTAGTTCTGCTCATCTCTATATAATCGTCACATTCTCGCATCAGAGCTCCCAGCTTCATTCCCATCTGCGTTATGGCTTTCCGTTGTTCTGATTCGCCATAGGAGGAGAGCAATGAAAAACCTGACGCATGATGGACATCAATGGCGCCCGATGGAACACACTGACCTTAGTTGGTTCTGTCGGATTTCCGTCATGATGTCTATCATTTTGCCGACAAAATGGCGGAGCATGCTGCACTATTTTGGCCGGCAGAAACTATGGAATCGGTGATGGAGGCTGCCTACGGAGCTTCCAACGCAGATGTGTAAAAGCCCTCATACAAATATTATTTACAGGTGTTTTATAATGTAATAATAATATATTTGGTAATCTAACTGCAATAAAGTAAAAACACCCCAAAACAAATCTCAGCTGCAAACAATAGATGAGGTCTTTCCATTACAAATAAAACAGAAACTCATCCATCAGCATTAATGGGAGGCAAAAACCAGACAAACTTTTGAAAGCTATTAGATCATCATGTGCCTCAAGAAAAATGCTTGACCGAACAAGAAGAAAACGTTGATGGAGAACGATCTACAATGATTTCATGTTTTACTGATGGAAATCGTAAATATGGCAATTACCTAATATCACGTTATTTACTTTCCTTGCTTGCTTAATTTCCCTGCAGCGCCACCACAGGGGAACTGGAGCATTGCACCGTACCTATTGAAATCAATGGGCTATCCAGACATTGATTGGGTCCTCCAGAGGGACAGACGCTCTTTGCAGCCACTCTCCAATTTGGGTAACCCTGTAATGAATTTGTTAGATATGCAATTCCAGATTATATTTTTTACTCCGGCTCTGAGGATGGAGTTTCGCCTTAGACAAGCGCAGACACATGTAAGGCTGCAGAGTATTATTGTAGTCTCATTTCTGTCTAGGTTACATCGTGTCACGTCTGAGATGGATGACACATTCTCTTATCCACACAAAGAATGGGAAACATTCTTACAAAACAGAAACTTTACCATGGAAACTTTTATTTTTTCTGACTACCAGGTTATATTCGTACAATACACTGGTCAGTATAGTACATGGACTCAAGCTGCCGCCCTAAACATGTTCAGTTGACAATAAAGGGGCTGTCCCATTAGGGCAACCCCTGTCCATATGACCTATTAGGGCAAATAGAGAGGGGTCCCCTACTACGACCTTTATACCATATAATGTACTGGGAAAATGAAAAAAAAAAAATGTTGGGGGGTGAAATGGGCAAAAAACAATGCCATTATTTGTTGGGTTTCATTTTTACGGCTTTCTCCGGGTCGATACGATACGGAGATTCCAAACTTATATACTGCATAACTAATAAATTACAGAATATTGTAATTTTTACAGGCTCCTATTCAGTCCTGACTCTAGCCTTCACTAGACTGTCATAACAATATATCGATCGTGACGCGGGGGGGGGGGCTGTCGGTGGTATTCCCCCTTTATTCTAATGGTTTGGAGGCCGCGGACGCTATTGACCATGGCATTTAACTGGTTAAACGGGCAGAATCAAAGTGATCTTTGATTCCGCCTGTTGCAGTGAGGAGTTGGCTGTAATGTAGAGCCGTCACTCACTCAGCATTGAGTGCGCTCAGCCCATGAGCCCGCGCCATACTTTCCCTTTGCGGCTGTCACGTGCATGGATGTGACAAGTTGTTAAGGGGTTAGCGAGCTATAATAGGAAGCTCCATAGATTGCAGTCACTATACGGGGGTTCAGAGGTAGAGGTTGCCCCTTAGCCGTGCAGCCTGTAGGCTCCTCTGCCAGATATGAAACCATCAGTATTATAAATGGCACATTATAGGAGGGGGGCCCTGGTATAGACTTTCCAATGGGGCCCAGAAGCTTCAAGTTACACCTCTGCCTATGGATGCTGTAATGGCTGCCATGGGATCGCAAGTCTCACTCATTAGGCACACATAAAAAAGCGTTGTCTTGGGCAGGGGCTCAAACAGGTTCTCCTTTCCGGCCACAGAGAGGGCCAGATAAACCTTCCTGAACTCTCTGATTGGTTGACCGGCCACCGTGGGAAATACCCTTAGCCAATCCCTGTCCTATAACTATCCCACCACTTGGCGCACCCGCGACAGCTATAGCAACCCCTAAACATCTGATTGGTTTGATCAGAGCTGTTCATGATAACTATCAGTGGGTGCAGCGGCCCACTGACCCCGCTCACTACAGGAGAGAAAAAGGAGGGAGCCAAAACTCAGCACTCAGGTGCGCTCTCTTCTCGGGAGGTAAGTGCATTTTATTAGTAGTTGTCACCAAGCCAGCACTGTGTATAAATTTAAGAGGAATGAAAGGGGGAAATGCTCCATATCTGACATGTACTGTATGGCCAGGTTAACACGGAAACGTTAATCCCTATGTTGAAATATAAGTTTCAGACCACTTCATGTAGATTGCTCAACCTGCTTCAGACAGATGACAAACAGCTGACTGTAAGAAAGCTCCCACTCACCCTGACAGACGTGCCACACACTCGTTACCCCTTCCCCCGCTCCGTGTATGTGACTGCAGGCACATGGCTTTCTTGACAAGGCCGTATAAGGGTCGTTTTTTTTACGACATGTGAGACCTTTATTTACCGTCTCTGTTATGGCTGCTATTGGCATCAGGGGTCACATCTTTGAGACTAGCGAATCAGCTAAATAATAAAAATAATTGAAATCTCTTCACGTTGCTTCACTACATCTCCTATCATCTGTGGGGCATTTTAGCATGGGCCATTAATGTGATCTGCTCTAAATTTTTTCATTGGCAATTTACGGCAAATTTACCTCATGGCTCCTGCGGCGGAATTATTTTGGCGACGGCTCGGAGGTGTAGTTGTAGCATTCTTTAGGAACTATATGTTCATCGTCTTCCGGGCCTGCATTATGTTGGATATTGCCCTGTGCGGTAACTTTTTTTTTGCTGTCACCTTCTCCTATAAGGAGTACTGCCATACGGTGCCATACATTGGCTTCCATACAGGTGCCTTAATACCATTTCTATACAGTTCAAACATATTATAATGTACAGTGCCTATATAGCAATTCCATTGTACTGGCACTATCATGTAGGAAGTGTTTAGCAATATTAATTTGACATCATATAGCACTGTTATACAGTATGTTCATTTTATTGCACTGGCACTATAAAGTAGACTCTGTATAGCAATATTATTTTGGCATAATATAGCTCTGTTATATGTATATTGCATTGTAATGGCACTATTATGTACAGTAGGCACCATATAGCGTTATTATTCGGGCATAATATAGCACCGTTATATGTATATTGTATTGTAATGGCACTATTATGTAGACTCTGTATAGCACTATTATTTGGGCATCATACAGCACTGTTATATGCCCATTGTCCTGTACTCCCACTATTATGTAGGCACCATATAGCAGTATTATTTCGGCATAATTTAGCACTGTTATATGTATATTGTATGTTAATGGCACTATTATGTAGGCACTGTGTAGCATAACGGTATTATTTTAATATCATATAGCACTGTTATATGTATATTGTATTGTAATGGCACTATTATGTAGACTCTGTATAGCACTATTATTTGGACATCATACAGCACTGTTACATGCCCATTGTCCTGTACTCCCACTATTATGTAGACTCTGTATAGCGGTATTATTTGGGCATAATTTAGCACTGTAATATGTATATTGTATTGTAATATCACTACTATGTAGGCACTGTGTAGCATAACAGTATTATTTTAATATCATATAGCACTGTTATATATATTGTATTGTAATGGCACTATTATGTAGAGTAGGCACCATATAGTGTTATTATTTGGGCATAATATAGCACTGTTATATGTATATTGTATTGTAATGGCACTATTATGTAGAGTAGGCACCATATAGCACTATTATTTGGGCATAATATAGCACTGTTATATGTATATTGTATTGTAATGGCACTATTATGTAGACTCTGTATAGCACTATTATTTGGACATCATACAGCACTGTTACATGCCCATTGTCCTGTACTCCCACTATTATGTAGACTCTGTATAGCGGTATTATTTGGGCATAATTTAGCACTGTAATATGTATATTGTATTGTAATATCACTACTATGTAGGCACTGTGTAGCATAACAGTATTATTTTAATATCATATAGCACTGTTATATATATTGTATTGTAATGGCACTATTATGTAGAGTAGGCACCATATAGTGTTATTATTTGGGCATAATATAGCACTGTTATATGTATATTGTATTGTAATGGCACTATTATGTAGAGTAGGCACCATATAGCACTATTATTTGGGCATAATATAGCACTGTTATATGTATATTGTATTGTAATGGCACTATTATGTAGACTCTGTATAGCACTATTATTTGGACATCATACAGCACTGTTATATGCCCATTGTCCTGTACTCCCACTATTATGTAGACCCTGTATAGCGGTATTATTTGGGCATAATTTAGCACTGTAATAAGTATATTGTATTGTAATATCACTACTATGTAGGCACTGTGTAGCATAACAGTATTATTTTAATATCATATAGTACTGTTATATATATTGAATTGTAATGGCACTATTATGTAGAGTAGACACCATATAGCGTTATTATTTGGGCATAATATAGCCCTGTTATATGTATATTGTATTGTAATGGCACTATTATGTAGGCACTGCAGCATAACAGTATTATTTAGATATCACAGCTATGGTATACTGTATGTCCTTTGCACTGTATTTGCACCAGAGGAACTATTTAGCAGTATAATTTGGGCATCATATAGCACTGTTATATATATATATTGTATTGTAATGCCACTATTATATAGGTACCATATTATTTGGACATCATATAGCACTGTTATATATATATTGTATTGTAATGACAAAATGATGTAGTCGTTGTATTGCTGTATTATTGGATGTCATAGCGCACTTTTATATGTCCATTGTACTGTACTGGCATTATTATGTAGGCACTGTGTAGCATAGCAGTATTATTTAGATATCACTGCCATGCTATACTGTATGTTCATTGCACTGTGCTTGCTCTGGAGGCACCGTCTAGCAGTATAATTTGGGCATTCTATAGAACTGTTATATGTTCATTATATTTTACTGGCACTACTATGTAGGCACTGTTTTATGTCGGTACCGGACTGGTAGTATTAGGCTCCGTCCACACCACATTTCGCCAGTTACGTCTGATTTAGATTATCTGTAAAAAGAGGTTAACGACTTGCAAACAGTCTTACTTCTAGTACCTATCCGCCCAACCATAAACTGTTCATGAAAGGGGGTCCTCAATGTTAAAACATGGCAGGGCACCCACCAAAATCTGACATCAATGTTCCTGAATGGGGCATCTCTGTTGGCTTAATAAATCCCTGTAGGCCATATGGAAACAGGTAGCCTGAGGACAGAAAGCTACCTATAAAGGGGTATTCTGAGCTTATAAAAAATACAGAAAGTACGTATATGTGCCTAAATGGTCATGAGTTGATGTCACCATAGCTCAAAAGTAGTTATTTTCCCTTTTCGTTATGTTGCCCAGCTCTGTACAGTACTGTAGTTTTCATTTTGCTAGGGTTTGCTCTTGGTGAGATTACCATGTAAAGGGCTGCAGTTCCCATGATTCCTTTCCATTGCCTATATTTACAGCTGCCTGCATCTGCATGCCCCTGTATAACAAGATGTAAAGTAGTGCTGTAATTACTCGCTGTCTGCTACTAAGAACAGTTCTGCTGCTATACTGTAAACTATCTGATGCCGAGCATGTGAAACACGATCCCTCCAGAGACAGGGAGGGAGGGTGGAGAGCAGGGACCAGTGAAGAAAGGAGGCGTGTTATGTGTGACGTCCAATTCTACTGGGGCAAAAGGAGAGATAACCATGTATTCAGAGTAGGGAACGTCTCAAAAGCAGTAGATAAATATCATGAGCGTGGTAATGTGACTGCATGTGAGACTGGCTCACAGAGGCATTCAAACTGCAGACAGTACATTAGTAAGTGACCAATCTTACGCCCTCTGCACACAATTAAAAAAAAAAAAAACCTTTAAAGAAACCCCTTTCCTCAGATCAAACCTCAGATCAGACCTGTCCTTAGCTGTAAGGCAACTGGCTGCAGCAGGAGCCCTCTCACACTGCATTGTCTGAAATAGGAGACCAGACACTATAAGCCACCTTTGTGCAGCTATGACAACTCCAGTCATGGGAAAATTAACATCTATGTTCTTTGCAAGATTTCTACAAGTCTTTGTGTTTCAGTTGATGCAAAAAATCCAAAAATTGCAGTCTGAGTAATACTGGGTTCAGTATCCTTTTGTCTTACATGCCACGATTAGGCATTATTAAAACCAATTTAGACATTGTGAAGAAATTTTTTTTTGCCATCCTATTGTTACAAGAAGGTCAACTCTACAATACTGTGGTCCTGAATAAAAGTAAAAATAGCACATTTCTAATGTTACTATTAACGTTTCCTGAAGTCGTGCTGGTTATATTTATAGACAATAATTGAAGGGATTTTGAACTCGGCGTACATTGTTTGAAATTCGCCCATGTTTACTGTAGATAGTAGAAGGGCGACCATAGGGCGTTTATCCTACCGAGGCTAGAAAATGAAACTGTTCCTGGACAAGATGTCTCTGACATACCAAAGAAAAACTCTCATTGACTATTTTTGGATTTAAAGGGAAACTGCACCTTATTAATTCCCTGGGTTTCCAATAAAATTTATGTAGGCGCCTTCGAAGGTGAGAGCGTTATGTAAAGTCAGCAAACTAGAGGTTCCAGGTCAGCTGTAGATGTATGTGGGCCTTTGCGGTGACAGTCACTGCAAGGCCTCTGTCTACCAAACTCTTGGCTTGACAAGCATAGATCGTTTTAACCCAGATCATCATGCCCTTCTCGATCACAGTGGCCTAAGAATTTGGCCTGGTAGAGGAGTTTCACAACTATAAAAAACTAGTGTCCAGTGGCTTATTGTGCATTAGTCAGGAAGCCATGGCTGATGATAGTGGCAGCGGCTGTCAGGGCATGCTGGGAGTTGTAGTTTTTGAGTTGAAGAGGCACAGCTTGTGAACCACCATTGATCTGAAGGACTCACATGAAGCTAGATAAGAGACAACATCTTTCCTGTTAGCTGCTAACAAATCTCCCGTGGTCGACCTGAGGTCCCATCAGAAAGCGGTAGAGCAATGGCGGTCAACCAACTATATGAAAGGGCCCCAGCACCAGCCCTTGACTCCATATGAGGGCCACCTGCTTGCAGCAGAAAATTGGCTTTACATAGGAAGTCACCCCTGATTATAGTCTATGGGAGATACGGAGTGAGCATGCTCAGCGGTTCCTTTCATTCCCATTCAATATGGGGGAACCACGTCTCTCCTGCAAACGAGCATCTCAGAACTCTGGGGGTTCTATGGGTCAAATGCCCACTCATCAAACATTATTGGAAGATGAGATTGATACGCCATACATATTTATAGTGGGGAAAAACCTTTTAATAGTATCGAAGGGTGAGCACCGGAGGGCCGCATGTAACCACCTGGACCACTAATACCCGATCCCTACCATAGACAGTCTATAGATCCTCACTGACAGGCAGTGGGCATGCAGGAAATCCAGCTCGCCTGCTCTAATTTCAGATCTCTCCTGCTGTTAATGGGAGAAATATATTATGGAATTGTTTTTTGTGCAATTATTTAGTATTTTATATGAATTATCACCAAACCACTAGAGTGTGCCCAATATCCTTTCAATATATTTCCAAGATGTGGAGGGAATATTGGCGTGATTGATAGGATACCGAGGGGCTTGTGGACACATTAATAAGTCTGTGTGGTCATATATAAAAAAAAAACACGCAATGTAATGTATCAGGCTGTTCTCCACCCACAGTCCAGCTCCTGTTTCTGCTTTGCACACAAAGCTGCCTGTCATAAGATCCCTGGATGAGGGCACAGCGACATATGGCATGTTTATGAGTTCATTCCGGCTTGCATCCTGTTATTCTTCATACTGTGTTTGCACAGTTAAACCATAATGAGCAGACTGGTAGCAAGAACAGCCCACGCAGCGCTGTCAAATTGTAATACCTAGGTGACCTCAGGCCTAAAGTGGCCATGGAAAATTCAAAATACAAAACCGGATTATATGGTTGTGTTCAGATTACACGGTTGGAACAATTAAATTGGGGTAAAGCTGCCGTGTATAAACTACCTGCCTACCGGAACGTCAATCGGCAAAAATAATCAGATGTAAATGCTTCACGTCTAGTCATATATCGCCATTCCATAGGGGCCATGAACGGAGAGCTTGATACATAAAATTGAATCTATATACAGCCACATTTCTGTGTATATTTACAGGCGGCGGAGCTCCGTTTATATCCCTTCACACCACTGTAGGGTTAAATGATAAAATCCTGGCTGCCTGAAGCCACCACTAGGGGTAGTTTACTGCATACTGACCCTAACCCAGCTCCTATTGAAGTAAAAAATAAATCTGTCTTCAGTAAGCTCCCCCTAGTGGTGGCTGTAGGAACAGAATTTTATCACATTCCTACAAACACCCATGTTATTTCTATGGTGCATGGAAGGTTATAATAGTCCCAGAAAATGATTCTGCTGCTAAAAAACACCCATAACTCAAACATGACAGGGCGTACTGTTATAATATGAAAATAACCTGTTTACAATCCTCATAAGAAACTCAGAGTACGGTCAAATATAACCTACAGCTTCACAGCTGGCTGCGAGCTACTCCCTTGTTTGTCTGTTTTTCACCTTTGGAGTATAAATGATGGGAACACAACTGTTGCAATGTGTCAGGATCAAACTTGTATACTATATTCTGCAAAATTGTGTTATTTGTGGCTGGAACTACAAGTCTCAATATTGTGAGACTTGTAGTTCTTTGGACAATCCATACTTTTTAAGAGGGTCCTTTGACAATAAGATGATCCCAAAGTGTCCTCCTTCTGGGAGCCTCATCGATCAGCTGTAATCTGTGAGAAAACCTGGCAGTAAGTGTTCAATTTCCCTGCAGCACCACCACAGGGGAAATTAAGCATTACATAGTGCCCATTCAAATCAATTGGTTGTCTGTGTAATGCTGGACAGTACAGGTCCTCCAGAGCAAGAGACGCTCTTTGTAACCACTTTCCATTCTGGCCAAGCGATAAGGATGCAGAACAGAAGACCCCCTTCTATCATTTCAAGATTCATTAATAATGAAAATGGTGTTTTAAAGGAGACAACCCTTTTAAAAATGGATGTTTTTTTAGAAACTGGTAACCATGTATGGTTAATTCCAGGGATTTAGCTCAAGAATGAAAATGCAAAACTGGCAATCAGGGCTAGCTTCTTGATATCATCTTAAAGGGAATGTGTTGCCAGAAAAACATGTTTTTTTTTTAAAAAATTAAACATTTAGTGTGTGGGTGATTAAACATTGTTCACATTTTTTTTATTTTTTTCGCGAGTCAGGAAATATTATAAATTTTTTCTAATTTATAATACTACCCATTTTTGGTCACTAGATGGAGCTAGTTCCCAAAATTGCAGCATTGCAACATTGGGTTAAAAGCCCTCGCTCTAGTGAGCTCTCAGCATCCCCCCCTCCTTTATCCTGGCTAGTGCCGGGATAAACGAGGGGTTTGAAAGGTTTAACCTCCTACACTGTGTGTCGCCATTTTTTGAGGTAACCCACAGTGTAGTAGGTTTACATACAGTAGTAAACACACACAAACACTAACATACATTGAAATCTCTTACCTGCTCCTGCCGCCGCGGCTCCCTCCGGCCCGTCCGCTCCGTTTGCTGCCGCTGTTCCATGTGCACAAGTCCGGAAGCCGCGACCGGAAGTAGTAATATTACTGTTCGGCCGCGACTTCCGGTCCACAGGAAAATGGCGCCGGACGGCGCCAATTTCGAATAGGACTGTGTGGGAGCGGCGCATGCGCAGTTCCCACACAGACGCCGTACACGGCAGTCAATGGGACGGGAGCCGTTCGCAGTCCCTATGGGACTGTGGCTGCCGTATTCCATGTCTGTGTGTGTCGTTAATCGGCACACACAGAAATGGAACAAAAAATGGCAGCCCCCATAGGGAGGAAAAAGTGTAAAAATAAGAAACAGTAAAACACAAACACACAAATGAATATAAACGTTTTTATTAAAGCACTAACATCTTTAACATATAAAAAAATTATTTGTGATGACACTGTTCCTTTAAAGGAGTTTATCAATCGGTCAGAAGATGGCCACAAAGACAATGAGGATCATTGTGGTTATCTTTCAACCACAATACCTTATGTACCAATAGTATTAGTTGTGATCAAGTATAAAATTTATAGGTCCTGTGATTTCCAATAATACTAACATAGACAACGTCGAAAGGTCTTTCTATGGATTGGTCGACTTAGACAACACATAGAGATGTTCCAACCACTAATAAAGTCTTTCATGTAAAAAATTCTTTCCTGAGCTTGGATCTGGCAGTCAAATTTTGGGGAAATAATAGCATTTGGCTGACGAAACCCAATTTGCCCAATTATTTCCCGAAAGATCAGTTGGTGGTGGTGCTTGGTGGCAACCAAAGTCATCAAGGCTTGGACAATTTGTATCAAATTAGCTAGAATAGGGTACAGCCGACCTATGATGGCTCTACATGTGAACTCCTACCTTTTTTCATTCATAGCTCGATTGCCAATAAGATAGCGGCTGAGGGAATGGGCACGTGCAGGATCATACATCGTGGAAGGATAATCCCATAGCCAAAGAGGTTACGTCCCTCCTTGATGGTCTATGACCTTGTCCACCATGTATAAATCCACAATGCATGTCTGGACTATATCACCCACTTCAGCCACCTCCTCTGTCCAGCTTTGGTCAAACCCATCTCCTCCCATGACTCAAGATAAGCAGCAATCCAAATATTGTGTTGTGCTACACATCTCGTACAGGGCTGTAGATCCTCAAAGTTGAAGGAATCGGCACTGATTTTATAGTCTGAGACCTTCATTTGGCTCTGGCACCAGGGCCCGGCTTCCGTTGGCTTCCAGCATGCCCTACTCTGTGGTAGGTACACCACTGGACACATGATGGCTTTGCTCATCCCTCCTTCATGAACTTTGGGGAGACAAGGAACCAGCACCAGGGCCCGAATCTGCACTATCCGACAGTAGTCATCCCACTGACCATCAGCCTCTGGATACTACAGTACTGAAATAAAGAATGTATTATTTGCCTTTTCTGACTTTTGCTGATGCCCCGGTAAAGCGCCTGTAACTAGTAAGCATGTGACTGAGACAAAAATGCACAAAGTAAGTAAAAATTCATGCAAAACACTGACTCTCAAAAAGGCTGAATTAGGGATATTTATAGAGGAGGAAACCTCATGCTGCAAACCATGCAGAAATAACATACACAGCTTTTTGGGAGTTCTGCAACAACATGTGTTGAGCTTGTGGAAATTGATTAAGGTAAACTAAAGGGCATGTCCATCTTTAAAAGCCATGTTCCAGTTTATATATATATATATATATATATATATATATATATATACATATATATATATATACATATATATATATATATATATATATACTGATCCAGAGTTACAGCCAGTATCACACTCCAGAGCCGCATTCATAATTCTGCTAGTTGTCATTGGGTTCAGTCAACAAGCTTGTTGTCAGACAAATTCTCCAACAGCTTAGCTAAGCTAGAATGTACAGGAATGGTTATTTATTTTTTTCTCACATCAGTATAATGTACAGTGTCTGGTACAAACATGACACTTCCCAGAATGCAAATCACCAGAGCAAGCTCTGTGTAGTTTTGAGCAAGCAGGGGATGATGGGAGATTTCATCTCTGAAGCTTGCAGAAGTTGAAATGCATCAATACAGGCTGCATCTTAGGATCAGTACAATGCTGTGCACAACACTGGGAGCCAATCAGATGTCTCTGCTCCACCTCCCCTCTCACAGCATGCAGTCTTACAGACAGGGGGCGAGAGAAAATCTGCAGCTGCATCCCCTTCCTCCCTGAATTTTATTTACTGTGTTACTATAGAAGAAATTTTGGAGGACTAAGGAGGTTTGTGAATATTTATAGAGAACCTGAAGGCAGGGAAGGGGGACGACAAACAGAAAGATGCTACTTTCTCCTTATGAGATATATTAAACAACAATATATTCAAGACTCAACTGGAACCTGCAGAGTACAGTTTCAGTCCGACAACCTAAGGTTTGACAACTTGTTCCCATATAACCCATTCTTTGCCATTCTTGGAAACCCAGGAGAAGGGTTAAAGTTTTTTTTCACTAAAATATCTTATAACATGTCAATTATATCCTAAAAGTGCGATCAATGGGCGTCTGGCCACTGGAACCCCTCAGTGATCCTGAGAATGAGGGTCCTGCTTCCCATTGTCAATGGAGAAATTGCTGTACATATGTGGTCACTCACCATTACATATATGGGAGTTACAGAAACGTCAAGGGAGAGACACGGCGCACTGACGGCCTCCCCAAAAATGAAAACATAGAATGGGACCCCCTAGTTCCCTATGTTTATAGCATGTTGATTGAAATGTCATAAAAGTATTTTAATTGAGGGGTGGGTGTCTCCTTTAAAAAAAATTAAGGCGTATATATATAAGACTATTCAAGCTTTATGTCTATGACTCTGTACAGTTCATAGTTCGCACTGATATCCTTTACTATTCATCCGAATTAACTAACACAGTCTGATTTAACCCTTATCGTGCTAGATTACTGTTAGACAAATATGCTCTTGCAATTAACTTCCAACACAAAAACAAAAAATTAAGCAACAACGCTCGTCTTGGTCTACGGATCCATCATGCAAGAATGTAACTGTCACTTTAAACCAAGCCACTCCCACAAAGAGATCTGATTGGCAGTCATTCGTCCAGTCTTGCAGGATGTGAGATTCTGCCTGGTAACAGGAAGCTTTATATAGCACTAAACATGATTTCTTCAAAGTCACGTGTCAGAGTTCTCAGAAAGTGAGGGCGGGGGAGGGGGAGATTAACACATTTTTGGTAGATGGGAAGGAGAGAGACAGATATTCTAACCAAATATCATAGACACCATCTAAACAAGCTGCAACTTCAAAACCGCCCCAAATAACGAAACGCAGAGTAAACATCCTATTTCTACTGAATTTTATCTCTTTTTCTGAGAAAAGTTTGCAACATTGCAAAATATGCTCGATGCAGACACCTCTGTGAAAATAGATAAAGCCGTCTAGTTATCATTAGTCAATCTAAAAACCAATCATGAAAATATATTTTATGTGGCAGGATGTCCCAAATGTGTTACAAAATTTAAAAAATACCACCTTAAAAAAAGGTTTTAGAGTGAATCTCCAGATTGGAGCCACCTTAAAAGAATTGTCTGGTTTTGGCAACATTCGGGATCTTTGGAAAGCTGGGTGACAACCCCTAGGTCTACCATTAGTCACACAGAATCAGATATTTGCATTTCAATGTAATTTTTTTAACCTTTTATTTAAGGTGGAATTTTTTTTTAAAGGGAACCTGTCACCTATACAACAGCCCGAGTCATACAGATCCATTGACAGAACGCAGGCTGCAATAACAGGGAGCTCCCATGTCTCTATATCTGTATTATAAGAATAGCGGAAGAGATTCAGACAGTAAGAATGAATTGAGGAATTGCTATATATGCAATTTCCTCAAATATTATTTTAGGTTCTCAGAACCAGAGGACGCAGCTTTCTCTTTCCATTTTAAAAGATGCAAGCTGCGTCTCTGTTGCAATGTTTTTCAGTGTCGCCCCCTAGTGTTAAAAAAAATATGCATGTCTTCAAACCCCTTTCCACATATTTTCTGGATATCTATCTTATACCCTTAGGAAGGGCTTGGTTGGCCTCCAATATTGAACTTTGTTACACGAGTTGTGTAGTTTAGAAAACCCTACCAGGGTCCTCATTCAGGACCTCGCCAGAGTGGAAAGGGGTTACAAAGAGCATCTCTTGTTCTGGAGTATTTACTTTGCATTACACGGTTGACCCATCGATTGCAATAGCCACCGAGTAATTTTCCCATGTGGTGGCGCTGATGGGTAACCCCACAACTGACAGCTGATTGCTGGGGGACATACTAAGATAAGCTTAAAGGGGTTTTCCCATAATCAATATTGATCACCTATCCACAGGATAGGTGACAAATATCTGATCGGTGGGGGTCTGACCACTGGGACCCACACCGATCATGAGAACGGGCTTACCTTGCCGTTCCTGGGAGCCCCATAGGAATGGAGCGGTAGTGCGCATGCACGGGCATTGCTCCATTCATCTTTATGGGTGTATCGAAGATAGCGCTCGGCAGTCTCAAACAAATGAATGAAGCGGTGGTCGTGGATGCGCACTACCGCTCCATTCATATGGGGCTCCCAGGAACGGCACGGTAAGCACGTTCTCGTGGCTTGTTAAGTTCTGTGCTAAGGGTTGATGGGAAAAAACTAGGACAATGTATTAGTAAGTTAGTAACACTATAATAACAAATGCTGGCCGCTAAATTCTGCTAAAAATCAAAAGCCCAAACCAAATCAGAACCTCTGACATAAACACTAGGGCCAAGACTCAAACAAAAATTTACATTTTAAGGACCAAAGCCAAAAACAACTCCATGACACTGGTATCAGTCTGCCCAATTCTCTAATCTGTAGTGAACATATGGAAGATCTCATGAACATCTCGTGAGTTATCATGGTCTTCTTCAAGTATTTTATAAACAGCACCCAAACTTGTTACTTGTTTGCTACGTTCTCTAATAAAGACCCAAAAGTGGCCCCGTGTACTGGCATATATTGGTACTTACATATATACATAAAATATTGATCTAATGAATGGCTTAAAAATTAGCTAAATCAGTAACGGCTTAAACCTGTTTAGTATTTGGCCTCTTTTGAGAGCAAAGTTTTCGAGGATCCCTGGACAACCTAAGGTTTGTGGTCTTCGGCCATTGCCTGACTTGCTAGGCCCAGGGACGTTAGGCTGGTCATACAAATTAAATTTATGTTTTCCGAACCCGTCAATTTTTGCTGGACTGGCCAACAATCTAGTGTATACTGTGGCGTCCCAACTCTACCCCGACAGCGGATGTCGGGGGAGAGAAGGGTCGGGAATGTTGAGTTTCAACATGCCTGACCTATTTGTTTGCAAAAAGATTAGCCGCTGTTAGAGGACTCAGCTTTCTCACTTCTCCTTGTTGAAAACACATGCACACTTGACCGAGCCAAGTGTAAGGGGGAGTCGGGAGGAATAGCTGTCGGCCAAATGGGCGTTTGCCCGAAAGCTATCTCAAGTTTATGGCCAACTTAACTTCAAGCTCCTGGGCCCCAATGCACAGTCTGTAACAGGACTCCCACCTACAATGTGCCCTTTATAGTATTGGTGTATTCTTATGTGGCAAAAGACCACTGGGCCCATCAGGCAACATGGACCAGGTTTCGACTGCTACATTTTCCCCTGGATGGGCCCATGTGCCACCTCTTTTGGCATTTGAAACACTGTTCTGCTATGGCACTGCTGATCTTGGATGTGGAATTCCTTGCTAGATCTGTATAAAAAGTTAGTGCTGTGAAATATTTTTATGTTATATGATGACTGTTCAAGACCCATAGGGAATTGTTGTGAAACCCAAACTCAACATATGTGAATATAAAAAATAGTAATATACCGGAAACATGATGTTTTTCTGTAATGGTGATGTGGGACTGTATTTGAATAAATGGTATTCCCTCGATACAGTTTCACAAGGAGCAGGTGGCAAGTGAAGGAGGGGATGCCAGTGGTCCCTAAGGGCTCTTTGACGCATTTACATAAAAAAAGGAGGACACAGATAGTACCTGAAAAATCACAGCACATTGACTAATGTTTTTCTGCCCTTTGAACTTTTTAAAACTTGCAAAAACATACAATTGTGTAACATGTCTTTGTATGCTGCAGTATTTACATCACCCTTCACTGGAATTAAGGTCCCAAATCCTGAAAAACAGCCCCAGACCATTATCAGTCATCCACGAAATATTACAGTAGGCACTATGTATTTTGGTAGGTAGCCTTCTCCTGGCATCCGCCAATCTCAGATTCCTCCACCAGACTTAAAGATAGTGAGTCACGATTCATCACTCCAGAGAAGACGCTGCTTCAGAGTCCAGTGACGACGTGCTTTACACCACTCCAGCCGACGCTTGGCATTGAGTATGGTGATCTTAGGCTTGTGTGCAGCGACCATGGAAACCCATTTCATGAAGCTCCGGACGCACAGTTCTAGTGCAGATGTCACTTCCAGAGGCCATTTAGATCACTATAATGAGTTATACAACAGAGAATAGTTTTTTTATGCCACGCACTTCAGCACTCGGCGGCCCCGCTCCGTTAATTTGTGTGGCTACTGCTTTGTGGCTGAGCTGTTGTGACTCCTAGATGCTTCCACCTCACAATAATAGCACTTACAGGTGACCGGGACAGTTCTAGCAGATAATAATTGCACTTACAGGTGACCAGGCAGATCTAGCAGATAATAATAACACTTACAGGGGACTGGGGCAGATCTAGCAGATAATAATAACACTTACAGGTGAACAGGACAGATCTGGGTCATAATAATAGCACTTACAGGTGACCAGGACAGATCTAGCAGATAATAACAACACTTACAGGTGACCGGGGAAGATCTAGCAGATAATAATAGCACTTACAGGTGACCAGGACAGATCTAGCAGATAATAATAACACTTACAGGTGACCGGGGAAGATCTAGCAGATAATAATAGCACTTACAGGTGACCAGGACAGATCTAGCAAATTAGAAATCTCACTAACTGATTTGTCGTAAAGGTGGCATCCTATGATGCTTAGTCACTAACCTCTTTATTACGACACATACTACAAAAAATGTTTGTCTATGGAGATTACATGGCTGTGTGCTTGATTTTATGCACCTGTTTGCAGTGAGGGGGCTGAAACAATGGAACTTAATAATTAGGAGGGCCGTCACAATACTGTTGACCATATAGTATATTAATTAGCATCCTTGCATAAATACGGAGTGATGGTCTTTGATCTAGAACCATGATGCAATTTGGAACATTTTTAAAAGTTTTTAAAGTTTAGACCCTTGAGTAGCTGTATCTACAATCTCCAATATCTAGTGTCTGTAGTCCATCTTAAGAGGCAGGAGAGAAGGGCTCCTTCCAGGTATTTCCAGCTGCCTATTTTTAGGGAAAAAAATAGAATTGAGCAGGAAAATCCAACCTGAACAGGCTATCTGAGGTGTCACTAGATTTTTGGCGCCTACCATCAAAAATAACAGGATCCACCAACAGCAATCTTGATTGATCTGACCAGGTTTAGGGCCTTTTCACATCAGCGTTGCCCTTCCGTTGGTTTCCGTCGAGTTAAAGAGGCTCTGTCACCAGTTTATAACTGCCCTAAATGGAACTGTCGATAAAAGGAAACCTTTAGCAAAGTTTCCGTCACCATTGAGATCAATCGTAATGCAAACGAAAGCTAAGGTTTCCGTTTGCTTTTCCGTTGAGGGGTTAAAGAGGCTCTATCACCAGTTTATAACTGCCCTATCTCCTACCTAATCTAATAGGTGATTTAATGTAAACTACTGTTTTTTTTTATATAAGTTATGAACATTTTAAGATTTATGCAAATTTGTTCCTAATGCCCAAATGGGCGTTTTTTTTACTTTTCACCAAGTGGGCGTTGTAAAGAAAAGCGTATGACGCTGACCAATCAGCGTAATACACTTCTCTTCATTCCAGCCCAGCTTGATCCACAGCACAGCATGATCTCATGAGATCATGCTGTGACGTCACTTCCTCCCGCAGGTCCTTCACCGGAGCGATGGAAGACTCAACAGACATCGCCTCCAGCCGTGCCAGGACGTTTATCCGAATCTGCAGCAGCTGGAGGAGATGTCTGTTCAGTCTTCCATCACTCCGGTGAAGGACTCGCGGGATGAAGTGACGTCACAGCGTGATCTCGCGAGATCACGCTGTGCTGTGAATCAAGCTGTAAAAAACAAACTAAAACAGTAGTTATCTACATTAAAGCGCCTATTAGATGAGGTAGGAGATAGAGTTATAAACTGGTGTCATAGCCTCTTTAACCCCTCAATGGAAAAGCAAACGGAAACCTTAGCTTTCGTTTGCATCACCATTGATCTTAACGGTGACGGAAACTTTGCTAATGGTTTCCATTTATCGACTGCACTATTGATTCCGTCAAAACAACGGAACCTGTTCACAACGGTGACAAACGGAAACCTTTAGCAAAGTTTCTGTCACCATTGAGATCAATGGTGATGCAAACGTAAGCTAAGGTTTCCGTTTGCCTTTCCGTTGGGGGGGTTAACCCGACGGAAACCTCAGACGGAACCCCTCAGCGGAAGGGCAACCCTGATGGAAACGGCCTTAGTCGCCCTTTCAAAAAACTTTTCATACAGTAATTTAGTTACATTCTGGCAATTATTCTTCAGCGTTATATAACCATGTAAATATAAAGTCCTCTACCACTTGAGCAGTGTATATTGAACTAGATCACCAGTTCCAAAAACAACAAGCTATTGGCAAGGTGTGACAATACTCGTCACGTGTCTTGAGGTCGTGCTTCCAAGACAGGTGACTTATAATGACACAGATGGAAACTACCATTGGATACGTTAATAATAATAATAATAATAATTATGCTTTTTATAAAACTTACCCAACATATCTAAAGCACCTTCAAAAAGTCTCCCGGGCTGCCGGGCATCACCGGCTCTAACCTGAAGTTCTCATACCAGATCAACTGGACCTTCACATTTTTAGAATGATGGGATTTTCTTGTGTCTTGTCTATACCAACTAAAGTTAGTACTAATTCTCTAAAATGGATCCATTTATTACATTTACTCAGCCAATATTCAGCCAATTAAATTGCTCGATTTTATGACACCATAATTCCCTTATGCAGGGGACTACACAAAGAGGTGGGATCCCATACCAAAAATAAAAGTGTCTCCCATCCGAGTACTAGTTCATGCCACCACAGCGCCCTTCTGGAACAGGAGGTCTCAGCTCATGCAGGGGCCATTCAGGGCTCATGCAGGGGCCAATGCAGGGTTTATAAAATTCCCTTCCTTCCCCCTAACCCCCATGATATGTACTACATCACACATTTTTACAAACGGTGGTTAAGGGGTTATTGATAGTATTTTTGTTATACCATGGGAGTCTAGAGTGGCTTAGCGGTTAAAACCTAAAATCTCTAGTGGTCGAGGGTGATCAAAGGGGTTAAGCTGTTATCCATTATCTATGGTGGTCTAGGGTGGCGTAGGGTAATGTCTAATATTCCTGGAGATCTAGGGTTGTTTAGTGGTTAACACTATATATATATATATATATATATATATATATATATATATATATATATATATACCCCTGAACTGCTCAGAAGGGGTAGTAGAATCTCCCCGAGTTTGCCCCTATCATTTTTGCCCTCCCTTTTAACCCTTGGAAGAGAGGAGGGTGCTGTAACCCTTAATTGGTTCCCCTCTGTGGTGCCTGTGGAGAAAGGTAACACTATGACAGTTCACAATGCCCTTGGAATACAGAGATGGAGCCATGTTGATCAGGGCCCTTCACATCACTGAGCCCCACAACACCCACAGGGGCTGCCTCTATGCTACGTTCACCCTAAAGGGGGTTTTACACTGGGCGATTATCGGGCAGACAAGCGTTCATATAACGCTCGTTGCCGATAATCAAAACGACGGAACCCTTGCACAACGGAGACAAATGGAAGCCATTGGCACCGGATCTGTCACCATTGAAATCAATGGAAATGGAAACCTATGGTTTTCGTTTGTCTGTCAGGGCTCCGTTACAACGGAAAGCTCTGTCGGAACAGAGCCCTAGCGCAGATGTGAACGAAGCCTAAGTCAACAGTTTACTATTAAACGTTTCAGAGTAGGGACGTTCCAGATATCTGATAATATAGGATGGTTGTCGACTTTGTACATCTCATAAATCATGAGGACTGACTGTTTTCAAAGATTAGAAAGATGAAGATAAAATCACTATCAGCGTCGTCAGCCACAAACTGAAAACATATCAAATGTGTGATAAAAAAAAAAGAAGTCTTCTTTATAAAATGCAAATTTAGATAATTACATTAAGGGGGGATTCACACGAGCGTGATTTTCGTGCGTGCAAGCCGCGTATTTTTCGCGCGCCACGCACAGCCCTATAGAAGTCTATGGGGCAGTTCAAACAGTGCGTGATTTGTGCGCAGCGTTTGTTCGCTGCGTACAAAACGCGACAGGTTCAATATCTCTGCGTATTTCGCGCATCACGCACCCATTGAAGTCAATGGGTGCGTGAAAACCACGCAGGTCGCATGGAAGCACTTCCGTGCGAACCGACTGACACAGCGCACCAGCTGTCAAAAGGATGAATGTAAACAGAAAAGCACCACGTGCTTTTCTGTTTCCAAACATCCAAATGGAGTGTCTTTGAGATGAGCGAACCCGGACAATCGAACCGAACTTCACCGGGTTCGGCCGAACTAGTTTTGGCCGAACCCGGCAAAAAAATTTCCGGTACGCGACGTCAGGAGATAGTCACTGTCGAGGGTGCTGAAAGAGTTACTGCCGATCAGTTAGCTCTTTCAGCACCTTGGACAGTGACGGGCGTCGACTAGCCTCATCTCTATGATGGCGGCTGCGCGAAAATCACGCAGCCGCGCATCATACACGGATGACACACGCAGCTGTCAAATGGTTTTTGCGCGCGCAAAACACAGCGTTTTTTGCGCGCGCAAAAACGCAACGTTCGTCTGAATCTGCCCTAAATGTTACTATTTAAAGGATAGGTTCAAATTTTAATACTGTTTTTCAATTTGGTATAATCTACATAAAAAGTTGGGTAACTAAATACATTACTTAGGCCCCATTCACATCACGTTTGTGCTGTCCGCCGAGCGTATACGTTTTTAAACACTAAAAAAGTATTGAAACGTATAGCTCGGCGTATGCATAGACTATAATGGGTCAAACGTAGACCAAAATAGAATCCGTGTGGTCTATGTTTGTCATGGTTTACGTTTTTTGAAAGTACTGAAAAGCGTAGTCTGCTAGATTCGGCGGATAGTACAAACGCAATGTGAATGGGGCCTTATAAATTTTACAGTTATTGCTGGTTGAAACAGTCAACAAGCTTGTCGTCGGACACACCCCTAACACAGTACAGCACATGGTGTAAACATTACACTTCCCAGAATGCAAGTGCTGTGTAGACATTAAAGTTGTCTAGTTTTGGAGCTGTTTTTTTATACTGATGATCTAACCACAGGATGGGTCATCAATAAATGTTAGGTGGGGATCCGATCCCCGGAAACCGCACCAATCAATTGTTCCCGGTTGCCTCCGGAAGCTATGCATGGGTCGGTGCCAGAAACAGAAGGCTACAGTCACTGTATAGAGGCCATACTGCATCTCTGCTTCTTTTCAAGTGAATAGGAGCAGAGCTGCAGTAACCCAGCACGGCCGCCATTCTGTGGTCGGAGCCTTCTGCTTCCGGGACCGACTCTGCAAAACTTCCGGGTGCCCAGAGGCAGCCAGAGCCACTGGTCGGTACGGGCTCCCGTTGTCGGACCCCCACTGATCATAGGATAGGTCATCAGAATAAAAACAGCCCTCAAACTAGACAACCCCTTTAAAGGGTCGCTAGAAGTGTTTTATTTTTTTTCAGTTAAACAATTATTATTTAAGTGATTACACATTGTTTTAATTTTTTTTATTTTTTCACAAGTCAGGAAATATTATAAATTAGATTCTAATTTATAACATTTCCATGTGCTGGCCACTAGAGGGAGCAGTTCCCAAAATTGCAGCATGGTCACTGTGGTAAAGCAACCTCACTGATGTATACTGCAAATTTGGGGTGGACACACTCTCCTCTAGTGTCCTTACACAATCCCCCCTCCCAAATTCTGGCTAGTGCCAGGAGAAGGAAGGGTTTGAATGTCTTCAAACCTCCTACACTGTGTGCCGCCATTTTCTGAGTGACTGCACAGTGTAGGAGAATTAGATACAGTGATCAGCAGACAGTATAACACGAACATAATACACACGAACATAAATTACCTGCTGCTGCCGCCGCCTCCGCTGGTCTACGCTCCTCTTCCTTGCGCCTTCGCTTTGTTGAACATATGGCCGGAAGCCGCGGCTGGAAGTCGTCATCTTACTGTCCGGCAGCGGCTTCCGGTCCACATGAAAATGGCGACGGATTTCGCTCTACGAACGAGCTTCGTTTTGGTCTGTGTGAGAGCGGCGCACGCAACTGAGACTGGAACGGCTCCCGTTCGCATTCTCTATGGGGTTGTATGTGCCGTATTCCATCTCGTTAATCGACACATACAGAGATGGAAAAAAAATGGCAGCCCCCATAGTGAAGTAAAAGTTAGAAAACATTAAAAAGAAAAACATGAGAACACAATTAAATAAAAATGTTGAAAATATTATATTAAAAGCAATACGATAAAAAAAAAATAATTCATGACACAGTCCCTTTAAACCAGTAAGGAATGCAGGAGGATTTAATCTCTGAAGCCTGTAGCATTGTGAATGCACTTCTGAACTATAATACAGACTCAGAATCAAGTAATGCACTTACAAAGTGACTCAATATCTCACTTGATAATCAGCTGGAGCAATATAATAAGCAGGGAGAAGGGGCAGGATAATTATATTCTCACAGCAGACACAGGATGTGAATGGAGTCTGCATACTGCTGACAGATTTGCAAGTCAGCAGCGTTGACCTATTCTTTCCCAGCTTTATTATGTCATCATTTTGATTATTGTATTTTTTAAGAAATGTTGTTAAAAAAAAAAGGCCATGAAGCAGGCACTTGCCCAGACCTTAACGGGTTTTGTAGGGGGCGCAGAGGAAGGTAAGCCCTGAGGAGAAGTCAACAAGGGGGTAAAGAGTTAGCCTAAAGTAATGGGATTGACATTAGTGATGTAAAGGGCAAGAAGTGGACTATGAGCATTAAAAGAGGGAGTTTGGGGACAGAGTGGCGAATTGCCCACCAGCAGGACCGGACAAGCCTACATGACCACCCGTCTACATTTCGATTTTTACACTTTATCACAGCAGCTGGTGGTTCGGAGGTCTTTGAGAGTAGTAGAATCGATAGTGGAAGTTTTAAGACATGTTGAAGGTATAGACCCCTGTGATTTGAAGAAAATGGTGGTGTTCCTGCTGGGTGGGGTCCTGGGAAACCAAAATTTGGTTAGTTTTAATACAGTACACCTTTGCCAGATTTGTTAACCCTGTGTCGATACGGTGTGACTGGCGATATACTGCATTTTGGGTAAGATGGTAAGGCCGGAGATAATGAGGTAGGACCTCTATCATACCCCGTTCATGCAGTTACTAATATACTGTAGGTACAACTACTGAAAGTCAAAAAGAGATTGTCATGGGACACCCCCTTTAAGGGTAGAGGTAGAAAATATAGGATCATAGGTTGAACATACCCAAGCTGCATCTTCATCGGAAATGGATGCTTATAATAAACTGTGCTGAGTACACGCCAGGGACTAAAGAAAGAACTTCAAACAAATAGGGCCCATAAATGCTAATAAGAAGCAAATGTTGAATTGTAAAATGCAAATTATTCATTCATTCATGTCGTCCTAAGAATAACCCATTCAAAACTATGATAGATGCCTTCATTCATGGTATTTCCAGAGAACACATCAATGGACAGTAAAATGCGAGTGCACATATGGTACAAAGCAAAATCAAAGGGGAAAAAATACAACAAAAACTCTGAGCATAAAAACAAAAATTTTCATAGACCTGCAGCCATCCATAGCCCACTGTGTGAATAAGAGTTTTCTATCCACCTCTAGTATCCGCATCTTCTGCACCATGGATATGTTCCACGTCTGAGCACCCCTTACCCTGGACCGTCAGGTGGCAGGAAAAGACCTCCCCTCTCTCCAGAGACTGTGGTCTGTGAAGAAATACACAGTCTTACACATAAGGCTTGGTCTGGGTCTTTCGGACTAAGCGCAACCTGCTTATATGGTACTTATGCCACTGAATCAGTTATAAGTTGCGTGGGGCATCCAACCATGTTCGACCTCACCATTGCCAAGGACAAGGAGCCATAAGTGTGAATGGGGCTTTATGAAACATCTTTTTGGGAACTCATTTGGCTATTTCCGATATTCCCATCCAAATCCATGAAAAGGGACCGTGCACTTCACTAGATCACATTTGATAGGTCTTCTGGAAGGTTCTCTAATCAGAAAGCAATTTACTATCCCTTTAAAGAGTCCTTCTACCTAGGAATATAATTGGTACCAAGGGAAAGTGTACCATGGAGGAAGCTTCGCAAGCTGCTATGTGTCCCATCTCTGTGGTCAGTGTGAACCTGCTGATGACTCTTTATGCCCCTACCGCCTTCCTTCTTTCATGAGCTGAGGACCCCCTGACCTGCGATAGGGTCAACCGCACGGTAAAAATACTTGGGGTCTTGTCACTTCTGTCTCCAATTTCTTCACCACTCCCAAGATACATTTTCAATATATTCACGCATTTTATAATGTTCATCCATTCACACAGAATTTATTATAATATATTAGATATGAATAATGCAGGTGAGGAATGAATACATCATGGTCTCATTTTGGAGGAACTATTCAAATCCCAGCCTTGAAGGCTTGTATATTAATATCTGCTACAGTATATATCACAATGAGATTATGAGTATAATAACATGCAAACGAGACCGGAGGACCATGTACAGTGGTCACAAGTCACGCAACTTGACCATTTCGAAAACAATATAGTCTATGTTACAATGGTCTACCACAGCAGAAGGACAAGGAGAGAGGAGCACAACTACTTATCAATGCAAATGAGGAGACTATGACACTGTAAAATGCAAACATATATACTCTACGAGCCATTCAGTAAAATGTCACTACTATTTGGATGAAAACAAAGGATCAATGACTTATATATGGTGTGGCTTCAGGGGCGTAAGTATAAGGGGGGCTGAGATAGCAGTCGTTTACTGGTTCTGCTGCTCCAACTTCTTCTCTGCCCCATAAGAAGATACCAATATTATACATGACCCATAGAAGGTGGTGGACATCTTACAGATTGGCGTTGGGGCCAAGTAACATCTAGTTACACCTCTGCATTGCTTCTATCATTGAAGGTGCTTTTTCTAGAATCTGCTCAGACATCTGATCATCCCTGTGTCTGTCTACTTGCTCGGTTGACCAGAGTTGTCGAGTGTCTCCCATTTTCCATGTCGAACCAACAGGTCCTCTTGGACAACCCATATGACATTACTGGAAATTGGTTCACCTCACGTCAACAAAGACCAAATGGGCATGAAGCTATTGTGCCTGTAATTGAGTACCATCTAGAACCTGCTTAACTTCTAGACAAAAAATTGCACTAATAGAGATAAAAAAATAAAATATATGGATCTAGAAAATGTTCGAAATATACCGAAGGGTTATATGTCGCCGACATAATAGCATAACACAGTTCGTTCAATGGTGGTATAGCCACCCTGTCTATTCCATTATATCCCAATGATGCCTGTTGGGTAAGTGATTACACCACATAGAATGGCCTCAGGGGTGTAGCTATAGGGGTTGAAGAGGTTGCAGTCGCCCCTGTGGCCTAAAGTGGCCCAAGGACCCCTCGTCCACATAAGAAGACACCACTATTACAAATGTTACATATTTTGTATTTGGGCCCAGGAGCTTTAAGTGATGCCTTTTAGTAACCTGCATCATTCTATAGAATCTTCTGTGGCCCCTCTCATAAGACGACATCCTGCTATTAGATTTGAAGGGCAATTATAGTGTTACGACTTTCCTCTGACTGCCCTACTGTGCTATTGGGTTACTTTCATGGTAAGAAGGTTCTTTAAGATACCTTGCAACCACTTCACTATCTCTGGGTGACCAAAATTTGGGTTCATGTATCAATATGTACTCAATTGGTCACAGAAAGGTCTCTCTGCTGTAGAACAGTCTGCCTCTCCATACTGCACCTACTTGTTTTAAGTCCCTCTCACACAGCTCTATGATCAAATAAGCAGACACGGGGAACAGATCCAGGAACAAGAAAGGTTTTTATCTGCTGTCTATGTACTGAGGTCAAGACTTGGAGAAAGGGGGCATAGCTGATGAAACCGAGATAGTCTCAAATCAAACCTACCTATAGTATTAAACAAATTGAGGCTTGACGTGGGACGAGCTCACCTTTATACTGATTACTTATTGCTGCATAATACTTAGTATCGTACCAATCACAGTCATTAGCAGCTGTGGGGTTACAGTGTTTTCAAGTTCACGCTATTGAGAAACCGCGTGATAAATCCCAGCCTTATCTATCGGTGCCTTTGAAGTCTCCCAGGAGTTATGGAGCCTATGTCTGATCTTCTCCCAAAGCACAATCTAATGTGTTTTTCTGCAAGGGCATAATCATTTGTTTTTGCGCTGTAACCAATAACACAAGTAATCCAGCCTTGAGAAAGAAATACAAAATATCCATAAAAACAAATCAACTTTCGTTTACTTCTAACTAAATGGAGAGGAAAGTCTAGTTCCTACCACATGATGCATTAAAAATCCTTTAATCTGATGGCCTGGAATACCCAGTGACCCAGCATCCTACAAAAATGGTTCCAAATTATGCTAGATCTGAATGCCAGCATAGACATAATAATAATACATTTGATTGGACCATCCAAATATGCAATAATTTAGAAGATCCTACTGGATGTCACCTGGACAGAAGACACCATGTTAGTGGTTTCATTGACTAAGAAAAAAGCCACCTCAATGAGAACCCTGATCGTACAGTTGAGTAGGCTCCTATGAGGGGATTTTATGGATCTGGCACTGACCACTGTCTGATGACAATCAATGTGATGACAGCATTTTATAGAGCGCCTATTGCGACCTAGCGCTACTTACTTGAATGGGGCTCTGTTGCAATTCCCAATAGAGTGCTTGGTCAGGAGTGGCGCTGTTTAGCAAACTGGTGGTTGCCAGTCCCATCAAACATTGGCCCACAACCAGTCATTGAATGTGTACTAATCAATAGGGGGTCATTGCATATCATGGGGAACCCATTGAGTTCCAGGCCATTGCAAGCGGTCAATTTGCTTTTGGCACAGACTGAGGCTGAGAGGTTGTTTTACTCCAATGAGAAACCTATGCAACTTGGTAGTTCCTGTTTATCAAGTGCAGAAAAAAGATTGTCACTTTTTAAATCCATTTAGTTAAATATCTTTAATACTGGTGCTAACTACTTTTGACAGGACCGTGATATTTTTTTTTCATTTTCAAGTGTTGTCACAATTTCAAAAAAGTATTGGGATATATGCATTGCATCATTGAACTGGTGGCTTTTCCAAATCTTCTTCATATGTTAAGTCTGGCTAGAAGTGTTTCTACTTCCTTGAAAGGTTCTCCTTGTACACCTCAAAAACACCTACTGCCACCGGAGATATCTTCTTTGTGGACCATGTGTGGAGTGAGACAGTCCTACGTCCTTAGGCTTGAACTATTCCTGGTGCAGTGATATCAGTCATTGCGAGAGTCTCAACCAGTTGACAAGTAATTGTCAAAGGCTAATGACGTAGTGGGAGATAATCTGCTCAACTGACAGCTTCATCAAGTGGTCTACTGCTGGTCCTGTCATTCTTATGAGGTGTGAGAGGGTTTGGTGTGAGACGGTTTTGGGGGGGGGGGTCTATCTATAGATCCGACAAGTAGGAAACTAATAGAGATAAAAACAGTCAAGTTCCTTTTCTATAATATGTTCTAACCACTTACTCGATCAACAGGGGAGAACATAGAGGAGGCCCCGTCCTTATCTTGAGCTTTGGAGGTTTATGGGCCACAAAGTAGGCACTGACACAGTCTCTATGGGAATTATATAGAAGAGATAATACAAAAGGAACCCGTTGCTGGTTCCCCTTCCTGAAACGGTAGGGCCTACTCTTGACTCCCTCTTTCTATCCTTATAGGAGAACAGAACTGCATGGACAAATTCCACCATCCTTGTTACAATGCCTGTTCAACTGGAACTCGGCACCCGCTCTTCATGGCCCTCATAGCAGGTGCTGATGTTACCTCTATGGTGTGTATACCTGAATAGCTCGATAATTCTGGTAAATCAGTTGGGACAATCCAAAAACATTGGGACCTTCTGCAACATTTTTGAAACCCGGGAGCTTATAGATCCGACAAGTAGGAAACTAATAGAGATAAACACAGTCAAGTTCCTTTTCTAGAATATGTTATAACCATTTTGTGGAATTGATTCATCCCTAGGTACTCTCACGTTCACCAGCCATGGTGTTTACTGCCAACTGAAAGTGGGTCAATGCCTGATGACGTAAAAGAGTTTTTACTGGAATAGAAATGTCCCTGCAGTGTGTATGAACTGCTAATTAAAGGATAATCGGAGTTGCCATATATAATTACCACTAACAAGTAGCGATAACTGCTACATAACTGGCGTGACCAAATGATTTACTGGTTAGTATTTGTGAAAGGAGGCTGGAACATCAAGACCTACTTTCCACTACTTAGATGCTAATGTCTTCAACCAATTTCAATGGAACCAAATTATTCAGCAATAGCACAATATGAATCTTATTTTACTGAACATGCTCGCATCCCAGCAAAAAGGGGATTTTTAACAGATATTCTTAATTTGACGTCTGAGGTTGTGGCCTTCTCTGATGTTCTCCAGATCTCGGTCATCTCAAGTTGGTCCCAATGTTGAAGCATAGATAACCTGACTCTATCGGCACTTATTCTCGACCAGATTATTTTGGCACTATTTCTGTTAGATTCTGGACCATTGTTAAAATAATGTTATAGTGTACACTGAAACCTCTTTGAGATGGCCATAAAAGTGCAGTATAAAATGTCATTGAGGGGTGGTCTTCTCAAAGTAGAGGGCCAATATACATAGTATATAAAGAAACTGAATATCCATCACAGAAATTTCTGGTCTAGATCAGGGGGGTCTTCTCAAAGATTGTGTTTGGAGGTGTTTCAATGTGTATCATTTTCAAGTTGCCTTTTCAAGTTCTATACTTTTAGAAGCAGAGGCTTGGGGAGCTCCAGGGTTGGCTCGTTTTGGTGGAGACAGCAATATGTATTAAACCATGATCAAGCCAATATACATAAAGACTTCCATCTGATGTCCATGAAAAAGAGATCCTACAATGTCACTGTCCTAAACACCTAAAATGAATGTTGTCTTTTGACATATCAGGGTCTCATAAGTTGATTCTTACTTCGGAGTGCAGGAGTAAAGGTATTTATCAGCCATAAAAAATATGGAATTGTATCTCCCAAAACGTGTTGAATGAAGGGTCTGTAAAGCAAGAAGAAACCTAAATATTCTCGTGTTTATAGTCATATTTATCCTCAATGGGTTTTCTAATCATACTGTGTCGGCTATCAGACCCACCATCATGGCCCTTTCCAAAAAAAGAAATATGCTTTGAAATGTAAACTTACCATGGGTGCCTATAGCTTCTCCGATCAACAGTGGACAACATAGAGGAAGCCCTGTCCTTATCTTGAGCTTGGGAGATTTATGGGCCACAAAGTAGGCACTGGCACAGTCACTATGGGGATTATATAGGAAAGAAGGTATAAATGGAACTTGTTGCTGGTTCCCCATCCTGGAACAGGAGGGCCTGCTCTTGATTCCCTCTTTCTATCCTGGTAGGAGAAGAGGACTGCATGGACAAGTTCCACCACCCTTGTTACAATGCCTGTGCGACTGGAACTTGGCACCCGCTTTTTAGGGCCCTCATAGCAGGTGCTGATGTTGCCTCTATGGCGTGTATACCTGAACAGTTCAATAATTCTGGTAAATCAGTTGGGACAGCCAAAAATATTGGGACCTTTTGCAACATTTTTGTATGTCTGAAGTTCTTGACTCTTTCCGGCCAACCATAGAAGGTCCAGTTTCTTCCAGACAAGGACGTGTATTACACACCCCAAGATTTACCAGTTACACCAAGGACCGTGTTATCTGAGATGTTTCCTAGATTGCATACAACCATAACTGTAACTCCTGCAAATCCCGATTGCACGTTCTGCACATGTCTCCTTCACTAACTAAACATCGAAACACCGGCTCATATTTGCATCTCCAAGTTCATGTGCTGCAATAATCTCCTGTAATATTGCTTGAATGTCACCTGTATTAAATTCTTCACCTTCCTTGAGAAGCACGCAAGAAAATATCTTTTGTTTTCTCTTTCTAATGACTTGAGTATACGAAGAACACTTGTGTTATTATGTTATCAAGTCCTGATGCAGAACACAATGTTCGGTATAAATTCTATTGTTTGTTTTCTCTCCCCATAATTTCTTTTTTCTTTAATTAAATCATTTGAGATGATGATCTGATAATATTATAAATTGGGGGTGCACCCAAGATATTTGGGTAGTGTGAAAACATAGCATTCAGAAAAAAGTTTGATTACGCCATAGCAAAGCATAGTAAACATAATGCTTACGTCTTTGGGACCCCAATGCAAAGTCTATGACAGGACCCCCCAACTACCATGTGCCATTCATACTACTGTTGTCTTCTTATATGGCAGAGAGTTTTCTGGTCCCTCTCAGGGTCCAGGGCTTGGTGGTGACTGCTATCTCTATGTCCCTAAAATTGACTCTCTCAATATGATTTAGTGACCCTTGGGTGTTCCCTTACCAGGGGAAAAATTACTAACCTACCTATCCAATTTCATTATAGACGCTCAACTAATCTGTTAGGGTATGTGCACACACACTAATTACGTCCGTAATTGACGGACGTATTTCGGCCGCAAGTACCGGACCGAACACAGTGCAGGGAGCCGGGCTCCTAGCATCATAGTTATGTACGATGCTAGGAGTCCCTGCCTCTCCGTGGAACTACTGTCCCGTACTGAAAACATGATTACAGTACGGGACAGTTGTCCTGCAGCGAGGCAGGGACTCCTAGCATCGTACATAACTATGATGCTAGGAGCCCGGCTCCCTGCACTGTGTTCGGTCCGGGACTTGCGGCCGAAATACGTCCGTCAATTACGGACGTAATTAGTGTGTGTGCACATACCCTTAGGGCTGTTTCTGACAAAAAACGTGTGGACTGTTTCCATTGACACCTTGCAGAATTGTTGATGCTGTTTTGGTGTATAATCATGGCCGGCCTTAGCTACGTGCGACAGGTGCGGTCGCACAGGGTGCCAGCCGCCACACTGTAAGAAGGGCACCAGCAGGTGTGCGTGTCCGGCGCCTTGGACACTACTTGGGGCACCAGCGGGTCAGCTGCCACTAGCTAACGGCACCGACCTCAATACTGGCTGCCCCACGCCCTGGCCGATGCTCATCCGCTCACTCTTCCTGTCCTGCATCCTGAATGACAAGACAGGCGTGATGTCATCATTCAGGACGCAAGACAGGGAGGAGACACCTCGCTATATCTTTCTATGCGTTTCCTGGGCTGGTGGGGACACCAAGGAAATTTTTTTCTCCAGGGCGGCTCCAGCAGCACCAGTGGACAGTGTTTGTGAGAAGCCCATCAGGTCAGTCACTTACTGTGGGCTTTGGTTGAATGGGGGCATTGATGGGGGTCTAAAAATGGCAATAATGGCAAATGGGCAGAGGATTCAGTACCAGCTTGGAGCCCATTTGCTGTTTATTGCCCCTTTAGTGTCCTACTGTTCAGTGCCGCCATGATGCCCATTTGCCATTTTTTTTGCCCCTTTATTGTTCTTCTGTGACAAAAGTTGCTAAAGGGGCAGTAAATGTCAAATGAGCACCATGGTGGCACTGAACGGAGCGAAAGTGTTAATAAATGGCAAATGGGCATAGAACTCCGTGCCCCTATACTGCACATTGACCATTTGTTGCCTTTTTAAACCCTGTTCATATTATGTTAAAGGCTATGTATACCTTTGAAATGTTTTGTTTTTTTTTGTAAAAATATCTTTCAGTGTGACTGGTGCAACTTTCTAAATACTTTTTATTCAAAATTATTAGTACTTTGTGAGCTACAGCTGCTTTGTATCCTGTTTACAGACCAGCTGTATAGCGGCACTGACGGGTTCAGTGTCAGCGGGACCACCTGGAATCGATCACATCTAAGTTATGATACAAAGCAGCTGTATCTAACAAAGTAAAAATTATTTTTAATAAAAAGTATTTATAAAGTTGCACCAAACACACCGATATACCTTTTTCTAAAAAAAAAATATAAAAAAAATGTCAAAGTTGTACATGGCCAGAATAATAAAAAAAAACATTTTGTTGAAGCAGCAGGAGTTAAAATAAGAAAAATAACTTATACTTACCTCTCTCCTCCCAGACGCTCCTGCGCTGGGGGCTTCCGTAGTTCAGCTGAGACCAGTAATAGGCTGCAACGGTGATGTCCTGTTGACGTGATGTCATCTCTACAGCCGCTCTGTGTACACACAGAGAACAGAGGTGACGGAAGCCCCCAGCGTAGGATCGTCTGGGAGAAGAGAGGTAAGTATGGGCTGCTTTTTTATTTGAAGCCCCCCTCTCATGCTGCCACATAAAAAGTTTAAACCCAGACAACCCCTTTAACCTCTTAACGCCATCCGTTTATGTATGGCGGATGTGCATTCCAACAATATGGTGCGTGCCACTGTGTGTTATCTGTGGTGTTACATAGGACTGCAGGTAACACTACTACATTATCTGTATTCAGAGAGTTATCACTGTGTTATCTGTGGTGTTACATAGGACTGCAGGTAACATCTACTACATTATCTGTACTCAGAGAGTTATCCCTGTGTTATCTGTGGTGTTACATAGTACTGCAGGTAACACTACTAGATTATCTGCACTGAGAGAGTTATCACTGTGTTATCTGTGATGTTACATAGGACTGCAGGTAACATCTACAACATTATCTGTACTCAGAGAGTTATCACTGTATTATCTGTGGTGTTACATAGAACTACAGGTAACATCTACTACATTATCTGTACTCAGAGAGTTATCACTGTGTTATCTGTGATGTTACATAGGACTGCATGTAACATCTACAACATTATCTGTACTCAGAGAGTTATCACTGTGTTATCTGTGGCGTTACATAGGACTGCAGGTAACATCTACTACATTATCTGTACTCAGAGAGTTATCACTGTGTTATCTGTGGTGTTACATAGGACTGCATATAACATCTACTACATTATCTGTACTGTGTATATATGTGCCTTTGTGGGTATATATGGGTCTGTATGTGTATATGTGCCAGTGTGTGTATATTTTCTACACACACTGTATGGCTATATATTTACCTTTATGTATTCGTATATGACCCAGTGTGTGTGTGTGTGTGTGTGTGTGTGTGTGTGTGTGTGTGTGTGTGTGTATGTATATTTCGGCGGGACGAGGTTAAGTGATATAACTTTAGACCTTATTCTGGTTCTACATGTATATGATCTGATATGTGCAGCAGTTTTTGAGGGCCTCACGAATCAGAATGTTATGTAGACCAAGACCATTTTTGGCACCTATTCGGTATTTCAAACATGTAAAATATGTTTAGCTAGTTTGGAAATAGTACAAGGTAGTCACAACATTCTTTGTGGTGGACACGGCTGAGCGCTATTTCATACCTTTATATGCTGTATTGCTCCACAATGTAAGTGACAAACAATAACGAAAGTCGAAACCTCATTTATCCTTTCTATTTTTAAGCTTTGTTTGAAAATAATAAAAACAAACATGGACGACAACGGAGGACAAAAATGGCAGCGTTACCGTACCCTGACTGGGAGCCTCATCCATTAAGGGAATGGGTTGAGTTTTAGACATAGAGCTGGGTGAGAAGTGGCGTAGACCCAGTAGATGAGGTGGTCCATCTCCTCTGTTGAAGGAGTGCCAAAGGTGAAGGGTAGTCAACGGTTGCAGTTGTGATACCTTACTGTTCGCAGATTACTGGTCCTTTCACTATTCGAAGATCATGACTGAGGGATCCAAAAAGAATCTTCATATTATTATTATTATCTATGTTTTAACTTTTTGGTTGGAGATTATAACTTGAAGCCCCAATGCAAAATCTATAACAGGGTCCCCCCACCGACCATGTGCAATTTATAATACTGGTGTCTTCATATGTGGCAGGGGGACCTTTTGGTCAACTTTGGTACCATTGGCCAGGTAGGCCGCCACCTCAGTACCCCTGGTTCCTTCTCAGGGGGAGACTGGTCATAAAGAGACACTCCCAAAATGACGTTCACTGCTTTAATTTATATCTAAAAATATTAAAGAAAAACATCCTAGGCCATAAACTAGTAAATAACAGGTTCGGCTTGTTGACTAAGTATGGGAGGCTCTCTCTATCTGTAAGAAGAAGCTGATTCAGCGTCTACAGCTTAAAGATAACACTCAGCACACAGAAAGGTAACTATATCAGAAGTGGTTCAGCCATAATGATTGACAAGAGACATGTGCGAAAATGAGCCTGGTTCTTAGTCAATGCATCTTTATAATGCCCTACCTTGTCCATCGGAGGACTTATCATTCAAAAGTTATGCAGAAAACGCAAAACATTTTTCGAGATCTCATCTTCACAGCTGTAACCTCCTTATGAAGGAAACTGTGTCACCTACAGGCTGTGGAGAGGTACTACACTTGGCGTGTGCTTATTGTCGCCACTCTGAATGTGACCTGGTAGGAGTGGGGGAAGGGATGTGACAGCTAGATTGAGCAAAATTCTTTCTTATAAATGGGTTGTCGCTGTTCAAGCCCCTTCAGCCTTTGACTATATTTTTGACACCACGTCTACTATAATAGTGCTCCCAATGCACAATACAATGAGGAATTGGTTGGAAATGTTCACGTCTGACTCGATTTACTCTTGAAGCATTGGGAATGCAATATTTCCCAGTAACCGAAGCTGGAAAATGGATTATCACTAATTTTACGCTTTCCAATATTTCGCAGCTCATGGAATATATTCAATAAATCTACAGTCACCCACATGTGCACCTGTTAAATAGAAATCTGACTGTTATTACCACTATTTGTACTGTTACATGGTTACTCAGATTGAGAAAAGTTCCTCGTCCATCAAGTTTACCCAATCTCAGCCCTCGCTGTTTCATCCAGAGGAAAGCAAAACAAAAATCCCTGGGAAAATAGTTTCCGCCTGTCGGATAATTTCCCTAGACCAATTTACCATCAGTCGCCACCCTTATTATTTATAACTCTCAATTCATTAGTCATTAGATAAATGTATAGACCATTGTGAAATGCCGTCATTGTATTTGCTATGATGCCCTCTTGTGGTAGAGTATTCCAATGCTTGACTACGCTGAAGATGACCGATCCTACGTGTCCAAAGTCCTCAACTATAAAGTGTGACCTGATGTACTATAGGGACAAAATGGGGCAAGGGGAAAAAGCCCCTGCCAAACACAAAGAATTAGGCACGTGTAAAATCCAACATACCCGATCCATCCAGGCATCTGCCATTGAGGGAGAGTCGGGAGACACCCATACACATTAGATCACTGACCGGGCCTTCCGATTTCAGCAGGATCAGCCGATGATCTAATGTGTATGAGGGTCTCTTGACTCCCTCTCCCCCACAGCAGCAGTTTAGTCTAATGTGTATGCAAATTGGTTCGATCATTGGTGATCATAGAAAGAATATTCCAATCCCTTAGTATATATCGAAAAAGAAATCAACGGCACTCATCAGAATGGGATGCACATAAAATGTATTCCATTCAGTTCATATAATGAATTAATATTTGTGATACTTGTTTTCACAGGAACGCTTTGATCTTCCCAGTTCTTGTTCACCAGTATCGCAGAGTAGGCATGTAGTAGTAACACCGGGTGCCACCATGGCACTGTAGATAAATCTTTATAATGTGTATAATCACCTTTACTGTAGAGAACCCTTTTCTATATTGATGACTGGACCGCCTTTCCGCCACATATAAGGAATTTAAAACATTTTTTAATTAATGAAGTATCTTTTTTCTCCAACCAATTTCTACAGAATTTTCTGATATGAGAGATCTCCTATTCCATTTATTAACCTAGTGGCCGGATTAAAGATTACGTATCAGAATCCCGAATGAATCATGTTGCTTTTTAGGCGTTAAGATGGAAATACTGCCACTTTTAAGAATATATTAAGGGAATTCCTAACACTCTGGCAGGGTATTATCTAAATAGTTTCCCAACCAGGGTTCCATACAACCTTGGAGTTTGATGCAAACGGCTTAACTAGGGATTATGGGATTATATAGTTCTAAGAGCTCTCCTGGAAGGAAACAGTTTTTTAAAAATTGCCCCATGGAAAAAAAGGTTAGGAATTCCTAGCATATTTTTTGACAGGGCTCAAAATGTAGAGCATCAATTTAAGATGATGTGTAACCCTTATAGTGGCCATGTAGTCCATCAAAACATTTATCTAGGAGACACAGTTATTTTAGATCATCAATGATGTAGGATCATGAATCTGACAGCAGTCGAGAAATATCTGAGTAGACCTTTAATAGGATAGAGCAAACCAGATATCATGTATACCTGACCTATTTGGAAGCCTTTGGGTTTGGACTAAAGATGTTCTCCAATCCTCCTGAGTACCCAATTAAGCTTTTGGGTAAAGAATCCTGTAGATCAGTGATAGACAAGGAGTTGGGTGAAGACCTTCAAAGATGGTCTGGGGTCAAGACAGCACTTCTGTCAGGTGAATGATGGTAAGAAATTTTTGCAGATGGTTATAGTCCATCCAGGAGATAGGGGTGCCTACCAAATGAACCCTGAGGTTCTGTAGAGGTTCTGGGGGAGAACCTTCTAGGATATTATAAAAGCAGACATGATCAGGTTCCTTCCAGATCAGGAAGCCATCCAATTTCAATCACTGGAGGAAAAGCAGGTTAGATAAGAGTTTGGCCGATGGGACAGGCACAACTTGGTAAATATATTTTTCCAAGTACGCAAGAAATGTATGGTCAGTGAGAAAGATTGACCATTTATAAGGTCACCCTGAGATAAATTGTATATAGAGAGCTGTTTTTTTCCTGTAAAGTAGGGAGATAATTAAAAGCCTCTAGAAAATGTTGTCCAGTAAAGAAAACCCATTTTCATACACACTATTAGGGAATACTGAGTAAATAGAGGGAGGAAGGGTCCCCTGTTTAGGATCATCATCTCTTGGCCAGAATGAAGACCAATTAAAATTAGCTTCTCTCGCTCTAGACGACCTGTCCTGTCTTGCATTACACAGACAACTTATTGATTTGATTGGATACTGTGTAATATTTAATTTCCCCTGTGGTGGCGCTGCAGTAAAATTGAACGCTTACTGCCATGTTTCCCCACAGATTACAGCTGATCACTGGGGGTCCCAGCAGGGGGACACTTTGTGATCAACTTATTGTCCTACAATTATTAAGGATCGAGTTGGGAAATGATGAAGGGCACCATCTCTAAATCATATGAGGAATAATAACATATGATGAATTATACTTTAATATTGTCAAAAATCAAGACAATTACATAAATTATACCTCAAAAACAAAAAGAAGGAAAAAAAATAAAATAATTAAAATAAATATATATATATATATATATATATTTCCCCACTGATGCCTTGCACCCCTTGATGGGTGGGAAACTATACCCAGCCTTTCATTCAAAACACTGATAGGTTCCAGAAAACCACTAATGCTATTTTTTGGCATGTCCATATATCCTTGAATTCTCCAAATGGTCTAGAATTTTCTGGGTTAACTTTAAAAAAAACTTTTGAAATGTCATAGTGACATGTCAGAAGTTTTGTTCGGTGGGGGTCTGAGCACTGACACCCCCATTGATCGCAAAAACAATGTGGTAGAAGCACTCGGGTGAGCGCTGTCCTTCTTAGTTTCTGATCGTCTTTCGTCGAAAATCCGAGTGAGCGGCGTACGAGCTCATAGACTTTCTATTGAGCCTTTACACTGTTCCAAGGAAAGCCGATCAGAAACTTAGCGGCACAGCGCTCACCCGAGCTCTTCTGCTGCTTTGTTTTAGCGTTTGTGGGGGTCTCAGTGCTCAGACCCCCTCCGATCAAAACTTCTGATATGTCGAAAGTTTTTGGAAAGTTTGTTATACTTTAAAGAACCACAATATGAGGACAGTGTAATGTTGTTACTTTGGTGGTATTATTTGCCGGCATTTTAATTGCCCATCAAAAATGGAAAGGACAGGACATGTCAATGGCCGAAGTCCCTAACTAGGGAGTGTGACCTGATGTGCTATAGGGACACAGTAGATTGCATATTGTCCTGAAAATAAACATAGTCACAGGTTCAGACATGTTTGGAATTCTTAGTCCGTCAGCAATGAGATTTAAAGCCTCTGAGAAGAATGAGAAAATAAACACAGGGACCAGGGACTTTATGCCAGGTAGATAAAAGGCTGGGATAAGCCATTCGTGATAAGAGCCTTCTACCCACGCACCAGTAACTTAGTAATAGACGCTCCCTGCAATGACGCATAGAATATATCTCTGGGAAATAAACAAGGATCCCATGAAAAATCTAATTTTTTGCCTATAATGTAATCTTCTGCCATGGACAGATTGTCCCAGCTGAGGTTGGAGATCAAGGGTATCGTTCATGGGAACTTAGCTACTAACGCAGCGAAATAATAATATTGCAAAACCACAATATTTATTTATAGAAGGATGAGGAAAACTGCATTGTGTGTTTTCATTTATTAGACAATTACCTCCATGTAACATTGCGGCATCCCGTCACCTATAGTCCAGGCGGGAAGAGATGCCACCCCATCGCGAGCAGCCCACAAATACTCATACAGATCAAAATTGGCCCCTGTTATGGTGCAGAGTTTTTCCACCCAGGACAGAAGGGCTTGGCATTTGTTTTCCCCACTAGACCCACCCATAACTCTCCTTCCTTTTTGCTTAGAATGCAGTTCCTCTCAAAAAGGGGAGTCCTACAGAAGTTTCACCACTCAAAAGCAACGGGAATGGGACCAGCCAGGGCTGGGCACCCACTCTAGGTTATCCCTATAGCAGCCACATGTCTGCCCCTATTGTATGTACACCCTTGACATGGCCTGATACCAAAATTATCCCTACACATTAGATATTTATTAGCAGATCCTGATATATGTAGGGCAGACTCTCAGCTTTAATTTGAGATTATTCACATCCTAATTTGAGGAAGGGTTTAGGAATTACAGCTCTTTAATATGTAGCTGCCTCTTTTTCAAGGGACCAAAGTAATTGGGCAATTATCTCAAAAGCTATTTAATGGGCTGCATGGGCTATTCCCTCGTTAATCCATCATCAATTAAGTGTCACGGGGCGGGGTGTGGACCCACTAGGCCGTACCGCGTAGCGGGGTCGCAGCTGGCCAAACAGGTATGGTACAGAGTCTATAGTCCAGAAAAGGGTACCTGAGGCAATGTAGACAGTAGCAAGGCAGGCTCGGCTGGGACTAGGCAGCAGGTAGACGTCGGACGTGGAGTAGTAGAACAGGCGTGGAGATGCAGCACAACACGACAACAGCTCAGCATGGCAGTAGACCAGGATGGTACAGATAGCACGGGAAACAGGATACAGAAACGGGAAACACTGGGAAGCTGGAAGACACTTAGGAGACCATTTACAAGACAGACTAAGGGAAACAACAACAACGCTCAGGCGAGGATAAGAAGGGCGGTGACCCTCTTATAGTCCAGGAATTCAGGAGTTGATGATGATGATGATTTTCAGGTGCGCGCGCGCTCGTGCCCGCTCTTAAAGGGCCAGCGCGCACACCTGAAAATCATCAGGGGTTTGGAGGGGTGGCCAAGGATGCAAACTGTTGATCCAGATATGGATCAGAGATTGAGATATGGTAACAGCAGAGCATGCCCACTACTGTGACAGATGCCTGGGCAAAACCATGAAGGCATGGAGTGGCCAAAAATCTTCATGTAGATGGTTCTATGGTGAAGCCATTGCCTGAGAGAGCTTTCTAGTAGTATTTTAATGTAACACGCCCATGCTCACCCGTTAGGACAATAATTCAACATGGTTACGTATATTGGTGGAGAAAATGGACAAAGACCAAGTCATTTCGCAACTGCATTTTTATAATTAGATCCCCAAAGCTCAGTGGGTCAGTGTTCTTGTGTTTCTAAAACCCAATAGAGGTTGGACTATAGCCAAAGACTAGCTCAGCTACCATCATCCTGGAATAAAATAGTGGGAGTTTCTGATCGTCATGGGAAGCTACGAATTCCGCACAGAGGTTACAGGAACCGATATCACTTGAGATATTTTTAGATGGAGAAGAAAGAGGATTATGGTTCCAGTTCTCCCCAGGCACCAGTTTCATGAATGACTTCCGTCTGATCACACTATATTGATTTCCTATGTTCCCACAGATCAGTTAACAAAGGTGTTTTTCTTTGTATAGAGAACACAACAATTTGAGTCTTTTGTGGCATTGACACTACATGACATCCTATATTCCTGTGACAATCATTGTCCATTGCGTTATGTGAATATTGTGAAACAGGTTTCAGGATACAGTAGACCAGTAGTACTGTTCGGTTAATTGTATACTTGCTGTTTTCAACTTTATTTGTGCTAATAAATAATAACTAAGGTCAAAAATATACAAAAATAGACCCACTTATTGGAAACCAAAAGCCAATGAGTTGTTGGATGACTATACTTTATGTTCCCTGCAGGGGTGCTGTTGAGTAAAGAAGGTGTATAAACAATACAGATGATTGGAGATTAGAATTCAATCATAGGGGGTTTTAGTATATTCCCACAATCCCATGAAAGCCTTAGTCATTGAGGATGCTTTCTTTGGCCCTTGGGTGATAAAGTTATCAAGACCAATCAACAAACCCTTCTTAATTGTAATCATTGAGCTCCATATAGTGTATTGGAGCAGGAATGAGAGAATGGCGCAGCTGTCATCTGACAGTGTGATCTCCTAAGGCCATTATCTTCTTTCCCTTTTCTTTTTTCGGTCCTGCTTGGCACATAGGAGAGATAATATAATTGTTAACTCGGTATGACCGTGTAATTGCAGCCTGCAGGTGTATTATGCGCTCACATGGTGTTTTGTACAGTTTAAGGACTAAAAACGGCATTAGTGACCTCTGCAATATCCTGAGGAAATAGTACAAAGGTAATTTATAACTACAGCCTGTAAAGGAAATAATGCATACAAGGCAATCTCGCTGTCCCTGGACGCATTTGTTTGTATCCTTCTTTTGTCTATCTGTAATTATCCCATTCACATGATGATATGTGTGTGACAGCAAACATACACAATAAAAAGGGCAAAGGGTGAGTGTGACCGGCTAGTTGCCTCTGGACAATGATGGCTAGCTGTCATTCAGGACCTCAGTCATAAAGTGGTCTTCCGGAATTTCACATTGATGGCCTGTCCATAGGATAGCCCATCAATGGGTGATCAGTGGCTTCCAACCATTGGCCCCCCACAGATAAGAAAAATAAAAGCACAGCCCCGTCCACTTGCATGGGCGTTGCTATGTAAGGTATTGCAATGAAGGTGTTGTGGTGCTCCATTGATCACCGCTACCCCTTCATTCTGCTGAGCGGTGGTGGTCCTGAGGTTTGAACCCCCACTAAGCATAGGCCACCAATGTAAAATTCCATAAAAGCCATCTTACTTTGCCGATATTATGAGAAGACCCAGACCATTGCAGTTGATATATTTTGGAAGTCTAAATGAGGGCTTTTTTGGTCCTCTGTTTTTTAACCTCTATCCAAAAACATATTGATTGATTTTTGGCCTACTATGAAATTGGTTATGGGGAGTGGGTAAACACCTCCTCCAAAAAAATCACAATGTGGTCTACCGTATATATACCAGTACATAACCAGTAGTTAGCCATTGAGGAACTTAACTTCACTCCTTGGTGACATTACATAAAGTTCATGTTTTGGATTGGAAAAAAATAAATAATAATAATAAAAAGTTTTCATCTTTTACTGAAACTTTATTATCGAAAGATATTGCTAGCAAAGAAAAAGAAAATATATGTGGGTGGCTCAGTTTATGATATAATGGTTCTTCTAGACGTAGCGTGGCAAGATTAAGGTTGAAGATATAAATACCTCTTGGACTTTCCTCCCATAATCTTGTCCTCACGCTTTTTTCACTTCGTAGACATTGGCCCGCTCACGCCTTATGTGAATAGGCACATCCTGCATGTAATGTCATTCAATGGGTTAAATACAACAGCAATGGTGTAAGGTTCTCTGGAAACCACCAAGAAATTGAATGTAGTAGATTGTAATTTTTTTACGCATGGCAACTTTTCTTTCCTAGGTGGTCATAGGCTGCTATTGTAAATTGGCATTGATGATTCGATGAATGGGGATTATGAGTTGGAATCCAATAAAGTTACTCTTTGTAATAATTTGAGTGATGTCATTGGCTTTGTCGAGGTCACACTTTTCCACCAACACATGATACAGGATAGTAGGGAGGACTGAAGTGGACTGATGCATGGTGGTGGCCTCCACCACTTTCATCCCACAGTTCCCACCAGTGTTTTCCCAGACAACACCTGGGAGTTTCGAAAGCTGAGAGTGCACGTCCAACAGTATAAAAGTGTAAAGATGTGTAATTTGGAATGTTTTTCTTTTCTTATATTTTGCCTCCAAATACTTGATTTTTAAATCATTGAAAACCCGACTATTACTGGGTGGTGGACCACCATCAAAATTTTTTGCCATGGGGTCTCCACCAACCTGCCCTGCCCTATGCCCTGCCCTGTGCCTTATGAAATTGGACTGCGGGTATTATGTACTAAAATAAATGGATATATGCATTTCTATGAAGCTAGTTCGGAAACCTTCCAGACTAAGAAGAGTTTTTGAAAGTATTGTTATTAATTGAATTATCGAGTCTGATAGCAGAATTTTTAGGACCCCTACAGTTGTGTTATAAACTGACCTCACTGCGCTCCAGTCATGGATTCCAGGTGGCACATGTGAAGCCAGCTCGGCCACTTAACCAATTATAGAGGAGGGTGCTTAGGGACCTCTCTAGTTCCCAGTTGTAGTGGTCAATAGCATGTAATGCAATATCATCTCTTACTTTGTTATACTGCTTATCGTGCATTTTCCTGTTTTGGCCAAGATTAATTACCTACGCTTTTTGTTTGTGAGCACTATACGTCATCTGGATTGCCAACTTCTTCGCTTACTGACCTCAGCAAGTTTTTACTTTGTTAATAACTCCCCCCCCCCCCTGTTCTGCATTTCAGCTTCTGTACCCCTCCATTTTGACCTGGCTAGTTTTTTTTTTAATTATGTTTTTGCTATATCCTTTGGTGAAGCATCTTTGCTGCACCCATCTATTTTAACTTGACATTGCAACCACTTGCCCTGCTATGTTCTCCCAGAGACCTAAACATGAAGATCCTGGGCCCCAATGCAAAACCTGTAAAAGTACCCCCCGCTTACCCTGTGCAATTTATATTACTAGGGTCTTCTTATGTGGCAGAAGGGTCTTTGGGTCCCTCAGGCCTCAGGGCCTTTGCGCTCCCTTCACTGCCTCCCCTATAGCTACGCTCCTGTGTTCTACCTAGTACCTACCATAATAATTAGCCAAATAATCCATTATTGGATAATCAACCATACTTCATAAGTAGGGCCAGCATAGAACCTACAAGACCCTACATCACAGAAAAAGGGGTCCTAAAGATATCTTGGAACCAAGTTTGTTACAAGTTATTTCCAATGCTTTCCACCATTGTCCTGCTGCTTCTTCGTTTACATCTATATTTGGACTACCAAGTTTCCAAATTAAAATGGTCTTTAAGACTTCTTGTTCATGGATGCAGGGCCAGTCGGTACAGAAATTATTTCATATAATGTAAATGGGTGCTGCTCCTCTCGGCATTCCTAGCTGCCTTGTTGCTTACCTTCCCCGCCGGTGGCCTGGTCCCTCAGCTGCTCGTGGTCACCGGCACTTCTGCCCTGCCTCCCGTGGCCGCGCTTCTCCTGCTCACTGCCGCATATCCCATAGTGCGCGCACGCGCTCCCTGGCCGTCTCCTAAAGGGCCAGCACGCACATTAACAATCCTCCCCAACCAATCCATGATGCTCTGGGCTTATTTAAGTCACCTGGTGCCTGAGCAACTGTGGTGAAAGTTAGTTGTTTCCTGCAAAGGTTTCTGTTTGCATCCCGCTACCTGCTATTAGTTAGTATCCTGCTAACCACTACCAGTCTACATCCTGCTACCAGTCCATATCTTGCTACCCGCTACCAGTTCGTATCCCGATAGGCGCTACCAGTTCCTATCCTGCTACCCGCTACCAGTCTGCATCCTACTACCTGCTACCAGTCCGTATCTGGCTACCTGATACCAGTCCGTATTCTACTACCCACTATCAGTCCATATCCTGCTACCCACTACCAGTCTGTATTCTGCCTTCTGCCAGTCTTTATCCTGCTATCTGATACGAGCCTGAGTCCTACAACCTGTGTACTGCTGCGAGCCTGAAGACCCGCTACCTATTACGAAATGTAACTTCAGATCTATTCCCATCTGCCACATTATCATCTGCCAGTGGCTGTACCCACGCTGTACTTCACCGTTGTCTCCTGGTCCGCTGGGCCAGCTTCTACTCACGCCGGTACCATCTCAAGATGTAGCGACCTGGCAGTCTCAAAGCAGTAAACTCCAGATCCCCGTATGGGTTACAGGGTGAATACCGGGGTGGCTAATCAGGCAAAGCCCCTAGAGGTGGCCCCAAGTCAAATCGGCTAAGTAGCACATGGGGGCAATAACCCACTGGTCATTACATATAACGCATATGGATGAAAATGGACACGTTCCTTTATTGTCTAGTCAGAGCAGTCTGGTACCTCACAATGTCACTACAGTGTGACTAGATTAGAGTGTCAGCCTATGACATCACACAAACCTTGGTCTGAGTATTTCCTGATCATGTCATCAGAATTTGAAGTAAAAGCCCATATGACATCACCTGTACATTACATAATACATGTACGGGAACAATACAAAAGGAAACTGGGCAAAGGAACTAAATTGAGTGTTGAGGATCTAACTAATCTTCATAAGCAAATAGATAACCTTGATGACTATATCTACCAGGAAATGTAAATTTAGGACACAAAAATATACTCCGGGTTACATCACAGTGTGATATAGTGTAGTATTCATTTTCATCATATTCATCTTAGGTGTGGTATTTGGTTTCTAGATGAGTATTCTGTGGGAACTATATTTTGAGATATTCTTCCCAGTATCAACAAGGAGTAGACTCAAATGACCATAATTCTCAAGTTACCCCATAACCGGTGCGTATTGTACAACCAACAATATTCTTACAGTGAGATCATAGGAAACAGCCGGCACGATGTATATCTCCACTATTGATTAACATTGGCTATATAGCCAGAAAATGTAAAATTTTGCATCTATATCATATATCTTTATAATCTTTTGTGCTGTTTTTACTTATTTTTACACAAATAATAAACAGTCTTCTACCTGGAAACAGTCAACAAGCTGCTGCTGATGGATCTTCTTTGTATTATGTTGTTTCTATACATGTATCACATCATAGAAAATATACCTCCATATGCACTTATACACCACCACATAGCCAGTAAACCACCATACAGGGGCGTATTTAGGGGAGTGGATGCATGTGGTTGATGATATAAGTGGCACCGACAATCTACCCTGCTTTGGCCATGGTATTTAGCTAATGGGCTAGGCAGCAAATTGAATATTTTCTGCAGGCGAAGGAAAGCCTGGCTACAGCTCTGCCTCTAAATGACCTTATATACCACCACGTAGATGGGATACCTCACATATCCTCATATACCACCATGTAGATATCTCTCTATATATATGATATATTAATACACCATTACATTGCCAGTAAACCTTCATATATCCTATACTGCACATTATAGGAAGTATACCTCTATATATACTCATACATCACCACATAGCCAGTATACCTTCATCTATCCTCATACATCACCACATAGACATTATGCCTCTATATATCCTCATACATCACCACATAGACATTATACCTCCATATATCCTCATACACCACCACATAGCCAGTATACCTCTATATATCCTCATACATCACCACATAGACATTATACCTCCATATATCCTCATACACCACCACATAGCCAGTATACCTCTATATATCCTCATACATCACCACATAGACATTATACCTCCATATATCCTCATACACCACCACATAGCCAGTATACCTCTATATATCCTCATACACCCCCACATAGACATTATACCTCTATATATCCTCATATATTACCCCATAGACATTATACCTCCATATATCCTCATACATCACCATATAGGCATTATACCTCTATATATCCTCATACATCACCACATAGCCAGTATACCTCCATATATCCTCATACATCACCACATAGGCATTATACCTCTATATATCCTCATATACCCCCCATAGACATTATACCTCTATATATCCTCATATATTACCACATAGACATTATACCTCCATATATCCTCATACACCACCACATAGCCAGTATACCTCCATATATCCTCATACATCACCACATAGGCATTATACCTCTATATATCCTCATACATCACCACATAGCCAGTATACCTCTATATATCCTCATACATCACCACATAGACATTTTACCTCCATATATCCTCATACACCACCACATAGCCAGTATACCTCTATATATCCTCATACATCACCACATAGACATTATACCTCTATATATCCTCATACACCCCCACATAGCCAGTATACCTCTATATATCCTCATACACCCCCACATAGACATTATACCTCTATATATCCTCATACATCACCACATAGCCAGTAAACCCCCATATATCCTCATACATCACCACATAGCCGGTATACCTCCATATATTCTCATACATCACCACATACCCAGTAAACCACCATATATTCACATACAGCACCATATAGCTAGTATACCTCCATATATGGGTGGCAGGCAAGTAGGCAACTGCCTAGGGCGGCATTATGGGAGGGGCACAATTAATGGAATAAAAGGAAAAATACAGTGGTCTGACTTTATATTTCTTTATACAACCTGTTGGACTGTGTGTCCATGTCATTGATAATGCTGTAATTCCTAGTGACTGATGAGCGCATCCCTTTAGTGCAATTAAATTAATAACTGTCCATTCGATATCTAACATCTACTGAGGGTGGGCAGAACTTTCTGGTCCCTATTTTGGGCACCAAGTGAGCTTGTCCCACACCCTACTTTTATGTATCCTCATACAATACCATGGCGCCATTATACCACCATAAAACCGCCAGTATATCTCATGCATAAGGACAAATAAGTGTGTGTTCGTATTCGTGGTACAATTGGAAATAATATTATACCAGTTCATCTTCTATCGGAGAGTTGGAAAAATTCCCCGGTCCTATCACACAAATCAGATGAGGAAGAAAAAAAATCTCTACATTCATGAAGAAAACGGTGAAATGAAACATAACCTGTCATAAGACTCGTGTTATCTGCCATTCCCACAGTCCTTACTGTATGCGCTCTATAGGTTACACTAACAACCTATAGATGGATTGTATTATGAGAGACTTTCGCTTTGCGTCATACTTCCCTTTTATGTGTGTGACTTGTCGAGATTTAATGCACATCTTTCTCAAATTGACATTGTGGCCATTCCCAGACAACCATTATATCCTATTACATCACATGAATATGAAATTGCTTCCTCTAATTATTATTCCCCAAGCAGAACTGGTTTTGTACATTCCCGAAAGAAACTATTTTATGCAAGAATATAATACCACTATATATTCTGGGACTAGGGGCCAAAAACTGCAATGCAAAAAAGTTTCTTGTAGACATGTTCCTCAGACCTGCTTTTACCCAGACTGTTCTCCCACCATTGAAATGAATGAAAATTCTAAGGCTACATTCAGACGAATGTAGCCAACCTTGGACGTGAAAAACTACAGTTTTTCATGTCCGAGGTGCAGCCGCCCGGGCTGCGTTATCACGCATCCTCCATAGACTAGAGTCTATGGAGGGATGCGTGAAGCACAAAAAAATAGGACATGCCCTATCTTTTCACGGACCCTTCACACGCTCCGTTGAAACAACGGTCTTGTGAACGGCCTCATTGAAATACATAGGTCCGTGTGACGACCGTTGTCTTAACAGCCGTCACACGGACGAGATACACGCTCGTCTGCATGAGCCCTTAGAGTAGGCTTGTCTTCCCCTTTTGACTATGGGCAAAGGCGTAACTTGAACCCTGGGCCCCAATGCAAAATTTCGAACTTGGCCCCTACCAAGCATGTATTAGCTGCTGTCTTCTTATATAGCAAAGAGGTGCCAGTGTATGACTGCAACATCTGCACCCCTATAGGTATGCCCCTAACTATGGGGATAACATAAACATGAAAGACAGAAATGCATTGAGGAAAGAGGAGTAAGGAGGCAAGAGTAGGTAAATGTTTGTGCATATTGTGTATAGACTCAGTCACCCAGTGACCGAAAACTATAGTACACAGCCCCCAAAATGGCTATTCCTACAATAAGAAGCTCAGGAACACAAACTTCAACGCCAAAAATTTAATAAGGCTGGGTTCACACGAGCATGTTACGTCCGTAATGGACGGAACGTATTTCGGCCGCAAGTCCCGGACCGAACACACTGCAGGGAGCCTGGCTCCTAGCATCATAGTTATGTACGACGCTAGGAGTCCCTGCCTCTCCGTGGAACTACTGCCCTGTACTGAAAACATGATTACAGTACAGGACAGTTGTCCCGCAGCGAGGCAGGGACTCCTAGCGTCGTACATAACTATGATGCTAGGAGCCCGGCTCCCTGCGGTGTGTTTGGTCCGGGACTTGCGGCCGAAATACGTTCCGTCCATTACGGACGTAACATGCTTGTGTGAATCCAGCCTTACTGTGCAATACTGCTGCGGAAACAAAGAATCGGGCAAGTTGAAATCCAATATGCCCGATCCTTCTCTCCCCCAACATCTGCCGTCGGGAGAGAGTCGATACACCCCCTTACACATGAAAAAAAATCGGTGGATTCGGCCGACTGTCATCTAATGTGTATGGGCATCTTAAGACACAAGAATCTACAGGCTTTATTCCCTATTCAGATTGGAGATCATCGAGCAACAAGCAGCAGTTAAAACAATGGTTATGAAAGCAGTCAGGCAATTCAGGTCAGCAATGGAAAGGATAGCAATGCACTTAAAGAGGCTCTGTCACCAGATTTTGCAGCCCCTATCTGCTATTGCAGCAGATCGGCGCTGCAATGTAGATTACAGTAACGTTTTTATTTTTAAAAAACGAGCATTTTTGGCCAAGTTATGACCATTTTTGTATTTATGCAAATGAGGCTTGCAAAAGTCCAAGTGGGAGTGTTTAAAGTAAAAGTCCAAGTGGGCGTGTATTATGTGCGTACATCGGGGCGTTTTTACTACTTTTACTAGCTGGGCGTTCTGACGAGAAGTATCATCCACTTCTCTTCACAACGCCCAGCTTCTGGCAGTGCAGACACAGCGTGTTCTCGAGAGATCACGCTGTGACGTCACTCACTTCCTGCCCCAGGTCCTGCATCGTGTCGGCACCAGAGGCTACAGTTGATTCTGCAGCAGCATCAGCGTTTGCAGGTAAGTAGCTACATCGACTTACCTGCAAACGCCGATGCTGCTGCAGAATCAACTGTAGCCTCTGGTGCCGATGTGTCCTCGCTCGTCTGACACGATGCAGGACCTGTGAGTGACGTCACAGCGTGATCTCTCGAGAACACGCTGTGTCTGCACTGCCAGAAGCTGGGCGTTCTGAAGAGAAGTGGATGATACTTCTCGTCAGAACGCCCAGCTAGTAAAAGTAGTAAAAACGCCCCGATGTACGCACATAATACACGCCCAGTTGGACTTTTACTTTAAAACACGCCTACTTGGACTTTTGCAAGCCTCATTTACATAAATACAAAAATGGTCATAACTTGGCCAAAAATGCTCGTTCTTAAAAAATAAAAACGTTACTGTAATCTACATTGCAGCGCCGATCTGCTGCAATAGCAGATAGGGGTTGCAAAATCTGGTGGCAGAGCCTCTTTAAACATCAGAAAAGAGTATGGTCTTATACAAGCAGATCACTGTGTACAACATAAGATTTAATTTGCTTTTGTTGCTTCCACCTGGCATTGAGTGTAGCTTCATTACTAGCAAATCTGCCTTGTTATGCAGCAATACAGAAATGGGCTATGAATAACCATAAAACTGGACAGATATGCCAATACGGGCCTAGGAAAGCTGCGTAATAACCCCTTTGGAAGTCGTAATGACATCCAAATGGGTTGATGCCTAGTTTTACCAGAAATATTTTACAGGATTTGATAGATTTGAAGATCACTTTGCTTTTTCAGGAAATAGGATCTAAGAATATATTTGACCAGATCTGTGTTCTCAGTTTTTGACACCCTTGCTCACGTGAGCCAAGGCCAGAGGGATTTCATAGAATAAAAACAGGGATTACATTGGCAAACACGACCTTCTCCAGATGTTGCTCTTCTAGACAAAGGGGTCTGTGTTTGGACTAATGAGTCAACAATTTATCTGAAGTCTACAGATAAACTCACAATAAGGCTTGTAATATTTTGACTGATTGTGCACGCTTTTATCTGCAGTTTTCCCATAAAGTCTCCGAATTCTAATCACCAACCTGTTTCAGTAAATCCCCAAAAAATCCTCTGTGGTATTCATTAACGCCAATTCCTAAGCTCCATCATATAATAGGGTCTTAAAGGTTCTTATATTATATAAATAATATTTCTATAACTTTGTTATATACTGTACATGGTGTTGAAAGTAATTTCGTATACAGATAAAGTCAGTTTGGGGACCACCTCTTGGTCCATGCTGTCTTTATGGGGTCTAAAGGAAGCCAGTAGACCCTGCCGGTGCCGGCTATCACTCTTTGGACTCTAGAGTTATTTTATCCTAAACATTAGTGGTGGTCTGAGATCACCCCCTTAACCAATGTGATCTTCTCACATTTATCCTTGACATATCAGAAGAAGATTTTCACAGAATGTCCAGTTGTATGTAAATAAAGCTTAAAGGGGTTTGTCTCCCACATATAGATGACCTACAGGTGGATACTCCATTCTGGACCCCCATCACTATGAGCCAGAATGGAGAGTAACTAACCAACAGCACCCCTCGCTCTGGCGGACTTGACACATCTATTCATTACAGGGGCGTAACTAGAGGGTAGCTGGCGGGTTATGTGCCCCGGGTGCTGGGTACTAAAGGCCCTTTTACACTGGCCAATGATCGAGCAAACGAGCGTTCAAAGAACCCTGTGTAAACGGGCAGCGAGCAGCAGTTGCACGAGCAAATGCTGGTTCATCGGCTGATTGTATAATTTTAGAAGTGGAAAATATTATTGTTGTGGGCAACACTTCTCCCTGTGTAAGCAGTGAGACGTACTGCCGACATGATACCAATGTATGGGGACAAGCAATCGGGGATCGAGCGCTCGTCCCCATACTAGCTCCTTGTGAAAGGAGAAAAACGAGCACTGATCAACGAGCTGTCTCGTTGATCGGCGCTCTTTGCACCGGCCAAAATGTGCCAGTGTAAAAGGACCTTAGGGGGCGCCAACAAGCCACTCTGCATTGGCCTAGGTATATAAGTATAGGGCGATGGCACCTGAATCTTTGCAATAGGTGAAAGAAAGCCTAGCTACACCTCTGTGGTCATTTATTTTAATGCTACATGAACTAAATGTGTAGCCAACTGCAACTTTTTGCCGGGGTTGTCAACTTTCAAGGCCATAACTAGACAATAATAAACTAGGAACTGCTGAAAAAAATCTGGAAATATCTATAGGGTGTCGGCAATTGTTTGTAAGGTTTCATCCAACCATCAGCTAAAAAAAAATTAATTGGTTACTATGGCCATCCTTCATCACATGTGAATGGACACCTCATCAGACCACCATATACTAGACATCCTCATAGACATCACTAGACAATATATGTACTGTATCAGCAATTAGGCTGAAGGCAGGTGTTAAAACAACAACTCATTCATGCCAAGACTTGTGCGACTCATTACTGTAATTCCCTGGAGGACAACCAAACTGTACATTGCAAATAGGGGCCAACTACAACTAAAAGGTCCCCTGACATGGTTAGTTATAAGCAACATTGCATAAGATGAGAGGCGGCCATATTCAGAGAGGACAATCTAGCGTTCAGCTGAAAATAACCATCATGGACAGTGGAATGGCTGCAAGTCCCACAAAACACCAGGTAAGGACTTTTCTGAGCACAATGTCTATTTCCTGTGAACCTAGAATTAGTGGGCATGGGCGTGAGATATGTACTGGAAGATCTACGCAATTTTGGTGGGATCTACAGTCTTATGTCTACAACTAACCATACTTGAGAAAAAAGTCTACAGACCCTGCCGATTGCCCGATGATCTCCTGTGTATGGGGACCTCCCATATTGACCCAGATGACATGTTGGATTTCAATTTCCCGGATCCGTTGTTCCCATGGGTAAGCAAGCGTCTGGCAGTGGCTTATTGTCCTCTTCCCTCTAAAATGTGCACCGAACATACATGTTTATGGTGGAGTCGGGAGAAAGCTAAAGTGTAGGGAGGTGAGATATAGACATTGGATCGCTGGCAGATGCCACCAAAATTGGCGGTAACTGCCAACAGATATCTCACGGCCAGCTCTACTCTTTACCTCTCATAGCCCACCATCGATTTCCTCTCCATCTGGCTGTTGAGTTTACTGAGACAGGTCAACTTATGGCAGTCCATCAATCATTCCCTGACTCTTCTTTATGCCAGAACACTTCTCACTAGGGCCAGCTCCACAGTTATGTGGGGCCCTGGATGACTGAGTCACAGTGGGCCCCCTCTTCTACTATTTCTTAGATCTATTTAGCCCTTCTTGACTAGTCAAGTTAATTTCAACTGCCTGCATACTGATACTTGTCTTCTTAATGTGCCACCACTGGAGGTGGCAGGTTCGGTGACGTGATATCTACTAAGAGGTAGCAGCAGCAGCAGCAGCATCGGTCACATTCTGTGCTTAGGATATATTTGACATGTTAAACATTTACAGGAACAACCTTTTTAAGGAGATCAAAATGATATATAAGAAGTTTCTCATGTGTTCTCCAAGAGTCCAAACTTCATACAGGAAGATTGTAACATCATCACCCTAAATAAATGTTTCCCAAGTGAAATTTTGGGATTTTGTTCAAATGTACCATAAAATCAACATAAAAAAATAAAATTCTTCAGGCACTAAATATTACTGCTTTCCATGTCCTTTATACCCCAATGACGACCATGGTCTTTTGGCTTCTACTGACAATTTTTGTGAGTAAGGCTGGGTTCACACGACCTATTTTCAGACGTAAACGAGGCGTATTATGCCTCGTTTTACGTCTGAAAATAGTGCTACAATACGTCGGCAAACATCTGCCCATTCATTTGAATGGGTTTGCCGACGTACTGTGCAGACAACCTGTCATTTACGCGTCGTCGTTTGACAGCTGTCAAACGACGACGCGTAAAAATACAGCCTCGTCAAAAGAAGTGCAGGACACTTCTTTCAGACGTAATTTGAGCCGTTCTTCATTGAACTCAATGAAGCACAGCTCAAAATTTACGGCTGTCAGAGAAGCCTCGCAAAATGCGAGGAGGAGCATTTACGTCTGAAACGAGGCAGCTGTTTTCTCCTGAAAACAGTCTGTCTTTTCAGACGTAAAAGCCAGCTACCGTGTGCACATACCCTTAACCTAACAGGAAATTACAATCATATTGATCTGAGTAGGGTAAATAATATCTAAAGAGGCAAGAAGTTGATTGGAGATCACCGCCCCACTTTCAGCATTGTATCAGGTTTTAAGCGTGGATTCCGTGCCTAAATTTTGACAGAATCCGCTCTCCTTCCACCGGCAATACATCAAGATGGACCATTCCTTCCCAAGCTCTTCTGTAGGCCAGACCATTCCTTCCCAAGCTCTTCTGTGGGTCAGACCATTCCTTCCTAAAAATTCCTGTATACCGGACCATTCCTTCCTTAGCTCTCCTTTGTACCAGACCCTTCCATTCACCGCTGCCTTCTCCAACATGTCTATGAAGCAGGTCATTCTTTCCTCAGATCTCCTGTGGGCCAGACCACACCTTCCTCATCTCCTCTGTATGTCTGACCTCTCCATCCTCAGCTCTCCTGTGGGCCAGACCATTCCTTCCTAAAAATTCCTGTATACCGGACCATTCCTTCCTTAGCTCTCCTTTGTACCAGACCCTTCCATTCACCGCTGCCTTCTCCAAAATGTCTATGAAGCAGGTCATACTTTCCTCAGCTCTCCTGTGGGCCAGACCACACTTTCCTCATCTCCTCTGTATGTCAGACCTCTCCATCCTCAGCTCTCCTGTGGGCCCAGACCATTTTTCCCATGCCTTCTCCAGGATACCTGTGTAGCAGACCACCCCTCACCATCTTTACCGTGTCAAGCCAAACTGTTCTACTTAGCAGTGATGGACCAATATCTCCTCCCATACAATAAATAAAATAAAAAGTTGGCTTTGGAGGGAGTGGGGCAAAAAAAAAAGTCTGCCCAGAGTCCAATAAATATGTCTCTTAAAACTCCATGTGGAGAATACATTGACCAAAAATAGTCATTTCCCATCACCTGATACCAGACTTTTAACTCCCTATATTCATGTTCAAACATGTTCTACACTTCAGACGGGCTGATAAACCTGAATCTGAAAGAAAATAGCTGAAGCGAGTCTGAGGCAGAGGTCAGGAATGTGAAGATTTGGCCGTACATAATGTTCTTCTCTAGAGATTTCCTTTTCTGGTGGATAGTGTTATACAAAACTCTGGGAGGCACAGAAGCTGGGCACTGACCCAGAATTATGTAACGATGACGTCACCTTCAATCAGCTGTAGATGGCTTCCTGCTTGGACAAAGAAGGGAATGTACTGTAAGTTAAGCCCTTTCAAAAGAATTTTTTGCTTATCATGTCAAAAGTGCTGCATGGCAGACATTGCCACAGTGCCAACCTGACCAACCTCAGACTTGTCTAGAGCCAGGTGAAGTGGTTGGGATAAGACATGCCACTGCTTGTATGAGAAAAGAAAACATGGCAGCTTTCTTCCTAAAACAGCACCACACCTGTCCATGGCTGTGTCTGGTATTGCAGCTCAGCACCATTCAAGTGAATGGGGCAGGAATGTAATACCAGTAACAACCTACAGACAAATGTGGCGCTGTTTCTGGAAAAAAACAGTCATGTTTTTCTAATCTTATACAACACCTTTAATATATTGTTGCTTGTACTGAATGTGTATATAAATGCCGAGCTATAATGGTTTTAGTGAATATTTGTTTTACACTATATAGAAATTTTTGCTCCACCCATGCAAGTACAACAGCAGAACTTTCTGCCATTGCCTAGTTTACCCCTCTGATGTCATGGATTAAAACTTGATGATGTCATGAACCAAAAATGCCACCCCTATCTGTAATAGGGCCCTTTCACACGGCCAGATATGGTCCATAAAATCAGCGGTGATCGACAAGACAGCTTGTGGAACGGTGCTCGTTTGCTCCTTGATGCTATGTACTTCCATCGAAACTATGATCTTTTGTCCCCATACATTGTCATCATGTCGGCAGCACATCTCCCGGCTTATACAGCATGTGCTGCCGACAGGCGACCATTTTTAGCTGCAAAAACGATCAGATCAGCCGATAAAAAAGTGTCTGCTCGTCCATTGGCTGATCGTTGCCCTGTTTACACAGGGCAATGATTGGGACGGAGCGTTTATATGAACGCTCGTTTGGCTGATCATTGACCCGTGTGAAAGGGCAGCTTCAAAGGGAGATGTGCTGCCAACGTGATGTGGACGAATCATCAGAGTAACAATCATTCGTCCCCATACATTACCGACCATAGCTCCTTGCGAAAGGTGCAGACGAGCGCCGATCAACGAGCTGTCTCGCCGATCAACGAGCTGTCTCGCCGATCATCTCTCGTTTTCCTGACCTATATCGGGCTGTGTAAAAGGGCCTTTAGACACAGAGATAAGACTGTTCCCAGGATTGCAAAAAAACGAGGTAATCTGAGATGAGCACTCTGTGGGCATCTGCGGATGAGTCACTTATGGGGGCATCTGAGGTACTAAAGCTGTACCACTTTGCCTACTGTCACTTTCAGCTTTTTTTTGGCCGTCTATGTTGGACATTGACTATAATTGCCGATCTGCCGCCAGTATATATGATGAGACAAACTTAAACGGGCACACCTGTAGCTGGCTCACAATGTTAAGAGAACTTCTGTGGCAAATGTTGAGGGATATATGTGGCAGAGGTCAATAGCTGCCATTCATGGGACATGGAGACTGACTCATCAGGGTGAGGTCCCGTGACCTATAGGAAGTGACATGGATGAACCGGTGTGACATAGCAGAACAAAGTGTGACAAGGCGTGCGGGTCTATGTCCTTTACACCGGTAACGCTGACTCACAGCTGATTCATCCGCTGCACACAGTAACATATTGCATTGTGTCACATTGTACTGTCACGATCCAGCTTTGGCCATTCTTCTAGATCTATGTCAGGACTTGTAAAATCTTATGTAATTAGAAGAAAGACTTGTGCACATTCACCAGAACTCATCACAAGGAGTCATAACCTTTGTCCCACTGTATATCCGTCCCTAGATGTCATAGAATATTGACCTATGTTCAGATACAACACTAGTGGGCGCTGCTACAATGTACGAAGTGGATTGAAATTTTTTAGTTCTACTTAATATTTATACAGGAGATTAAAGAGTATATTTCATATAATGTTCATGCTGTATTATACCCTAGAGCTGCATTCACAATTCTGCAGACTTCAGAGCTGAAATCTCCCAGCCTGCTCTGCTAGCTCAATATCTGGACAGAGCTAGCTCTGGTGATTTGCATTCTGGGAAGTGTCATATTTACTGTACATCTGATTTAGAAAAAAAATAACTGCCCCCTTGCATTATGGGAGCTGAGTTAAACTGTTAGGTATGTTTATAATAACCAGCAGAATTATGAATGCAGCTCTGGAATATAATACAGGATGTAAAAGTTCCCATACACATCAGGTTTTTTTTTTAAACTATGTTCCTTATCTGCCAGTTTAGTTTCACTGTATAGTTAGATAGAATCTAATTGTGCTCCCACAATATAAAGAATTTTAATTATAAGGTTCACTGAATTGACAACTGAGTAAAAAGATATCTTTAATAGTAACTAGTTTAAAAACAGGGGTAACACACCACTGTGACATAAGCCCCACCGTGAAAATTTAAAAAATGTATTAAACAAGGAAACACTGAGTTATTATGATACCTATATCTCTGTGTATAAACGATATTTGTAGGAATCAGCATATACCCAGGGCACAACAGTAGTACAAGCCCTAATTATAGCATAGGTGTCCGACAATTACGGATCTCCTAACGCTGGGTTTCACACAATATATTGTCCCCAATGCACACATTCCTTAAACATTAAACGACCCTACGCGTTTCAGATACTCATCCTCAGGGGTCCGTATCTTGGTAACTCTGGCCTCATCACCAGCGATATTAGTATTTCAACAGCGGATATTCCGCTGTGCGTCACGGGAAGATGCACGTATCGATGTCAACGGCATACTCCATAGCAGGCGCTAGGTTACTATAAACGCTAAACTCCACCCATCGTGTACGGCGGCAAAACATGAATTGACCAATCACAACACCCTCTCGATTCGTGACACCTGCCCATGTGACCCCCCGCCGTCAGCTGACAGCCAGGGGTCATCATCGGCCGCATCAAGCCGAACGCGCAGGCGCAGTGGAAGCCAAGGACGTGTCGCCCGGACTGCCAAACACGAGGAGGTAAGCGCTAAAAGATAATATATTGTAAGTATATCTTGCGGCACAGTGTACCACCGCAAGTGGGCAACCTCACAAAGCAACTCAAGAAAAAAAAGACACATATGAGGTGGAAGAAATTGCTGAGGTCCCTATTCCTTAGAAAAACTGACAAAACGATCTCTTAGTATGTTGGCTAACAAGTATAGCCATCTCAAATAAGTAATGCACAAATGCAGATAAACACTCACCCACCCCAAGGTAAAACACCTATAGGGGGATGGTATCACACATTTTAAATAAAACATGTATAGTTAGTCTGCTCATTTAGACCTAGTGGTTGTATGCATTCCAGTCTATGGATCCACTGCGCTTCCTTCCGTAGAATCAGGTTATCCCAGTCCCCTCCTCTCTTGGGGGGTCTGACAAGTTCAATTGCTTGAAATTTTAACACTGCTGCCTGGCCTTGGTGTTTTGCATGCACGTGCTTGGATATTGGAGTGTCCCTACCATGAATAATGTCTCCAACATGCTCCCTAATACGACGACGAAGTTGTCGTGCTGTTTTACCCACATAATTTAGGGGGCATGGGCATGTAATAAGGTAGACTACTCCAGCTGTCTTGCAATTGACATAGTCCCGAATATTGTATTGTTTTTGGGTGACAACACTGGTAAAGCTATTTCCTTTAAGAATGAAATCACAGGCTTTACAACCACCGCATCTAAAAGTGCCTGGTGTTTGTCTATCCAGCCATGTACCCCTAGGTGAAATGGGGTCAAAACAGCTGTGCATGACTCTGTCCCTTATATTTTTCCCTCTCCGATACGTGACAGAAGGCCTCTGTGTGATCTGATCTGCTAGATCTATATCAGAACTGAGAATACGCCAATACCTATTCAGTATCTGCATAATGTCATTCTGTTTTGAGTCATAGGTGCCTATGAGTCTGGTAACTTGTTCCTCTTTCCGTTTTTTAGGGACCAGAAGACATTGCCTATCTGCATCCCTAGCTCCCTCATAGGCCTTTCTAATAACACTCTTGGGGAAACCTCTATCCTTCAATCTTGTTTTGAGTTCCTGGGCCTGGCACTCAAAATCACCCATAGAGCTACAGTTCCTACGTACTCTCATAAATTGGCCCTTCGGAATGCCACGTTTGAGGGAATAAGGATGACAGCTATTCCATTGCAAAAAACTATTTGTTGCTGTCTCTTTCCGATGTACCTTTGTGCGAATTGTACCTCCTTCCGTTTTTATAATTTTCAAGTCTAGAAAGGACAGTTCATTCTCACTGATCTCACATGTAAACCTAAGTCCTACATCATTTTTATTGAGGGCTGCTACGAACTTATGGAACTCGTCTACTGAAGAGTTCCAGAGAATAAGCACGTCATCAATATATCTAATCCACAGTCCAACGGATGAAGTCCAATTTACAAATTTGTCACCAAAAACAATTGTCTCCTCCCACCAGCCAAGAAATAGATTTGCATAGGTGGGAGCAGCGGGACTCCCCATTGCAGTTCCACATTGCTGATGAAAGATCTTATCTTCAAATATAAATATATTTTTTTCAAGAACAAACTGTAATAACTGCAAAACAAATTGGTTATGAGCAGCAAACTGTGTACCTCTTGATCCCAAATAGTACTCAATCGCTTTATAGCCACATTTGTGAGGTATGGATGAATACAAGGCCTCAACATCCAAACTAGCCAGGATTGTATCTTTCTCCAGAGAAATACCATCAATCTGTTTCAAGACATCCATGGTGTCACGTACATATGATGTAAGACTTAAGACAAAGGGGCGCAACACCTGATCAACATAAGTACTCACATTTTGAGTTAAATTGTTAATGCCTGAAACAATGGGTCTGCCACGTAAGGGAGGATACCCTTTGTGGATTTTGGGCAGGCTATAGAAACACGCCATAACAGGAAATTGTGGGTACAGGAACCCAAACTCTCCTGCACTAATCAAGGATCTGCTCTTTGCATCACTCAGAATGCTCAGCAACTCCTTCTTGAATAGTGCTGTGGGGTTATCCTTTAAAATGGTGTAACAATTATGGTTAAACAATATGTCCTCACACATTTTTTTATAATCATCCCTACTCATGACCACAATGTTACCACCCTTATCAGATGCTTTTAACACGATGTTCTGTTTTTTCTCTAGAGTGGTCAGAGCTAATCGTTCGGACCAGGACAAATTGTTATCCATGCCCCTACTATCCTGACTAAGATTTTTGATCTCATCTCCCACCATATCCACAAATAAATCCACATTGGTAAAATCTCCTATAGGTGGCAGCTTTCTACTCTTCATTTTTAGGTTGGTAAAGGGACCTAGACCTGGAGCTCTTCCAGATTCCTCTAATAACCCCTCTAAGGCTACAAGGCCTTCCATATCAGACTCTTCCAACCCTAGTTCCATACATTTTTTTCTATTATGATGTTTGAAAAATTTAATCCATTTGAGTTTGCGAGCAAATAAATTAAGATCTTTTATCCACGAGAAAGAGTCAAATTTAACTGTGGGGACAAAGGAAAGTCCTTTCTCTAATAATGTGTTCTCTGATGCGCTCAAATTGTATTCAGATAGGTTAATGATTTGTAGTCTATCCATATTTTTTCCCTTCATTAATCCTTTTGTCCCCTCAGCATATAGCGGGAAATGGGAGGATTGTTGGCTAAAAAATTATTGCCACTATTAGAAGAGGCTCTACCACGGCCTCTATTTCTACCTCTAGCTCCTCCCCTAAACTTTTGTTTCCCACCGCTACCACCGAAAAATGGGCCCACTCTTTCAGAGTCTGTGGTTTCACTCTCTGATGTGGAAGGGTCAGATTCCCTCGTCCCCCTATTGGTCTGTTGATATTGTTGTTGTTGTGTATGGACAAAATCATACGCTTTTTTCTCCCTAAATTCCTGTAGATCTCTCTGGAATTGGAAGTGTTTGCGTTCCTTAAGATGATTGGTAAATCTCTCTAAAGTTTGTTGAAGGATTTTATCCCGTTTATCAAAACCAGGGGTATCTACCAGGGTTTTAACTGCCTCAATCTCTTTTTTAAGCTCAGCACTAATAAAGTCGAACTGAATTTTTTCCTCCTCTACCAAAATCTGCATAAGCCTAAGTGAACTCCCTGTAATCTCCTGTTCCCACCTTTCTTTTATATTAGCAGTTCTTAATCTTAATGCTGGGACAATGGGGACCCTGAGGCCTCTGGGAACTATCTTGTTCTTTAAATAATTTTCCAGACTCTGGATCTCCCACCAACTTCTCGTATAATCTTTATGCAATCTATTAAGGTTTTTAAAGGTAGATTTAAGAGACGCACCCTGAACTGTATACACCAGTTCACATTCAGAGAAAACACTTTTAGCCTCACTCATCCACCCTTCTGTGTTTAGGTCTGAGAGTGCAAAGGCTGCCATACCCAGATAAAACAAAATTATTGACTGTATAGATTAAATATAGTTTCACTGTATAGTTAGATAGAATCTAATTGTGCTCCCACAATATAAAGAATTTTAATTATAAGGTTCACTGAATTGACAACTGAGTAAAAAGATATCTTTAATAGTAACTAGTTTAAAAACAGGGGTAACACACCACTGTGACATAAGCCCCACCGTGAAAATTTAAAAAATGTATTAAACAAGGAAACACTGAGTTATTATGATACCTATATCTCTGTGTATAAACGATATTTGTAGGAATCAGCATATACCCAGGGCACAACAGTAGTACAAGCCCTAATTATAGCATAGGTGTCCGACAATTACGGATCTCCTAACGCTGGGTTTCACACAATATATTGTCCCCAATGCACACATTCCTTAAACATTAAACGACCCTACGCGTTTCAGATACTCATCCTCAGGGGTCCGTATCTTGGTAACTCTGGCCTCATCACCAGCGATATTAGTATTTCAACAGCGGATATTCCGCTGTGCGTCACGGGAAGATGCACGTATCGATGTCAACGGCATACTCCATAGCAGGCGCTAGGTTACTATAAACGCTAAACTCCACCCATCGTGTACGGCGGCAAAACATGAATTGACCAATCACAACACCCTCTCGATTCGTGACACCTGCCCATGTGACCCCCCGCCGTCAGCTGACAGCCAGGGGTCATCATCGGCCGCATCAAGCCGAACGCGCAGGCGCAGTGGAAGCCAAGGACGTGTCGCCCGGACTGCCAAACACGAGGAGGTAAGCGCTAAAAGATAATATATTGTAAGTATATCTTGCGGCACAGTGTACCACCGCAAGTGGGCAACCTCACAAAGCAACTCAAGAAAAAAAAGACACATATGAGGTGGAAGAAATTGCTGAGGTCCCTATTCCTTAGAAAAACTGACAAAACGATCTCTTAGTATGTTGGCTAACAAGTATAGCCATCTCAAATAAGTAATGCACAAATGCAGATAAACACTCACCCACCCCAAGGTAAAACACCTATAGGGGGATGGTATCACACATTTTAAATAAAACATGTATAGTTAGTCTGCTCATTTAGACCTAGTGGTTGTATGCATTCCAGTCTATGGATCCACTGCGCTTCCTTCCGTAGAATCAGGTTATCCCAGTCCCCTCCTCTCTTGGGGGGTCTGACAAGTTCAATTGCTTGAAATTTTAACACTGCTGCCTGGCCTTGGTGTTTTGCATGCACGTGCTTGGATATTGGAGTGTCCCTACCATGAATAATGTCTCCAACATGCTCCCTAATACGACGACGAAGTTGTCGTGCTGTTTTACCCACATAATTTAGGGGGCATGGGCATGTAATAAGGTAGACTACTCCAGCTGTCTTGCAATTGACATAGTCCCGAATATTGTATTGTTTTTGGGTGACAACACTGGTAAAGCTATTTCCTTTAAGAATGAAATCACAGGCTTTACAACCACCGCATCTAAAAGTGCCTGGTGTTTGTCTATCCAGCCATGTACCCCTAGGTGAAATGGGGTCAAAACAGCTGTGCATGACTCTGTCCCTTATATTTTTCCCTCTCCGATACGTGACAGAAGGCCTCTGTGTGATCTGATCTGCTAGATCTATATCAGAACTGAGAATACGCCAATACCTATTCAGTATCTGCATAATGTCATTCTGTTTTGAGTCATAGGTGCCTATGAGTCTGGTAACTTGTTCCTCTTTCCGTTTTTTAGGGACCAGAAGACATTGCCTATCTGCATCCCTAGCTCCCTCATAGGCCTTTCTAATAACACTCTTGGGGAAACCTCTATCCTTCAATCTTGTTTTGAGTTCCTGGGCCTGGCACTCAAAATCACCCATAGAGCTACAGTTCCTACGTACTCTCATAAATTGGCCCTTCGGAATGCCACGTTTGAGGGAATAAGGATGACAGCTATTCCATTGCAAAAAACTATTTGTTGCTGTCTCTTTCCGATGTACCTTTGTGCGAATTGTACCTCCTTCCGTTTTTATAATTTTCAAGTCTAGAAAGGACAGTTCATTCTCACTGATCTCACATGTAAACCTAAGTCCTACATCATTTTTATTGAGGGCTGCTACGAACTTATGGAACTCGTCTACTGAAGAGTTCCAGAGAATAAGCACGTCATCAATATATCTAATCCACAGTCCAACGGATGAAGTCCAATTTACAAATTTGTCACCAAAAACAATTGTCTCCTCCCACCAGCCAAGAAATAGATTTGCATAGGTGGGAGCAGCGGGACTCCCCATTGCAGTTCCACATTGCTGATGAAAGATCTTATCTTCAAATATAAATATATTTTTTTCAAGAACAAACTGTAATAACTGCAAAACAAATTGGTTATGAGCAGCAAACTGTGTACCTCTTGATCCCAAATAGTACTCAATCGCTTTATAGCCACATTTGTGAGGTATGGATGAATACAAGGCCTCAACATCCAAACTAGCCAGGATTGTATCTTTCTCCAGAGAAATACCATCAATCTGTTTCAAGACATCCATGGTGTCACGTACATATGATGTAAGACTTAAGACAAAGGGGCGCAACACCTGATCAACATAAGTACTCACATTTTGAGTTAAATTGTTAATGCCTGAAACAATGGGTCTGCCACGTAAGGGAGGATACCCTTTGTGGATTTTGGGCAGGCTATAGAAACACGCCATAACAGGAAATTGTGGGTACAGGAACCCAAACTCTCCTGCACTAATCAAGGATCTGCTCTTTGCATCACTCAGAATGCTCAGCAACTCCTTCTTGAATAGTGCTGTGGGGTTATCCTTTAAAATGGTGTAACAATTATGGTTAAACAATATGTCCTCACACATTTTTTTATAATCATCCCTACTCATGACCACAATGTTACCACCCTTATCAGATGCTTTTAACACGATGTTCTGTTTTTTCTCTAGAGTGGTCAGAGCTAATCGTTCGGACCAGGACAAATTGTTATCCATGCCCCTACTATCCTGACTAAGATTTTTGATCTCATCTCCCACCATATCCACAAATAAATCCACATTGGTAAAATCTCCTATAGGTGGCAGCTTTCTACTCTTCATTTTTAGGTTGGTAAAGGGACCTAGACCTGGAGCTCTTCCAGATTCCTCTAATAACCCCTCTAAGGCTACAAGGCCTTCCATATCAGACTCTTCCAACCCTAGTTCCATACATTTTTTTCTATTATGATGTTTGAAAAATTTAATCCATTTGAGTTTGCGAGCAAATAAATTAAGATCTTTTATCCACGAGAAAGAGTCAAATTTAACTGTGGGGACAAAGGAAAGTCCTTTCTCTAATAATGTGTTCTCTGATGCGCTCAAATTGTATTCAGATAGGTTAATGATTTGTAGTCTATCCATATTTTTTCCCTTCATTAATCCTTTTGTCCCCTCAGCATATAGCGGGAAATGGGAGGATTGTTGGCTAAAAAATTATTGCCACTATTAGAAGAGGCTCTACCACGGCCTCTATTTCTACCTCTAGCTCCTCCCCTAAACTTTTGTTTCCCACCGCTACCACCGAAAAATGGGCCCACTCTTTCAGAGTCTGTGGTTTCACTCTCTGATGTGGAAGGGTCAGATTCCCTCGTCCCCCTATTGGTCTGTTGATATTGTTGTTGTTGTGTATGGACAAAATCATACGCTTTTTTCTCCCTAAATTCCTGTAGATCTCTCTGGAATTGGAAGTGTTTGCGTTCCTTAAGATGATTGGTAAATCTCTCTAAAGTTTGTTGAAGGATTTTATCCCGTTTATCAAAACCAGGGGTATCTACCAGGGTTTTAACTGCCTCAATCTCTTTTTTAAGCTCAGCACTAATAAAGTCGAACTGAATTTTTTCCTCCTCTACCAAAATCTGCATAAGCCTAAGTGAACTCCCTGTAATCTCCTGTTCCCACCTTTCTTTTATATTAGCAGTTCTTAATCTTAATGCTGGGACAATGGGGACCCTGAGGCCTCTGGGAACTATCTTGTTCTTTAAATAATTTTCCAGACTCTGGATCTCCCACCAACTTCTCGTATAATCTTTATGCAATCTATTAAGGTTTTTAAAGGTAGATTTAAGAGACGCACCCTGAACTGTATACACCAGTTCACATTCAGAGAAAACACTTTTAGCCTCACTCATCCACCCTTCTGTGTTTAGGTCTGAGAGTGCAAAGGCTGCCATACCCAGATAAAACAAAATTATTGACTGTATAGATTAAATATAGTTTCACTGTATAGTTAGATAGAATCTAATTGTGCTCCCACAATATAAAGAATTTTAATTATAAGGTTCACTGAATTGACAACTGAGTAAAAAGATATCTTTAATAGTAACTAGTTTAAAAACAGGGGTAACACACCACTGTGACATAAGCCCCACCGTGAAAATTTAAAAAATGTATTAAACAAGGAAACACTGAGTTATTATGATACCTATATCTCTGTGTATAAACGATATTTGTAGGAATCAGCATATACCCAGGGCACAACAGTAGTACAAGCCCTAATTATAGCATAGGTGTCCGACAATTACGGATCTCCTAACGCTGGGTTTCACACAATATATTGTCCCCAATGCACACATTCCTTAAACATTAAACGACCCTACGCGTTTCAGATACTCATCCTCAGGGGTCCGTATCTTGGTAACTCTGGCCTCATCACCAGCGATATTAGTATTTCAACAGCGGATATTCCGCTGTGCGTCACGGGAAGATGCACGTATCGATGTCAACGGCATACTCCATAGCAGGCGCTAGGTTACTATAAACGCTAAACTCCACCCATCGTGTACGGCGGCAAAACATGAATTGACCAATCACAACACCCTCTCGATTCGTGACACCTGCCCATGTGACCCCCCGCCGTCAGCTGACAGCCAGGGGTCATCATCGGCCGCATCAAGCCGAACGCGCAGGCGCAGTGGAAGCCAAGGACGTGTCGCCCGGACTGCCAAACACGAGGAGGTAAGCGCTAAAAGATAATATATTGTAAGTATATCTTGCGGCACAGTGTACCACCGCAAGTGGGCAACCTCACAAAGCAACTCAAGAAAAAAAAGACACATATGAGGTGGAAGAAATTGCTGAGGTCCCTATTCCTTAGAAAAACTGACAAAACGATCTCTTAGTATGTTGGCTAACAAGTATAGCCATCTCAAATAAGTAATGCACAAATGCAGATAAACACTCACCCACCCCAAGGTAAAACACCTATAGGGGGATGGTATCACACATTTTAAATAAAACATGTATAGTTAGTCTGCTCATTTAGACCTAGTGGTTGTATGCATTCCAGTCTATGGATCCACTGCGCTTCCTTCCGTAGAATCAGGTTATCCCAGTCCCCTCCTCTCTTGGGGGGTCTGACAAGTTCAATTGCTTGAAATTTTAACACTGCTGCCTGGCCTTGGTGTTTTGCATGCACGTGCTTGGATATTGGAGTGTCCCTACCATGAATAATGTCTCCAACATGCTCCCTAATACGACGACGAAGTTGTCGTGCTGTTTTACCCACATAATTTAGGGGGCATGGGCATGTAATAAGGTAGACTACTCCAGCTGTCTTGCAATTGACATAGTCCCGAATATTGTATTGTTTTTGGGTGACAACACTGGTAAAGCTATTTCCTTTAAGAATGAAATCACAGGCTTTACAACCACCGCATCTAAAAGTGCCTGGTGTTTGTCTATCCAGCCATGTACCCCTAGGTGAAATGGGGTCAAAACAGCTGTGCATGACTCTGTCCCTTATATTTTTCCCTCTCCGATACGTGACAGAAGGCCTCTGTGTGATCTGATCTGCTAGATCTATATCAGAACTGAGAATACGCCAATACCTATTCAGTATCTGCATAATGTCATTCTGTTTTGAGTCATAGGTGCCTATGAGTCTGGTAACTTGTTCCTCTTTCCGTTTTTTAGGGACCAGAAGACATTGCCTATCTGCATCCCTAGCTCCCTCATAGGCCTTTCTAATAACACTCTTGGGGAAACCTCTATCCTTCAATCTTGTTTTGAGTTCCTGGGCCTGGCACTCAAAATCACCCATAGAGCTACAGTTCCTACGTACTCTCATAAATTGGCCCTTCGGAATGCCACGTTTGAGGGAATAAGGATGACAGCTATTCCATTGCAAAAAACTATTTGTTGCTGTCTCTTTCCGATGTACCTTTGTGCGAATTGTACCTCCTTCCGTTTTTATAATTTTCAAGTCTAGAAAGGACAGTTCATTCTCACTGATCTCACATGTAAACCTAAGTCCTACATCATTTTTATTGAGGGCTGCTACGAACTTATGGAACTCGTCTACTGAAGAGTTCCAGAGAATAAGCACGTCATCAATATATCTAATCCACAGTCCAACGGATGAAGTCCAATTTACAAATTTGTCACCAAAAACAATTGTCTCCTCCCACCAGCCAAGAAATAGATTTGCATAGGTGGGAGCAGCGGGACTCCCCATTGCAGTTCCACATTGCTGATGAAAGATCTTATCTTCAAATATAAATATATTTTTTTCAAGAACAAACTGTAATAACTGCAAAACAAATTGGTTATGAGCAGCAAACTGTGTACCTCTTGATCCCAAATAGTACTCAATCGCTTTATAGCCACATTTGTGAGGTATGGATGAATACAAGGCTTCAACATCCAAACTAGCCAGGATTGTATCTTTCTCCAGAGAAATACCATCAATCTGTTTCAAGACATCCATGGTGTCACGTACATATGATGTAAGACTTAAGACAAAGGGGCGCAACACCTGATCAACATAAGTACTCACATTTTGAGTTAAATTGTTAATGCCTGAAACAATGGGTCTGCCACGTAAGGGAGGATACCCTTTGTGGATTTTGGGCAGGCTATAGAAACACGCCATAACAGGAAATTGTGGGTACAGGAACCCAAACTCTCCTGCACTAATCAAGGATCTGCTCTTTGCATCACTCAGAATGCTCAGCAACTCCTTCTTGAATAGTGCTGTGGGGTTATCCTTTAAAATGGTGTAACAATTATGGTTAAACAATATGTCCTCACACATTTTTTTATAATCATCCCTACTCATGACCACAATGTTACCACCCTTATCAGATGCTTTTAACACGATGTTCTGTTTTTTCTCTAGAGTGGTCAGAGCTAATCGTTCGGACCAGGACAAATTGTTATCCATGCCCCTACTATCCTGACTAAGATTTTTGATCTCATCTCCCACCATATCCACAAATAAATCCACATTGGTAAAATCTCCTATAGGTGGCAGCTTTCTACTCTTCATTTTTAGGTTGGTAAAGGGACCTAGACCTGGAGCTCTTCCAGATTCCTCTAATAACCCCTCTAAGGCTACAAGGCCTTCCATATCAGACTCTTCCAACCCTAGTTCCATACATTTTTTTCTATTATGATGTTTGAAAAATTTTAATCCATTTGAGTTTGCGAGCAAATAAATTAAGATCTTTTATCCACGAGAAAGAGTCAAATTTAACTGTGGGGACAAAGGAAAGTCCTTTCTCTAATAATGTGTTCTCTGATGCGCTCAAATTGTATTCAGATAGGTTAATGATTTGTAGTCTATCCATATTTTTTCCCTTCATTAATCCTTTTGTCCCCTCAGCATATAGCGGGAAATGGGAGGATTGTTGGCTAAAAAATTATTGCCACTATTAGAAGAGGCTCTACCACGGCCTCTATTTCTACCTCTAGCTCCTCCCCTAAACTTTTGTTTCCCACCGCTACCACCGAAAAATGGGCCCACTCTTTCAGAGTCTGTGGTTTCACTCTCTGATGTGGAAGGGTCAGATTCCCTCGTCCCCCTATTGGTCTGTTGATATTGTTGTTGTTGTGTATGGACAAAATCATACGCTTTTTTCTCCCTAAATTCCTGTAGATCTCTCTGGAATTGGAAGTGTTTGCGTTCCTTAAGATGATTGGTAAATCTCTCTAAAGTTTGTTGAAGGATTTTATCCCGTTTATCAAAACCAGGGGTATCTACCAGGGTTTTAACTGCCTCAATCTCTTTTTTAAGCTCAGCACTAATAAAGTCGAACTGAATTTTTTCCTCCTCTACCAAAATCTGCATAAGCCTAAGTGAACTCCCTGTAATCTCCTGTTCCCACCTTTCTTTTATATTAGCAGTTCTTAATCTTAATGCTGGGACAATGGGGACCCTGAGGCCTCTGGGAACTATCTTGTTCTTTAAATAATTTTCCAGACTCTGGATCTCCCACCAACTTCTCGTATAATCTTTATGCAATCTATTAAGGTTTTTAAAGGTAGATTTAAGAGACGCACCCTGAACTGTATACACCAGTTCACATTCAGAGAAAACACTTTTAGCCTCACTCATCCACCCTTCTGTGTTTAGGTCTGAGAGTGCAAAGGCTGCCATACCCAGATAAAACAAAATTATTGACTGTATAGATTAAATATAGTTTCACTGTATAGTTAGATAGAATCTAATTGTGCTCCCACAATATAAAGAATTTTAATTATAAGGTTCACTGAATTGACAACTGAGTAAAAAGATATCTTTAATAGTAACTAGTTTAAAAACAGGGGTAACACACCACTGTGACATAAGCCCCACCGTGAAAATTTAAAAAATGTATTAAACAAGGAAACACTGAGTTATTATGATACCTATATCTCTGTGTATAAACGATATTTGTAGGAATCAGCATATACCCAGGGCACAACAGTAGTACAAGCCCTAATTATAGCATAGGTGTCCGACAATTACGGATCTCCTAACGCTGGGTTTCACACAATATATTGTCCCCAATGCACACATTCCTTAAACATTAAACGACCCTACGCGTTTCAGATACTCATCCTCAGGGGTCCGTATCTTGGTAACTCTGGCCTCATCACCAGCGATATTAGTATTTCAACAGCGGATATTCCGCTGTGCGTCACGGGAAGATGCACGTATCGATGTCAACGGCATACTCCATAGCAGGCGCTAGGTTACTATAAACGCTAAACTCCACCCATCGTGTACGGCGGCAAAACATGAATTGACCAATCACAACACCCTCTCGATTCGTGACACCTGCCCATGTGACCCCCCGCCGTCAGCTGACAGCCAGGGGTCATCATCGGCCGCATCAAGCCGAACGCGCAGGCGCAGTGGAAGCCAAGGACGTGTCGCCCGGACTGCCAAACACGAGGAGGTAAGCGCTAAAAGATAATATATTGTAAGTATATCTTGCGGCACAGTGTACCACCGCAAGTGGGCAACCTCACAAAGCAACTCAAGAAAAAAAAGACACATATGAGGTGGAAGAAATACTTGTTAGCCAACATACTAAGAGATCGTTTTGTCAGTTTTTCTAAGGAATAGGGACCTCAGCAATTTCTTCCACCTCATATGTGTCTTTTTTTTCTTGAGTTGCTTTGTGAGGTTGCCCACTTGCGGTGGTACACTGTGCCGCAAGATATACTTACAATATATTATCTTTTAGCGCTTACCTCCTCGTGTTTGGCAGTCCGGGCGACACGTCCTTGGCTTCCACTGCGCCTGCGCGTTCGGCTTGATGCGGCCGATGATGACCCCTGGCTGTCAGCTGACGGCGGGGGGTCACATGGGCAGGTGTCACGAATCGAGAGGGTGTTGTGATTGGTCAATTCATGTTTTGCCGCCGTACACGATGGGTGGAGTTTAGCGTTTATAGTAACCTAGCGCCTGCTATGGAGTATGCCGTTGACATCGATACGTGCATCTTCCCGTGACGCACAGCGGAATATCCGCTGTTGAAATACTAATATCGCTGGTGATGAGGCCAGAGTTACCAAGATACGGACCCCTGAGGATGAGTATCTGAAACGCGTAGGGTCGTTTAATGTTTAAGGAATGTGTGCATTGGGGACAATATATTGTGTGAAACCCAGCGTTAGGAGATCCGTAATTGTCGGACACCTATGCTATAATTAGGGCTTGTACTACTGTTGTGCCCTGGGTATATGCTGATTCCTACAAATATCGTTTATACACAGAGATATAGGTATCATAATAACTCAGTGTTTCCTTGTTTAATACATTTTTTAAATTTTCACGGTGGGGCTTATGTCACAGTGGTGTGTTACCCCTGTTTTTAAACTAGTTACTATTAAAGATATCTTTTTACTCAGTTGTCAATTCAGTGAACCTTATAATTAAAATTCTTTATATTGTGGGAGCACAATTAGATTCTATCTAACTATACAGTGAAACTATATTTAATCTATACAGTCAATAATTTTGTTTTATCTGGGTATGGCAGCCTTTGCACTCTCAGACCTAAACACAGAAGGGTGGATGAGTGAGGCTAAAAGTGTTTTCTCTGAATGTGAACTGGTGTATACAGTTCAGGGTGCGTCTCTTAAATCTACCTTTAAAAACCTTAATAGATTGCATAAAGATTATACGAGAAGTTGGTGGGAGATCCAGAGTCTGGAAAATTATTTAAAGAACAAGATAGTTCCCAGAGGCCTCAGGGTCCCCATTGTCCCAGCATTAAGATTAAGAACTGCTAATATAAAAGAAAGGTGGGAACAGGAGATTACAGGGAGTTCACTTAGGCTTATGCAGATTTTGGTAGAGGAGGAAAAAATTCAGTTCGACTTTATTAGTGCTGAGCTTAAAAAAGAGATTGAGGCAGTTAAAACCCTGGTAGATACCCCTGGTTTTGATAAACGGGATAAAATCCTTCAACAAACTTTAGAGAGATTTACCAATCATCTTAAGGAACGCAAACACTTCCAATTCCAGAGAGATCTACAGGAATTTAGGGAGAAAAAAGCGTATGATTTTGTCCATACACAACAACAACAATATCAACAGACCAATAGGGGGACGAGGGAATCTGACCCTTCCACATCAGAGAGTGAAACCACAGACTCTGAAAGAGTGGGCCCATTTTTCGGTGGTAGCGGTGGGAAACAAAAGTTTAGGGGAGGAGCTAGAGGTAGAAATAGAGGCCGTGGTAGAGCCTCTTCTAATAGTGGCAATAATTTTTTAGCCAACAATCCTCCCATTTCCCGCTATATGCTGAGGGGACAAAAGGATTAATGAAGGGAAAAAATATGGATAGACTACAAATCATTAACCTATCTGAATACAATTTGAGCGCATCAGAGAACACATTATTAGAGAAAGGACTTTCCTTTGTCCCCACAGTTAAATTTGACTCTTTCTCGTGGATAAAAGATCTTAATTTATTTGCTCGCAAACTCAAATGGATTAAATTTTTCAAACATCATAATAGAAAAAAATGTATGGAACTAGGGTTGGAAGAGTCTGATATGGAAGGCCTTGTAGCCTTAGAGGGGTTATTAGAGGAATCTGGAAGAGCTCCAGGTCTAGGTCCCTTTACCAACCTAAAAATGAAGAGTAGAAAGCTGCCACCTATAGGAGATTTTACCAATGTGGATTTATTTGTGGATATGGTGGGAGATGAGATCAAAAATCTTAGTCAGGATAGTAGGGGCATGGATAACAATTTGTCCTGGTCCGAACGATTAGCTCTGACCACTCTAGAGAAAAAACAGAACATCGTGTTAAAAGCATCTGATAAGGGTGGTAACATTGTGGTCATGAGTAGGGATGATTATAAAAAAATGTGTGAGGACATATTGTTTAACCATAATTGTTACACCATTTTAAAGGATAACCCCACAGCACTATTCAAGAAGGAGTTGCTGAGCATTCTGAGTGATGCAAAGAGCAGATCCTTGATTAGTGCAGGAGAGTTTGGGTTCCTGTACCCACAATTTCCTGTTATGGCGTGTTTCTATAGCCTGCCCAAAATCCACAAAGGGTATCCTCCCTTACGTGGCAGACCCATTGTTTCAGGCATTAACAATTTAACTCAAAATGTGAGTACTTATGTTGATCAGGTGTTGCGCCCCTTTGTCTTAAGTCTTACATCATATGTACGTGACACCATGGATGTCTTGAAACAGATTGATGGTATTTCTCTGGAGAAAGATACAATCCTGGCTAGTTTGGATGTTGAGGCCTTGTATTCATCCATACCTCACAAATGTGGCTATAAAGCGATTGAGTACTATTTGGGATCAAGAGGTACACAGTTTGCTGCTCATAACCAATTTGTTTTGCAGTTATTACAGTTTGTTCTTGAAAAAAATATATTTATATTTGAAGATAAGATCTTTCATCAGCAATGTGGAACTGCAATGGGGAGTCCCGCTGCTCCCACCTATGCAAATCTATTTCTTGGCTGGTGGGAGGAGACAATTGTTTTTGGTGACAAATTTGTAAATTGGACTTCATCCGTTGGACTGTGGATTAGATATATTGATGACGTGCTTATTCTCTGGAACTCTTCAGTAGACGAGTTCCATAAGTTCGTAGCAGCCCTCAATAAAAATGATGTAGGACTTAGGTTTACATGTGAGATCAGTGAGAATGAACTGTCCTTTCTAGACTTGAAAATTATAAAAACGGAAGGAGGTACAATTCGCACAAAGGTACATCGGAAAGAGACAGCAACAAATAGTTTTTTGCAATGGAATAGCTGTCATCCTTATTCCCTCAAACGTGGCATTCCGAAGGGCCAATTTATGAGAGTACGTAGGAACTGTAGCTCTATGGGTGATTTTGAGTGCCAGGCCCAGGAACTCAAAACAAGATTGAAGGATAGAGGTTTCCCCAAGAGTGTTATTAGAAAGGCCTATGAGGGAGCTAGGGATGCAGATAGGCAATGTCTTCTGGTCCCTAAAAAACGGAAAGAGGAACAAGTTACCAGACTCATAGGCACCTATGACTCAAAACAGAATGACATTATGCAGATACTGAATAGGTATTGGCGTATTCTCAGTTCTGATATAGATCTAGCAGATCAGATCACACAGAGGCCTTCTGTCACGTATCGGAGAGGGAAAAATATAAGGGACAGAGTCATGCACAGCTGTTTTGACCCCATTTCACCTAGGGGTACATGGCTGGATAGACAAACACCAGGCACTTTTAGATGCGGTGGTTGTAAAGCCTGTGATTTCATTCTTAAAGGAAATAGCTTTACCAGTGTTGTCACCCAAAAACAATACAATATTCGGGACTATGTCAATTGCAAGACAGCTGGAGTAGTCTACCTTATTACATGCCCATGCCCCCTAAATTATGTGGGTAAAACAGCACGACAACTTCGTCGTCGTATTAGGGAGCATGTTGGAGACATTATTCATGGTAGGGACACTCCAATATCCAAGCACGTGCATGCAAAACACCAAGGCCAGGCAGCAGTGTTAAAATTTCAAGCAATTGAACTTGTCAGACCCCCCAAGAGAGGAGGGGACTGGGATAACCTGATTCTACGGAAGGAAGCGCAGTGGATCCATAGACTGGAATGCATACAACCACTAGGTCTAAATGAGCAGACTAACTATACATGTTTTATTTAAAATGTGTGATACCATCCCCCTATAGGTGTTTTACCTTGGGGTGGGTGAGTGTTTATCTGCATTTGTGCATTACTTATTTGAGATGGCTATACTTGTTAGCCAACATACTAAGAGATCGTTTTGTCAGTTTTTCTAAGGAATAGGGACCTCAGCAATTTCTTCCACCTCATATGTGTCTTTTTTTTCTTGAGTTGCTTTGTGAGGTTGCCCACTTGCGGTGGTACACTGTGCCGCAAGATATACTTACAATATATTATCTTTTAGCGCTTACCTCCTCGTGTTTGGCAGTCCGGGCGACACGTCCTTGGCTTCCACTGCGCCTGCGCGTTCGGCTTGATGCGGCCGATGATGACCCCTGGCTGTCAGCTGACGGCTGGGGGTCACATGGGCAGGTGTCACGAATCGAGAGGGTGTTGTGATTGGTCAATTCATGTTTTGCCGCCGTACACGATGGGTGGAGTTTAGCGTTTATAGTAACCTAGCGCCTGCTATGGAGTATGCCGTTGACATCGATACGTGCATCTTCCCGTGACGCACAGCGGAATATCCGCTGTTGAAATACTAATATCGCTGGTGATGAGGCCAGAGTTACCAAGATACGGACCCCTGAGGATGAGTATCTGAAACGCGTAGGGTCGTTTAATGTTTAAGGAATGTGTGCATTGGGGACAATATATTGTGTGAAACCCAGCGTTAGGAGATCCGTAATTGTCGGACACCTATGCTATAATTAGGGCTTGTACTACTGTTGTGCCCTGGGTATATGCTGATTCCTACAAATATCGTTTATACACAGAGATATAGGTATCATAATAACTCAGTGTTTCCTTGTTTAATACATTTTTTAAATTTTCACGGTGGGGCTTATGTCACAGTGGTGTGTTACCCCTGTTTTTAAACTAGTTACTATTAAAGATATCTTTTTACTCAGTTGTCAATTCAGTGAACCTTATCTGCCAGTTTAGTCTGACATATTGGTGGTCACATAGTTCGAACGAATGATCCGACATACAACTGATCGTCGACGTTGTGGCCGATCCTAATCTTAAGGGCTTATTCAGACGAACGTGTAAATTGTCCGTGTGACGGCCATTTTTTTAATGCCCATTACACGGCTGTTTTAATGTGTGAAGGGCCCGTGAAAAAATTAGGACATGTCCTATTTTTGTCTGTTTTCATGGATCCCTTAATAGACTCAAGTTTATGAGGGATCCGTGAAAACGGGTCCAGCAGGGTTGCAAATGAGCCATGAAAAGCGGCCGTTTATTCACGGCCGATTTCACACACGGTCGTATAAGTAAAGCTTAGTGTTCGGTCCGGAGCAGTACAAGATAAGTAATGTAATATATTATTGTACGTTACATCTGAATATGAACTGTAAAGTGGCTAAAAAAAAATTGCGACAAATACTGGAAAACTGTATGTGCGATTCTAGCTTTTCTATTTACACGTCACGGTCAAATCGTGTGTTTTGTGCTGTGATCTTCACGAAAATCTCAGCAAAAATTAGACCACGTGTAAATATATTCGTTATAGCGGGGGGGTTTTTTGCAGCGATTTTGCAGTAATTGCAACAACAAACCACACCATGTAAAAATACCTCAGACGATCCAGGTCAAGTCGCGTTATTTTACCGTCGTAAATACATGACCAAATGCTGCAACTTTGCAGTGATTTCGCATTTTGCCACGTTAAATGTCGCGACTTATCCGCACTGTGTGAATATATCCTTATGCCAATAGTAGCCAATCATTTTTTGCCCTCATTTTTTTTTTTTTTTTTGGGTGTTTGGCCTTGGTAGCAGCACTCCACCCACGTGACGCAGGTATTAGCAGAAGATTGCAGAGGGGATTCTACATCAGTCTGAGGAGACATGAGCTTATTTTTTATCTGTTTACATGGTTGTCACGCTGTGTTTAGGTCTCGGTTACGTTACTGTGTCTGGGGGGAGCCCAAGGCCCAAAGCATCTATAGGGCCCCATTTACGTAACACGTGTTAAGAGTGTCGTTTTGGCGTACGTTCAGGGGGTATGTTTCCCGCCATTTTTTATTTTCTGCTGCACTACGTTTTCAGTGAAGAGGGATACCGCAAATAAATGTGCATCAAGTGTTATGTGTTTCCTATGGGCGTCATATGTCACTGTATAGTATACTGCGGAATACATTAGGGCGTTACGTTCTGCGTATACGCCGGGAGATTTTATATATTATGAGATCGGGTGCAGCCATTTCTACGCACAGAAATATTTGAAATTGGTGCTGGGAATTTTTCATATACTTCAAAACACTGGTGCAAGGGAAAAGTGTAGTAGTTGTCCATAGCAACCAATCAGGTTGCTGCTTTCATTTTCTAACTAGCCTCTTGAAAAATGAAAGGTGAAATCTGATTGGTTGCTATGGGTAACTACTTCACTTGACTAGTTTTTTTTAATAAATCGTCCCCCTGTTGACTTTTGCCCTGAAAAAGTGAAGGGGGGGCACAACGTTTAGGTAAAGTTCGGGTATATTCACATGGTGCGTTTTGTTTTTATTGCGATTTGCTGCGGTTTCCATGCTAACTGCAAAACTGTGGTAAAATGTGACAAAACATTCATTTTTGCAGTGGTTTTTATTTTTTTTATTTTTTTTAAAGCTGCGTGTCAAAACAGCACTGTGGGAATACACCCTTAGGCCTCATGCACACGAACTTGTTTTTGCGTCCGCAATTCACCCGCAAATCTGCGGGTGAATTGCAGACCCATTCATTGCTATGGCACCATGCACACGACCCTGGTTTTCACGGTTCCTTCCAGGACCGCAAATATGAGCCGCAGAAACTCAGGATAGGAATAATTCTGCAGCATGTAGATGAGATTTTTTCAAATCTCATCTAGATGGTTGGAACTGTATTCCGCTGCAGATTTTCCATCCAGAAATCCGTACGGAAAATTGGCAGCATTTGTGCTAAGCATGCACGTAGCCTTAGACTTCAATAGCTATATATATATATATATGCGTGACCTCCTCTCTTGTCTGTCAGGGCACCCCATTTTCCAGAGAGGTTGGGTCCCAGATATGAGGAGTGTATACACTACCCATATAAATATTGATTACCGGGGTTGCAATTAGAAAATGTTGGTCAACATAACAAACGTTTGAAAGGATCCCCCCCCCCCCCCTAGATGAGTTTTCGAGACGACTGTCTGCGGCTCCACAAAGGTGGATGTGATGACTTGGGAACAGGATGCAAGATAAAATTAGACTGTGGCCTACTATGCAATTGGTGTGTCAGATAGCCGAATTCAACAACCTGATCGGAACAACCAGGCCGGGAGGGATGATGTCGGAGGTCTCCTGTGTGGTGGGAGCTCCTATAATCCCATCCTGATTACATGACGCTGCTGAGGTAAACCAGTTAATACATGGTCATGACAGGTCCTCCAGAGTGAGAACCATTCTTTCTAGCAGACCTTTGATCGGGCTAATAAATGGAGGGTCCAAGTTAAGGCCACCCCCTTGCTATGACATCCATATGCCCTAATAGGGCATGTGAAAAGGTGGTGTTCTGGTGAGACAACCCCTTTGAGTGCCCTGTGGACCTTAAAGCTAAAAAACAGCTCATGGCTTTAAGCGATAGGGTGGAGTTACAAGTTGTGGTCTGGCAATCGTTCTTTACCATTTTATACCATGATCATTGAACAGTTCCCCACTTGTACCACTACGGTACACCAACATTAACTAAGATCCAGATGCGTCGCCATCTTGAATACTAAAAATTAGCTAAGAAGTTTATCCATGTTCTCCGTATGATTCCGGCTCGTCTGCAAGGCTCTGATATCGTTGGGCAAGTCTATGACCTCAACACCTACTTCTTCTCCATGTCTCAAGATTAAGGCCTCTTTTACACGTCAGTATTCTGGTCAGTATTTTGCTTCAGTGTTTGGAAGCCAAAACCAGTAGTGGAAAATAAACAGAGAAAACCTATAATGGAAAGATTTGCACCTCTTCCAAGTTTTGGACCCACTCCTGGTTTTGGCTTCCAAATACTGGCCAGAAAACTGACGTGTGAAAGAGGCCTAACCCATGATTTATCTAAAGATCTTTGTGTGGCATGGCTGGAAATAAAGAAAACCAAGGTGTTTTGTAGAGTGCAAGCTTCCTGGTCAACTCTACGTTTGCTACAAGGAAGAAAAGAAAATCTCAACCTCTTGGAAGTTCCGTCTATGTTGGTCTTGATTACATCTATTTCTTCTGTACTGGAACAGAAAGTGACGTCCTGGGCTCCTCAGCCTATGTGGCCTTTATTGTCTTATTATTTTTGCAATATTTAACTTCATGTCGCAATGTAAATGTTGATTCTGAAATCAGTTCTTTATTGACTAGTTCCTTGTCAATGTAATTATATCACCATGGTTGACTTAAGTAGGTTATGTATACAGGGAGCCAATAAAAAACCAAGAAATAGTTCCTGGAATTAATCCTACTGTGTAGAGAAGACATGACCTTAGAGACAGGTTTATAGCATACTCTAGACCAGGGGTCTCAAACACGCGGCCCGTGGACGGCATGCGGCCCCTGGGGCTGTCATCTGCGGCCCACGGGACACAGAGCCGCTAGTACAGACTCTGCTCCGGGACTCTGGAATTCCCTGACATCGCTGTCCAAATATGGACAGCGATGTCTGGGGCCTCCCCAGAGCCGGAGTCCCGTGCAGAGCGTTAGTATAGGCTCTGCTCCGGAACTCTGTGGAATTCCCTGACATCGCTGTCCATATATGGACAGTGTGTCAGGGTCTTCCCTAGAGCTGGAGTCCCCGGCAGAGGGCTAGTATAGGCTCTGCTCTGGGTCTCTGGGGAAGCCTCTGACATTGCTGCCCATACATCGACAGTGATGTCAGGGGCTTCCCCAGAGCAGGAGTACCAGTGATGTCAGGAGCACTGCTGGAGTCCGAGGAAAAGCCTACTAGCGCTCTGCCCGGGACTCCAGCTCTGGGGTTACCCCTGACATCCATGTCCACATATGGACAGTGATGTCAGGAGCAGAGCTGGAATCCCAGGCAGACTGCTAGAAGCGGCTCTGCTACGGGACTCCAGCTCTGGGAAAGCCCCTGACATCACTGTCCATATATGGACACTGATGTTAATGGCTTCCCCAGAGTTCCGGCGCAGAGCCTATACTAGTGCTCTGCTCCGGGACTCCGGCTCTGGGGTTGCCCCTGATATCACATTCCGCTCCAACAGTAGAGGAATCCACAGCCAAAGCATCGGCAACACTCTGGCTGGGGATTCCACTCCTAGAGGGAGCCCAAATGGAGCTATCTACTTGGGGTGTGTGTGGCAGCATCTGCGTAGGGCACTGTGGCAGCATCCCCGGAGGGCACTGTGGCAGCATCCCCAGAGGGCACTGTGGCAGTATCCCCGGAGGGCACTGTGGCTGCCCAATCTTGACATGTGTATCTGCCAAACACTGCTAACTGAGCCACCGGACAGCATTTAGCGACACTTAGGCTGGGTTCACACGAGCATGTTACGTCCGTAATGGACGGAACGTATTTCGGCCGCAAGTCCCGGACCGAACACACTGCAGGGAGCCGGTCTCCTAGCATCATAGTTATGTACGACGCTAGGAGTCCCTGCCTCGCTGTAGGACAACTGTCCCATACTGTAATCATGTTTTTAGTACGGGACAGTAGTTCCACGGAGAGGCAGGGACTCCTAGCATCATACATAACTATGATGCTAGGAGCCCGGCTCCCTGCAGTGTGTTCGGTCCGGGACTTGCGGCCGAAATACGTTCCGTCCATTACGGACATAACATGCTCGTGTGAACCCAGCCTCAAACTGGAAAACTGGATTGTTGAAATAAGCATGTGGAGAAATATCTCAAATTTTAAACCTAGCGGTATTATTATAGTAATGTATTATTATTATTATAGTAATATAGTTTTATAGTAGTTCAAATAACTAATTGATTAACAATAATTTTGTATTGTACCAAATTTGAAAGTAATGCAGCCCGTCAACTTCCCATTTTTTCTATATGCGGCCCACTTACCCTGCCGAGTTTGAGACCCCTGCTCTAGACATATGAACCAGCGTCTAGGTGTAAGTGGAAACATAGTGGCTCAGTGGACTCTTGTCTGTAGAGCTGTGTTGGGTAGACACAAACGTATTGGGTACTGCAATGGAGGGTTCGTGCTGATGGACTATCCTTAAAAGGGGTTGCATTATCTTCTCTCACATTAGTCCCTGTCCCCAATGGGGCTCATAATCTAATTTTCGGTCTAACATTGAAATGTATAGGATTGTAAAATACGCAAAGGTATTATAATAGCCAAAACAACGAACCTATATTAGATTTAGGAGGGGCTTAGCATCATACAAGCCCTTGATATACACTTTTTGGACAAAAGTATTGGGACTCCTACACATTACACCTTCCTTGAGCTTTTCTGACATCCCATTTTAAATCCATAGGCCTTAATATGGAGCTTAAAAAAAAGCTTCCACTCTTCTGGGAAGACTTTCTACAAGATTTTGGAGTGTTCCTATGGGAATTTTTGATCATTCATCCAGAAGAACATTTGTGAGGTCAGACACTGATGTTGGGGTAGGGGGTCTGGCACACAATCTCCCTTCTAGTTCACCCCAAAGGTGTTGGATGGGGTTGAGGTCAGGGCTCTGAGCGACCAGTCAAGTTTTTCCACACCAAACTCCCCCAACCAACCAACCAGCCATGTCTTTATGGACCTTGTGCACTGGGGCACAGTCATGCTGGAACAGAAAAGGGCCAAAACCCAAACTGTTCCCACAAAGCTACCATCGTCAAAAATGCCTTGTGAGCTGAAGCATTACGATTTCCCTTCACTGAAACTAAGGGAAACCCCTGAAAAACAACCCCATAGCATTTCCCCTCCTCCACCAAACTCTACAGCTGGCACAATGCAGTCAGGCGGGTAACGTTCTCCTGGCATTCACCAAACCCAGACTCGTCCATCAGACCGCCAGATAGAGAAGCGTGATCCATCACTCCACAGAACACGTTTCCGCTGCTTCAGAGTCCAGTGGCGGCAGCTTTACACCCCTCCATCTGACGCTTGGCATTGTGCTTGGTGATGTAAGGCTGGCATGCAGCTGCTCGGACCCCATGCCATGAAGCTCCCGGGCACAGTTTTGTGCAGATGTTAATACCAGAGGAGGTCTGTACTCTGCAGTTATGGAGTCAGCAGAGCGTTGGCGACCTTTCTGCACTTGCTCCTCAGCACTCGGCGCCCCCGCTCTGTAACTTTACGTGGTCTGCACTTCGTGGCTGAGTTGCTGCGGTTCCTTCCACTTTACAATAATATCACTCACAGGTGATGGTGGAAAATCTAGGAGCGAAGAAATATCACAAACTGACTTGTTACAACCGTGACGTCCTATTACAGGACCGCGCTGGAATTCAGGGACCTCTTTACAACAACCCGTTCTATCACAAATGTTTACAAAGGCGACTGCAGGGCGAGGTGCGGGATGTTATACACCTGGGGGAATGGCACTGAAGGAAACACAGGAATTCAATGATTAAGAGGGGGGTGTCCCAATACTTTTCTTCATATAGTGTATGCCTTAAGATGGAGTGTGCAGCTAAGGTCCCATGCACACGACCATGTTTTTTATCAGTAATTACGGTCTGTAATTACGGACCCATTCATTTCTATTGGCCCCGGACACCTTTCAGTATTTTTACTGATGGGTGTCCGTGCTGAACAAATTATAGAACCTGTCCTGTTCTTGTCCGTAATTACGGCACGGACTCTCCCATCGAAGCCTATGGGTGCTTCCATAAACCGTCCGTATTTATGGAAACGTTGCTATGCAACATGTTGGTGACGTCATTTGCAGCCTCCCTCCTTTTTTTTATTTTTACGGATCCGTATATACGGATGCAACATGGACCGTATTTACAGACACCCTTTCGTATATACGGATGACTACGGTTCCGTATCTACGGAGAGTATTTATGGATAGATGAAAATACGGTCATGTGCATGGGGCCTAAGAGAGGGTCGTTTTCAGTTCGGGACACCTGTTTATTGGCTAAAGACCCGTATTCACCATGGCACTGAGTAGCGGTGGAGCGGACAACAGGACTCGCTCTGAAACTAATGGATAGATTTGCGCCCAATGATTGACCTTGTAATTGCCCACACTTAGCAGATGGCTGAAGCTGTAGACCTCTCGAGTGGCATGTCTGATGATCATAATTTTTCAAAAAGTTTTTCCAGGAATTTTACATCTATTTTTGAGTCTATTTTCACTATTTCTTCCTGAACGTTCCGGCTGTTTTGTATTGACCTTCCTAAAGTTTTGTTGTACTGAATGTTTCTTGTGTGTTTTTTCTTGCTGTTTTTATATCTTTATTGACAATGCAGCGGTATGACCACAACAAAGACGCTGTCTTTGCCTCTTTGTTCTTTCTTCTTGTCGGGTTTCTGTGGGAGACATTCCTCACATACCAAGAATCAGGAATGCAGAAACTCCTTCAAATGTTCTTTCTATGCTGTGATTTTCTAAGACGAAAACAGGCGCTGGCCGGTCACATGAATGCTGGAAAAGGACCATAATATTTTGTTTTTGTGGTAAATCCATGGCCTCCAGGGCAAAAATAAATCACATTCTGCTCACGGGGATCACTTGGGATAAACTGGACCAAATGATCGTTCTGTTTTAGTAAGAAAAATTATGTAGCGGCCACATTTTCGAGGGTAACATCATTTACTGTACATGAGCTATAGAAAAACTAAAGAGCAATTTCACTACAGTAACCATGCCTCCCAATTTTTAGAGAGGTGGAGGGACCCCAGCACATTTTTGTGCCCTTCCTTTCAAAGTGCTTTCGGAGCCCCCATCTACAGTGCCAGACGTATTCCCTGCCATACAAACTTCCTACCACATGTCCTTGATAAGTGCCATCATGGCTGGTTTATAGGGCAGGAAAACGGGCATTTGCTTGGAGACCTAGGGGCCTACATCAGGAACCTGCCCTGCCCTGATTGGTTCTTCCAATCCAGTTGTTAAAAGTAGAACTGGATAGGGCAAAATGGTTGCCTGATGGCCGCAGGCAAATTTTAACTTGTGGAGTACCATGTGTCCACTTTCCACACAGGCAGGCTTGACGCAACGACCTCATAGTACCCACTTGCGTAGAACTGCAGAAAGACAAGGCCACCAAGGGAACCACTGGATGCTGACCAATGACCTCCTATTCTAGCCAAGCCCTTGGTGGTCACTTAATAGGTAGTGCATACACTTCTCACTTCTGGGGTCCTCTGATGGCCGTTCAGCCATGCTATTTAGCTAAGAGGTGGCCCTGCATGTTGCAATAGGGGGGCTCTGTACGGCTTAGGTCCCAGAGGTGAGATGGGGGAGACCCACAAATTTTTTTTCTTCAGGGGCGTCCACCAACCTGTTTACACATCGTTGCCAACAACGATAATATTTAATGCTGCATAAGCAAGCAGATCAGCCAATGAACAAGCGTTTGCTCGTTCATCGGCTGATCGTTGCCCTGTTCACACAGGTCAATGATCGGGAATGGGCGTTCATTGGAGCCACGGGATCCGCGGTACCCTGTCTGCCCCTGTATGTGTGGGAAGGGAACACCTGGCCCACCACTAAGAACAGGTGACGTTGTTTTTCAGGCAGACTGACATAGCGACTGTCATTACTAATAATTTCTGTGCAGAATCCGTGAACTCTTGGTATTGGTGATATCACGCCTTACATTCATGATCTGCTGCTGTACAAGTAGAAACACAGCTCTGCGAACATAACACGACCTGTTTACCCCAACAAAAAAAACGATTATTCAGCAAGTTCTCACCCGACAACTGTCGCTTACGGTAAACATTGTCTGGTTCATTGGTCGGACTTGTCTGCACATATTTCTATCACAGCCTCCGAACACCTGCACAGGTGTCCCAATTTCATGTATATTTGAGCTATCACCTGGAATGGATATAAGAGACGAGTATCTGCCGCCCGACATGGGCCATCATCCTCCATAAGCCAACATGACCCTAAACTTTAGTACAAACTGATGTTTACGGGTCCAAAAAAAAAATAAACATTTTTCGGTCTCTTAATTCCTAGAGATTCAATATATGCCACAAAAAGTGATCTCATGTTTGATCCCAGGACTATGGGACTTGAAAGATGAAGACCATGACACACATATTAAGTTTTCAAAACAGTGGCACATTAACCCTTGAGTATCAAGAATAATGGCACATCGGCCATTAGGGTACCAGACCGATAAGAGTTTAACTGCACTTTGGGGTTCCATAGCAAGGACGAGTTGAACCTTGGATGACATTACAGCTGTACCTTCTTAGTTGGAGTAGACCACTTCTTTCAAGAAAGCCTCCCCGGTCTACATATTGTTGTGATGGATTTTCAATTCCCATATATCTTTTGCTTGGCCAGTTTTAGGGAGTGGCAAATTGGGTAATTGCTCAGGGCTCCCATTTACTAGTGGGTCCCCAAGGACGGCAACTCAAGGACCAAATTAAAATTGACCAGTATTATATATTGGTCTGTGGTGGTATTATTTGGGATTTGTAGTATGGTATTTTGTGGGAACTATATGGTTACATGTACTGCATATTATTTGGCCATTATATGTCGGTATTTTGTGGACTGTATGTGACCGTATTATCTTGGCACTATATGGCGGTATTTTGTGGACTGTATGTGACCATATTATCTTGGCACTATATGGCGGTATTTTGTGGACTGTATGTGACAGTATTATCTTGGAACTATATGGCGGTATTATGTGGACTGTATGTGACAGTATTATCTTGGCACTATATGGCGGTATTATGTGGACTGTATGTGACAGTATTATCTTGGCACTATATGGCGGTATTATGTGGACTGTATGTGACCGTATTATCTTGGCACGATATGGCAGTATTTTGTGGACTGTATGTGACAGTATTATCTTGGAACTATATGGCGGTATTATGTGGACTGTATGTGACCGTATTATCTTGACACTATACGGTGGTATTATGTGGACTGTATGTGACCGTATTATCTTGGCACTGTATGGTGGTATTATGTGGACTGTATGTGACCGTATTATCTTGACACTATACGGTGGTATTATGTGGACTGTATGTGACCGTATTATCTTGGCACTATATGGCGGTATTATGTGGACTTTATGTGACCGTATTATCTTAGCACTATATGGCGGTATTATGTGGACTGTATGTGACCGTATTATCTTAGCACTATATGGCGGTATTATGTGGACTGTATGTGACCATATTATCTTGGCACTATATGGCGGTATTATGTGGACTGTATGTGACCGTATTATCTTGGCACTGTATGGCGGTATTATGTGGACTGTATGTGACCGTATTATCTTGGCACTATATGGCGGTATTATGTGGACTGTATGTGACCGTATTATCTTGGCGCTATATTATGAATACAACTGTCCAAAATTGGCAATCGAAAACCCTACTTTGCTTACTGCCCAGGGTCCCATTTTCTATTCAACCGGCTCTGATTTTATGTATATTGGTCCTCTTCTTTCAGACTATCACTCCACTAGAAGACCAGTTTTCATTGCAATTGGGAGGCCATCTCAAAGAAATTTCACTATGTATGAAGTTGAATAATGGTGAACATCGTCTTTATTTGCATCTGAGCTTTTTAATTAATGGACCCTTTGTGGATGATAATTACGTCACGACTTCCGTAACTCACTCAGACAACCTGACCACGCTGACAACCTTCTACTGTCCCTGGAGATTTGCACCCAGACAAATACTATTATCACCTACACAATCTATATTTCTACACGTGGTCCTATATCAATCAGTAAGTATAATCGGGTGTTTACGGTTATCTACGTGGCATGACATAAACTTTACCTCATTGTTGTTCTCAAACAAGGTCATTTCAATGTGAATGTCACTAGATAAGTCGAATCATGGCTCTGTTCACATCTAATTTTTTGCCCTACATTCGGCATAAGTTCTGGGAAAGCTTCCAGCACATACACCAAATGTATCCACAGGACCCCATGCACCCAGCGTATGCCAATACCGTGTCATTTTGGAATACGCACGGCCGGTATGCATCAGCAATTGTGAAACATTGATTTGCTGTCTGCACTATTAGCCAAAGCTGCATTAATAATTCAAGTTTGCTTCAGAGCTAAAATCTCCAAGCATTCCTTGCAGGGCCACTTTGCCATAGCACAAGAATTTCCTGTCCCACTTATAACCCCTCTCAGCCTCCTTATTCCTCTGCAAAATACATGAGGAAATTGTCTTCTCTTCCACCATCGCCAATTCCCCTCCTCATAGAAACAAAGCCCCAACAGTGTAGGCAGGGTATTAGTCATTTCCGCCTCCCATCTCATGCTTGGACACCCCCTGCAGCCACCAATTTCACAGGGTCAATGCAGGGATGGCACTATTTACCTAGACAATATACAACAATATTCACCTTGGTAGTGTATGCAATATGTATAGCATTATCTGACTGCTATATACACTTCATCTGACCTCTTTATCCTCAGTTTTTCTGCTATTTATTTAATACATGCCAACTTTTAAATAATGCATAAAGAGACAACCTAGGCAGGGCGAGCAGCAATTTTTTTACAGTAAGCCACGCCCCTAACCCCGCTCGATCGCTGTCCATGCATGTCCAATTTCACCAGGTCTAGTGTTGCTGTGGAAAAACTGTGGAGATACAGCCCTAAAGCAGCACTGCGGCCCCTTCATTTTTAAGATTAATTTTTGTAATTTATTTTTTAAAATTTGTATTTTTTAAATCGTGGTAAACCGTTCCACACAGAGTAATAATGCCTCCCATTGTGCCACACAAAGTAATAGTGCCCCCATTGTGCTACACACAGTAAGTGATCCCATGTAGTAAAAGCGCTCCCCATTGTGCTCTGCACAGTATTAGTGCCTCCACACTTTAATACTGCCCCTATACAGTAATAGTCCCCCACACACAGTAGTAGTGCCCCCTTTGTGAACCCTACAATGTAATAGTGCTTTCATTTGTGCTGAACTCAGTAATGGTGCACAGTGATAGTGCCCAACACACTTTCATAGGTACCTCGTTGTGTTGCACACAGTAATGATGCCTCCAAACTGCCTCAAATATAGTAAGGATGCCCCCTTAGTGTCCTCACACAGGAATATTGCCTCTTTGTGTGGCACACAGTAATAGTACTCCCTCACAGTATTGATGCCCCTTAGTGCGCCTTCACAGTAAGTATGCCCCCTTAGTGCCTCTCCAGACAGAATTCGTGCCCCTGAAAATAATATGATTACCCACCTTGCGCCATTCCCAAGACGAGCAGATCGGTCTCTATACCTTCTCTGACCTACGAGGTCTGCATCTGGGCACAGGCAGAAGCAATGACGTAATTGCGCTGACATGTGCCAAGCAGCCGACCGCATGGGACAGAGTGAATGGTGCAGCAGGGAGCCGTATGGGAGGATATGCGGCTGGCACACGTTTAGGAAACTTTAGGTCTAAAAGATAAGAGAAAAATGTGCAATGAGTAGCACACAAAACACATAGTGTACTTACATAGGTGTAGAATTTTCTTAGGGTGTCCATTATTACTCTCTTGAGCGCTGGGGGGGGGGGGGTGACTCATGGGCCTGCTAATGGTCCCAAATCCTTGCTGGCTCAATGTTTAAGAACTCTGGTAAGTGTACAACAGGCATTGTACAGTAATATGACTGAGGAGGCTGGTTTCATGCTGCTGTAACATGGCCGTGTTTTTAGGGTGCGTTTTTAGGTGTGTTTTTATTACAGCTGAACCATACCATAGCTGTAATACGGTTGCGTGAAACCAGCTATAGCTGATGGTACTGTCCTATTGCATTAAAAGAGCTCGGCTAAGCTTCTATGGTATATCTGATAACTAGCTTTTGGCTATTTGCAATAGCAACCAGCAGAATTGTGAATGCAGCTCTGGAGTATAATACAGGATGTAACTCAGGATCAGTACAGGATAAGTAATGTAATGTATGTACACAGTGACACCACCAGCAGAATTGTGAATGCAGCTCTGGAGTATAATAAAGGCTGCAACTCCGCATCCGTACAGGATAAGAAATGTAATGTATGTACACAGTGACTCCACCAGCAGAATAGCTAGTGCAGCTCTGGCGTATAATACAGGATATAACTCAGGATCAGTACAGGATAAGTAATGTAATGTACATACACAGTGACTCCTCCAGCAGAATAGTGAGTTCAGCTCTGGCGTATAATACAGGATGTAACTCAGAATCAGTACAGGATAAGTAATATAATGTACGTACACAGTGACTACACCAGCAGAATAGTGAGTGCAGCTCTGGAGTATAATAAAGGCTGCAACTCCGCATTCGTATAGGATAAGAAATGTAATGTATGTACACAGTGACTCCACCAGCAGAATAGTGAGTGCAGCTCTGGCGTATAATACAGGATGTAACTCAGGATCAGTACAGGATAAGTAATGTCATGTATGTACACAGTGACTCCTCCAGCAGAATAGTGAGTGCAGCTCTGGTGTATAATACAGGATGTAACTCAGAATCAGTACAGGATAAGTAATATAATGTACGTACACAGTGACTCCACCAGCAGAATAGTGAGTGCAGCTCTGGAGTATAATACAGGATGTAACTCAGGATCAGTACAGGATAAGTAATGTATGTACACAGTGATTCCCCCAGCAGAATAGTGAGTGCAGCTCTGGAGTATAATACAGGATATAACTCAGGATCAGTACAGGATAAGTAATGTATGTACACAGTGATTCCCCCAGCAGAATAGTGTTTGCAGCTCTGGAGTATAATACAGGATATAACTCAGGATCAGTACAGGATAAGTAATGTATGTACACAGTGATTCCCCCAGCAGAATAGTGAGTGCAGCTCTGGAGTATAATGCGGTCTGTAACTCTGGATCTGTGCAAGATACTTAATGTATTTATAGAGTTACTCAGCCTTTTTTGTAAATTATATCTTTATATAAGCTAAACAATTGTGTTCAAAGGTGGACATTCAATTTTAACCCCTTAGTGACCACCAATACTCCTTTTCACGGTGGTTACTAAGGGGCCTTAGACTCGTCTGCCATGAAAAAGGCGACGGCCTAGCCTAAGTCCTGCACGGGTGTCGTGTGCAGGCGGGAGCCGGGGCTCGGCTGTCTGATGACAGCCGGGCTCCTGCTCCAACGACCGCGATCGATGTTTACTTCGATTGTGGCCGTTTAACCCGTACAATGGGGGGTAAATACTTTTATATATTGGCACAATGATAGTTGCTATTCCATGAATCATACCATGAAGCAAAAGTTATTGTTTCCTTTTACTATTCGGTAATGAACAAGGTATTTAATCTACATTCCCCTGCGTTGGATAGAGATCTGTGACATTTACGTCATAGAGGCAGGGCTCGCGACCGCTATGGGGCCTGGTACTGAACTGCTTCCCCTGCTTGTCCTGACACAAACTGGGGGAGTTCACACAGGGCGGATACGCTGCGTAAAAGCAAACCGCATATCCGCCCTGTAGCCCGGAACGTCTGCTGCGGAAATCCTGCAATGAAAAGAAAAAATTGATATACTTAGCATGGCGACCCGTACCTATGACGTCTTGACGTTTCATCCCATGTGACCGCTGGTGCCTGTGATTGCCTGAAGCGATCACGTGGGACGAAACATCATCCCAGGAGGCCAGCCTGGACAAAGAAGCACAGAATTCTGGGTAAGTATAAGATATTTTTTTTCCCCTATTTTGCCGCAGAATCGCAGCTTTTTCCGCCACAAAAATCGCAACATTTGCTATTTAAGGCGGGTTTTACACTGATGTATTTAGAAATAGACCAGAATTTTGGATCTAAAACTAAAATAATGGACATTAACTTTAATAATGGTGAAGTTCTCAGTCTGCATTTTGGGCCATTCTGAGTTTTGCCAGGGGTGCTACGACTTCCATGTATGTTTTTGGTGGAGGCGCTGTGTATTTTTGGTTATTACTTCTAAAGTTTTTGTAGAGTTACGCCACAAGATGCATTTAATATGATCAGGTCACTGTCATTTTATACAGGTTTTCCCCCTTGGCTGTGTCTGACTGTTCCTGCCAGCTAAGTAAATAGCAAACCTAAGAGTGCCAGCTCAAAAGACATGTGGGCTGTCATGTGGATCTTCTTTCTTAGTATATAAGTGCCAAAAAATTGTAATGCAAATAGGCACAGGGACAGGACTATGGGGATAATATGCAAAATGTCTATGACTTGCATTTTCCTGGATACAATACAAAGAACATCTCTAGAGTACAAACTCCTATTTTAACATGGGGTCGTGTGACATTTATTATTTCGGAAGGTTTTGATTTAATTTACTTCTTAAAAAAATCACGAATTTGCTAAAAACTGGACAATCCCTTGAAGGAATGCTCCAAGTAAAACCTATATATACACTGTGTTAGGGTATGTTCACACGGCCTATTTACGGACGTAAATCGGGCGTTTTTGCCCCGAATTACGCCCGAAAATAGCGCCTCAATAGCGCTGACAAACATCTGCCCATTGAAAGCAATGGGCAGACGTTTGTCTGTTCACACGAGGCGTATATTTACGCGCCGCTGTCAAAAGACGGCGCGTAAATAGACGCCCGCGTCAAAGAAGTGACCTGTCACTTCTTTGGCCGTAATTAGAGCCGTTATTCATTGACTCCAATGAATAGCAGCGCTAATTACGCCCGTAATTGACGCGGCGTTCAAGCGCCTGCACATGCCGATACGGCTGAAATTACGGGGATGTTTTCATTTTTGTATACTTAAGCTATACATTTTTCCAATATATTTTTTGTATTAATTGCTCGTGCTTTTCAAGATCTCCGCTTGCTGTTATCCAGTAGAAACATTCATTGTTTACTTCCAGTGGATAAGATGCTGTCCATGTTCACAGTTGCACGGCTCGTTACACTAATTGTATCAGGGTTGTCTGCTAATGATCCCGGCACCTGTGTGTCCATCCCATGACCATGTAACGAGCTGGGCACCTGTGTGTCCATTGTATCCAACTTTTAATTCTACAAAAAATAACATTAATTCGCTGAAACCGGACAACCCCTTTAATAATCTTGGGCATTTTATCTTCTGCACAACTGTTTCCGTCAACCCTATAGACATTAAATAGGCAGTGCGCATGTCGGACCACCGCTTCAGTTAAATTCCTCACTGCGATTGTGCAGTGAGAAGAGGGGGGTGGGCTCAGGACCCCCATTCTAGTGATCAGTGTGGTCCCAGTGGTGGAGCCCCCCAGCGATCAGACATTCACCACCTATACTGTGTCTGTAGGTGATAAATCTCTTTCGTGAGACAACATAGCAATCAGTGTCAGGCAGCTGCTGATAAGGCAAATAAAAAAAGTATGGGAATGCATCAAAAGGGGCATAAAAGATGAGAAAATATTTCTACCACTTTAAAAATCACTAGTCTAGACATCTAGAGGAAAGAAGGTTTCTACCTCATCATAGGGATATTTTGATTTCAATATTTAGAGTAGGGAAGGAATATTTTTTTAATTAAAATTAGGAAAATTAGCTTCTGCCTCATGCCGTTTTTTATTTCCTCTGGATAGACATTGCAGGAGAATAGGTTGGCATGTATGGACGTATAGCTGGTGGAAATAAATAAATAAAATAAATAAAATAAATAAAAAAAATTACCGTTACAATGATTTTTTACTTTTCCTATACTGCCACCTAATGGACAAATTGCAATGCTACCTAAATAAGTTTTAAAATACATTTTTACCTTTTTTCTATTTAAAAAAAAAAAGGGGTATTCACAGCATCACACCCCTGGAGAAATATTGAGGATTGGAACACACACAGCGGATACACTGCGGATTTTCCGCAACGGATTTCATTGCGGAAAATGCACAGCATGAGGCTGGATTCAAACGAGCGTGTGCGTTTTGCGCACGCAAAAAACGCGGCGTTTTGCGTGCGCAAAAGGCACTTAGCAGCTCCGTGTGTCATCACCATATGATGCGCGGCTGCGTGGTTTTCGCGCAGCCGCCATCACTATGACACTCCGTTTGGATGTTTGTAACGTGCTTTTCTGTTTTCATTCTTCCTTTTCACTGCGAAATACGCAGAAATAACGGACATGTCGTGACTTTTTCGCAGCGGACTCACGCTGCGTAAAAATCACGCACCTGTCTGCACGGCCCCATAGACTAATATAGGTCCGTGCGACGCGCGTGAAAATCATGCGCGTTGCACGGACGTATATCCCGTTCGTCTGAATAAGCCCTTATACAGTAGCAGCAGAGTGGATGAGATTGGAACAAATCTCATCCACAGACAGTGGGAAAAAAACAGCCGAGAAATCGTTCATTAATTGACCTGCGGAGTGTTTTTCTTAATCCGCAGCATGTCAATTTATGCTGCGGAATCGCTGCTTGTCTGTCGTGGATTTTCCTTATTGAATTCAATGGGGAGGTAAAACCCGTAACAAATAGCCATGTCTTGCAACTTTTGCGGTGGAAATTCTGCGATTCCGTCACAAATGAAAAAAACAAAACGTTTTTTATTTAAAATGAATAATAAAGCTTATACTTACCCCTGGTCATTGCCATAGCAACACAATCCTTTGTTCTGAGCACAGCCTGGCCTCTTGGGACAACGTTTCATCCCATATAACTGCTGCAGCGGCCACATGGACTTATAGCATCACCCAGGAGTCCGGAATGCTTTAAGAACAGAGGATTGAGTCGCCATGACAACATCCGGGGGTAAGTATAAGCTTTTTTTTTTTCTTCCTACATGCCGCCCAAAAAACTGCACCATCATTTGGTGGCATTTTCGGGCGGTTTCCAGGATGGATACACTGTGTACTTTTATGCAGTGTATCTGACCTGTGTGTTCCTACCCTAAAAGTTTTTGTGAGACTACTACTCCCACTTTGCATGTTGTATAATGGCAATAGTAGTAGTTTCAAAGCTGCTGTTCCGCTGAATCAGAATTTGATTTAATTTGCTAGATTCTATTCTTTGGATGTTTCACTGTTTAGTAGGCATTATGGCTCGATGGTTGGCGTTACTGTGATGGCTCCATGGTTGGCGTTACTGTGATGGCTCCATGGTTGGCACCAATGTCAAGAAGAGGCTGGACGGCAGCGCGGAGGGCTTAAGGGGAAGCCTCCATGACTGCCATAGGAGGGAAGAGAGCCAATAGGGGAAGAGGTAGTTGGGGAAGGGGAGGGAACGTATAGGGGAGGGGACGGGGGGAGTTATCTGTTCCTCCCGCGGTTTTCGGCATTGAGCCGGAAGCAGCGGGAGGAACAACAGGTAGCAAACTGAGCTCCCACTGTTAGATTTTTCTTACCTCCCGTGGCAGTGTTAGGATGGCTTCCCTGGCCGCAATGTTCGAGCAGCTGCAGGCTGCAGCGGCGTTTCACGATACGGGCTGGCTGGAGGAAACAGTGGCAGTGCTAGCCCGGATCCCTCAGTCAGGCCCGTCGCGCTCTTTGTCGGCAGCCGGCATAGAGGCGCCCCCTTCCCCCACCCTCTTCACGGGCGTTAGTGTTACTGCAGCAGGGGGAGAGATGATCCCTGCGGCCCCTGCTACAATAAAGCAGGGGGCGTCGTCGGGAGCGGTGGCTCAGGCCAGGTCACCCCGCCGCTCCCGGCGGTCCCGTCCACCAGAGCGTCTGAGCCCAGACATAGCCCCGCGGGCCCGGCGACGCAGGGGGAGCCCTTCTAAGGACGCTGCAGGCCAGGTTGCTGGGACGGGCGCCTCCTCCCAGGGCCTGCGTCCTGGCAGGAATCCCCAGCCGCGACGGGGCTTGGCGGCTAACAGGGAGTCGCAGGCCGGGCTCCCGATCACACCCCCGCCTTCAGCCGCAGTATGCAGTGTACAATCCACGGCCGCCCCGCATGGTGATGTACCGGCCAGGGGGCAGGCTTCCTCGAGATCGTCGGGGAGGACGACAAGATCAACGCCGACGTCGAGGCAACAAGTCCGGTCTGAGGTTTGGATCCCTACGGTCGAGCGGCAGGTGGCCGGCCCCTCGGTCAGCATGTCGGGGTCCCCATGTCGTAGATGTCGGTGTGAGCACCAGTCGACACAAGAGAAGATTTGGAAGATGGAGAGCTGGATGAGACGCAGCGCGGTCAGGATTTTCCGGCTGGCGGGAATACAGCGCCTGGGCAGCCCGGTGAGTGTGTAACTCCAACGTTACCGTATCCAGCAACTTTCATGTCGGGTTGTGAGGGTGGGTTAGCAAGCGCGGAAGTTGCGGCTGTCGATAGTGGCGTGGTCGGGCGCGATGGCTTATCTGATTTGGTGGGTTGTTTGCGCGAGTTAGTGGGGCGTTTAGATAGGGCAGCGGCCCCTGTAGTTCCTGCGGTGTCCCCGGCGGTGGTATGGGAAGGTCATCGTGATGTATTGCCGCGGTCCGTGGGTAGTAATGTTGCGGGGGTGTCAAGAGAAGCGGTAGCAGTGTCGGTTCAAACTGAGGCGCAGAAGGATGGGGATAGAATTAGGCTTGATGATCGCGCACGGGGGGAGGTGTATGTCTGTTTTGAAGGTCTGTTAGGTGCTCACTTGAAGCAGGAGGTGAGGGACCGTATGTGGAAAGATGAATATGTGGAGATATTTTCTCTTCTGCCGCTTGCTAAGTTCAATTTGGATAAAAGCAAGTGGGATGAGAGTAAAAAAGAGGAAGAGAAACGCCGGCGGTATAGGCTTATTCCGCAGACGTTCGTGAACTGGTCGCAAGCTTTCGCTATTTTGGCGAGCGTGATCGGAGAAAAGGCGCCGGAAAACTGCTCAGCGTTGTTCTGTTATTTCGATGCCATCGGGGAGGCGTATAGGGCGTACGGTGGGCAGGCGTGGTTGAGGTATGATGAGCAATTTCGCCAGCGGAAAGCGGTGCGGCCGGCGATCCGGTGGGATCAAAAAGATATTGCGCTGTGGTTACGGGTTATGGCCCCAGTTAAGCAGTCCTTTCCCGGGAGCATTGGCCAAGGAGGTCAGTCGGGTCAGTCCGGACAGGGTTCCGGTTCAAAGCTTGGGTTCTGCTGGCAGTTCAATGATGGCCAGTGTAAGTTCGGGGCCTCATGCAAATTTAAACATGTCTGTTCGGAGTGTAACGGGTCCTCTCATGGGGCTGCAAAATGTATGCGGAAAGGGAAACGGTCAGGTCCTCAGTCCTCCTCCGCTGGCCAAGGGTTGGTCTCCGGTGAGGGTGGAAAGAATGGCACCGTATCTAACTGAATATCCGGATAGGGTTGCAGCCAAGTTAATTTTTGAGGGGTTTTCGTTTGGTTTTGTTATTCCCCCTCCTCCGTATTAGGTTCCGGTTACGCGGCGTAATCTTAAGTCGGCTTATTTGCAGTCGACGGTTGTTGCAGAAAAACTGTTAAAGGAAGTTTCGCTGGGGCGCATGGCCGGTCCTTTTGTCAAGCCTCCGGTTGTGAATTTGGCTGTATCCCCCTTGGCAATCGTGCCGAAGCGGGAGCCCCATAAATTCAGTTTGATTCACCATCTGTCTTTTCCCAGGGGAGCGTCGGTTAATGAGGGGATAGATCACGATTTATGCTCGGTGGTTTACACGTCATTTGATAAAGCGGTGGCGTTGGTGCGAGGGGCGGGACAAGGGGCGTTGTTGGCAAAATCAGACATTGAGGCGGCTTTTCGTTTGCTGCCTGTACATCCAGAAAGCCAATGGCTGTTGGGTTGCTTCTGGAACGGGGGGTTCTACGTCGATAGGTGTCTTCCAATGGGGTGTTCTCTTTCGTGCGCATACTTTGAGGCGTTTAGTAGCTTCGTGGAATGGGTGACGAAGGGTGTAGCGGGGGTGGACTCGTTGATACATTATCTGGATGACTTTATGTGTGTCGGCCCTAGCGGTTCTCCGGTTTGTGGTAACCTATTGTATTGCTTGCAGAAGGTTGCGTCGGATTTCGGAATTCCGTTGGCACCGGGAAAAACTGAGGGCCCAGTTTCCACCATCTGTTTTTTAGGGATCGCAATTGATTCGGTCGCTATGGAGTGCAGGCTGCCTGAGGATAAATTACGACCATTGAGGCAGGAGGTGAGGCGGGCCTGCCGACTTAAAAAGATCACTTTGCGCGAACTCCAGTCGCTGCTGGGGAAGTTGAACTTTGCCTGTAGGATCATGCCAATGGGTAGAATTTTTAGTAGGCGCTTGGCGGTAGCGACGGCGGTTATCGGGGCTTCCCATTATTTTGTGAGGCTTGGTGTGGAACACAAGGCAGATCTGCAGGTATGGGACGAGTTCCTCGGGCAGTATAATGGTAAATCGTTGTGGATGTCCCCGGTGCAAGAAATGAGTGACGTGGAGTTGTTTACTGACGCGGCGGGGTCCGGGGGTTTTGGAGCATATGCGGGGGGTCAATGGTGTGCAGGGAGCTGGCTGGACAGCTGGGTGATCAGTGGGCTGACGCGAAATCTGGCCCTGCTCGAGCTGTTTCCCATCGTGGTTGCAGTGACCATTTGGGGGGACAGGCTCAGCGATAAAAAGGTTCGTTTTCACTGTGATAACATGGGAGTGGTGTTAGCAATTAACAACTTATCGGCGCCATCTCCACCGGGGGTTCAGTTGCTGCGTCACCTAGTGTTGTTGTGCTTGTCGCTAAATGCGTGGGTGGTGGCGGTGCATGTGCCAGGGGTGTCCAACTGTATTGCTGATGCTCTTTCTCGCTCACAGTGGGATCGTTTTCGTCAATTGGCACCGAGAGCGGATGCGTCTGGCTTGGCTTGCCCGGAACATCTTTGGGAGCTGGTTTCGGTCCCGTGGAAGGGTTGATTGAGCGGTCGCTGGCTAGGGTGACTTGGAACGCTTATTCGGCTTGTTGGCAGCAATGGGAGGATTGGGTAAGAGTATTGGGCAACGTCTGTACGGAGCAAGACAGGTTGGTGGCATTGTTGTATTGGTTGGGTGATGCGTGGGAGGCGGGGTTTTCGCTGGCTAAGGTGAATCGTTTCGTGGCTGGTTTGGCGTTCGGTCTCAAATTACGGGGTTTCCAGGATGTATCCAAGCATTTTCTAGGGAAGCAAGCTTTGAAAGGATTACGTAGAGGCAGGGCCGAAGCGGATCAGAGGCGACCTGTGTCTTTTGCCCTCCTTGGTTCACTGGGCGCATCGCTGGGGGCTGTTTGTAAGTCACCTTATGAGGTAGATTTGTTTAGGTTGGTGTTTTCCCTCGCGTTTTTTGGGGCGCTCCGAATTGGAGAGTTGGTCTCCCCTAGTAAGGCTAAGGCTGGGGGGTTGCGACAGGCGGATGTTGGTCTTTACCGGGATAGACTCGAGTTGTTGGTGCGGCGGTCTAAGACTGATCAGTTGGGCCGAGGTAAGCGGATAGTGTTGTTTGCTCTCCCGGGATCGACGATGTGTCTGGTCGCTTGCATGGGTGCGTTCAGGCCACTGGGAGAGGTGCCGGAGGCGCCATTGCTCCGTCATGAGAATGGCGCGTTTTTGTCTAAGTATCAATTTGATGCAATATTCAAAAAATGCTTGGCTGTGGTGGGGGTGGGGGACGGGTGCTACTCGTCTCACTCGTTCAGAATTGGCGCGGCTACGGAAGCTGAGCGTTGGGGATTGGATGACGGGGGCGTGCGTCGCATTGGCCGCTGGGAGTCCAATAGGTTTAGGTCTTACGTGCGCCCTCATTTGTTATGAGTTGTACGTTGTTTCTTATGATGTTCTGTGAGTTTCTTGTCCTTTCTTTCAGATCATCGCCCATGTTTAGTCTGGCTGTTAGGACATTCTTTTGTGCACTGGGTGGCACTGCGGGCCGATGTGCGCCCGGATCGCCTCCAGCTTCGCATTCCGCGTCGAGATGCGGTGTTACATTGGTTGGGATTTCGAGGTATGTTATGGAGCCGGGTATTGGCCGAGTTTCAAACATATGCTCGCCTGGATAGAGTCCCGGAGGTTTTGGTGTTACATGTTGGGGGGAACGATCTAGGGGTACGCCCCTTTCGTGAGCTAGTGCGGGATATAAAGCATGATTTGCTGTGTTTGTGGGCGTCTCATCCGTCCTTGATGATTGTTTGGTCGGACATAGTTCCGAGGAAGGCTTGGCGCCTGGCACGGTCGGTGGAAAGGGTCAACAAGGCCCGCATTAAGGTGAATCGGGCGGTGTCGCGATTCGTTGCCAAGAATGGGGGCATTTGTGTTCGTCACAGGGATCTGGAGTCCGGGGTTGGGAACTATTGGCGTAGTGATGGGGTGCATTTGACCGAGGTTGGAATTGATCTGTGGAGCTTGGCCTTAGCAGAAGGAATTGAGAGGGCGGTGGTGGTTTGGAGGAACTCACAGGCTTAAGGTAGTCAAGGCCTGTTTCGCTGTGGCGGGGGGAGTCCTTGAGGTTGGTCAGTACAAAATGGTGGGGAGGTCGCATCGGGGGTATGCGTCCCCCAAAATGGTATATCATTTGAAGACTTCATAGGGTGTTATCCCTTTGAAGTGGTCTTCTGGTGGTTGGAGCCATCTGCAGAGGTGAGCGATGCCTCCGAGCTGGTTTACGGCTGGAGGTAAAGAGTTGGTGGTGGTTTGCAGATGGCTAATTTAAAGAAAAATTCGGTTTTAAAATGGCTTCAAGGACTTCCCCTGCTCTGTTAAAGTATTAAAATATGTTTATGGTTAATTCTGACCCATGTTGGGTCATGTGAATTAGAGGTGGAGTTATCCGAATGTTTCGGATTAAATTGCATTTAAATAATGTAAATAAATAAATGGCTGCTGTGGCCATTTCATATCCAACCTCGGTTGTCACGTGTCATTATTGGGAGACGGGCAGGAGAAAGGGGTGAACAGGTTCATTAGGTAAAACATGGCATGACTCTACTTAGGCCAGTCATGCTGCATAGGGGTTATGGATTCAAATGAAACCAGGGCAAATATGTGGTATGATGGCGAGATTTTAAATTGTTCCCCTCGTTTTAAAGGGGAAGAAAATTGTTCCAAACCTGCTGCCCTTATAACACCCGTCTGTCATAATTTGTATAGGTAGAATTCAACCGGGCACCATACCAGCGCCGGCCAAATTCTCAACACAACAGTGACAGCCACAATTTCCAGTCATCCCAGTTAAAGCCAAACTATCCCCATAACATTGCCTCCTATAATGCCCCAAAAGTAGGACCAGCCGCATTACCACTATAATAAGGGTATGTGCACACACACTAATTACGTCCGTAAATGACGGACGTATTTCGGCCGCAAGTACCGGACCGAACACAGTGCAGGGAGCCGGGCTCCTAGCATCATAGTTATGTACGACGCTAGGAGTCCCTGCCTCGCTGCAGGACAACTGTCCCATACTGTAATCATGTTTTCAGTATGGGACAGTTGTCCTGCAGCGAGGCAGGGACTCCTAGCATCGTACATAAGTATGATGCTAGGAGCCCGGCTCCCTGCACTGTGTTCGGTCCGGGACTTGCGGCCGAAATACGTCCGTCAATTACGGACGTAATTAGTGTGTGTGCACATACCCTAACAGTGCTAGGGTCCCACTGAGGCGTTTGTCAAGGGACCCTTTAAACAAGGGACTGCCCAAATACGGAGAACCCCTTTTTAAAGAGCAGGGTTTGTTTTTCCCCCAGATATTTAAAGGGAAAGTATCACCTATATATTTTTCAGAATTAAAAAAATAAATAAAAAAAAGAGAAAAAGATTATGTATCACTATCTGGCATTATTTATTTTTTTCTGATCTGATGTTGTAATCCTGTGATCATAATGAGATGACTGCTGAGAAGTGATCTCTAGAGAACAGGAAAGCTCAGTCTATTGCGAGTCTCATTGCTTCATTGGGTCTGTTATAGCGCCCCGTGCTGGCAAAGCATGTTGGTTACTGTCATTATGCTTGAAAGCCACATTCAGCACTGAGAGATGTCGTGAACCACTGTCAACACCAAGAGATCGTAGAAGCCAAATGACCAATATAAAACGGGAAATAACTGTAAAAGGCATGGATACCGACCCCCTTCTGACCTTGACCCCTGATCGTCTAATCGAGGCTTTGATCACATTTAATACCGCTGGTACCGTGCTCCATTTACATTTTAATGTTTTGCACAATTCAACTTTTTGGTATTTTCTCAGTTTTGATTTTCACATAATAACTGTATAGTGAAACTTAAAGGGATGGTCCAGTGCCTCTTGCGCCCAGTCTTCAATCGGGTGTGGAGGGATGCCCCTGCACGCCGGTGGGACATCTGCTAAGCCAACTGCCTGAATATTAATTAATAAGACATGTGCGCGATACGTTTTTGACTGTTTTGCTGTATTCGTGTCGAATGGACAAATAGTTGTCGAACATTTACCTCGTGAACTGTCCCACCCGGTGTACAGGACTGTCTCTCCACGCTTTAGATCACATTCAGGGGGAAGAGAGGCGCAGGACAATTCCTTTCAAGTTTTACTATAGGGGCATTTTTTTTCTCTCTGGAGGTGAGAAACCAATATGTCTACTTGCTCGTCTTAAGCATGGCTCCTCACCAAACCTATTACCTGCCCTCATGATCATTTAACCCTTTACAGAACCTTACTTATGACAAGATGGAGGAGCCAACGAGCCAAACAGGGCAATGGTGAGCCGCCAGTTTGGGACCCATGTGCTTGTGGATCTGAGTGGTTGCCATCCTACCTTTTATGGAGCACCCAGCTTAGGCCACATTTCCCTTCCTGTAGTAGTAACGCCCATAGGGATACCTATATGTACTTGTTCCAATACACCAAAATGGGATGGGGGCTGACACAGGGGATGGATGAAGCATTGTAAGCAAGGACCAGGCTGCTGGTCTCCATCGCAGGAGTGTTGAGGGGAAACCGGCATCAGGAGGGGGCCCTTCTTGTTTTAGGCCTCATGCACACGACCGTAGCCTTGTGTACAGCCCGTGATTACGGCATGGATGGCCGCGGAGTGTCATCCACGCGCCGTCCACAAATCACGGACCGTGCACGCATTGATTTCAATGACCGTAAAATGACTTGTCCGATTTTTTCCGCGGTCTGGGCTCCCGGCCAATGTACGGACCATATAAACCACAGTCTTGTGCATGGGCCCACAGCAATGAATGGGTCCGCAATTCATCCGTATTTTTGTGTATGAATTGCGGACGCAAAAACACGTTCGTGTGCACGAGGCCTTACTCTGCATTTGCAAAAATATAGAGAGGAGTGAATAGTCTGCTTATATATTTTACTTGAATGGATAATAATAGAAGAGTAATAGACCCAATCACATGGGCATGCAAGTAGTCTCACTCCACCCAATGGTTCAGTTTTGAGTAGGTTTCTGTCCCATGTATAATTTTGAATAGCCAGTGACCATGTCGTCCACTGGGTCCTGCAGGTCCCATTATTTTATTAGTGTCCATCATGGGGGCGGAGTTTACTGTGACAACAATGCTCCTCCTGCAGTCAGCTGTGGTGGATAAAACAATGCTGAAGTGTTTTTACGTTCTTGGATCTCGCCCATACTAGACCCAAAGTAAATGAGAATTGGGAAGGTTGGAGATATGGGATAGCTCTACAGGAAACCACATTTACACTGTAAGATGGAGTTACCATTTAAGACCGTGATATGTGGAAATACTTATTATACAGTATATACCACATACATAGTAGACAGGATATATTTTCACAATAAACCGATAAAGCAGAGAATAAAACCAATTTTTCAAAAATTTTTATATTTTTTACAATCTCTTTGCATAAGAAAAAAAACAAAACATAAAATCTTCATTCTTAAGAAATAAATTAATTTACAAAAAAACAACGGACACGGATTATATTGATGTTAACAGCTGGGATATGGATCTTACACTAAAGAAATACTCCGCGATATTCTTGTAAGGTTTTCACAAAAATTTAGTATACAGTAATGGCTGTTTATCAAAATTGACAAAATTATGCTATAACCTTAAAGGAATACTCCTCGCATAACTGAATACTGTTTTATGCCTAGTATCGGTCCTAAGGGGGTGGAGCATGACAAGGATTCACTAGAGCCTCCTTGTCATGCTCCGCCCCCTCAGATCTGCACTAGATATAACACAGTATCAGTTTTGCCTGGAGTGTCCCTTTAAGCAACAAAGTAAAATCTGAAATGCGTCGGGACATCTCATGCTATAGCCACCAGTTCCCATGAACACCCCACAATCTTTATTACAATACTGACATGTGAGTGTAATCAAAGTTTTGGTGTATACAGTAAAATATAATACCATGTTATATAGCCTCTCCCAGCAAGCTCCTTTTTACAATTAAGAGGTGGCACAGGCCTCCGAAATTCTAATGTCCCCCAATTGTCTTACGTCCTATGTATTCTTTTGAGACCAGAACAGCTGCACATTGACACCTATGTTATAGTTACAGGACCCTAGTGAGCCATATGGATGTTATGGAGGGGTTTGGGTGTGAAGCGCCACTGTCAAGAGAGGTTACTGCTCTGGATGACTAGACGCGACCATGTACTACATGACCACCCAATTATTTTAACGGGTGCCGTGGAATTCTACATTTCCCATGCAGTGGCCGGTGATCTAATATTAAAAAATATTTTTTTATAAAAATCCCCTGTAGGCCTTCGATGCATGATCGGTAGTAGTCTGACCCATGGGACCCTCACTGATCAGCAGGTCTGGTCGGAGCGCTACAGTCCATTCATTGTCTATCCAGGCACAGCGCCGTGCATATAAGTGTGGCTGTGCCTGGTACTGCAGCTAAGCAAGCTGGGATGAGCTATATGTTCACTACAGTGCTGTGCCGAGATAAACTATGAAGTACCTCCATTGAGCATCTGCGGGTCAGACCACCACCGATCATACATTGATGGCATAGTACAACCAATGTAAATATCTGCGTCTGCATAGGAAACCGAGGAATGTAGGGTTGATTCTGAATTGCTACTCTAAGGCAGTAGTCTCCAACCTGCGATTCTCCTGTTATTGCGTGGCATGCTGGGAGTTGTAGTTTTGCAACAGTTGGAGAGCCAAGAGCTTAGGAGATGTAATAGTTAATATGAAATTAATATAAACGCCTCCCCCCCTGCCCTCGGAAACAGCATTACTATTGGCTGTGTCTGGTATTGCAGCTCCGCAAGTGAATGAAGCGGAGTTAGACAATGGCGGCAATACTGGGGAAAAAAACACTTTCTTTTCTAACCTCCTACTACCCTCTTAGGCCGGGGCTTCATGGCGATTTAACGTGCGGGAGTGTGATATTGCATGCAATGTTAGTCCATTGGATCACGTGTACACGCAATGTTATGCGTCTGCAATATCGCAAAGGTAAATCAACAGATCACTAGAGGTATATAATACACTGGAGGACAGAGCAGACGAGAGGACAAGTATGAGAGTCACAGAATTGTGGCGATTTATAGACCTTGACCAATCCACAGATGAGTTACACACAGTTACACACACATGTGACCTGAAAGCAGGGTGGAGCTAAACTGCTGTCTGTTTCCAATGGCAACCCGCAGTATTCTAAAGCAGCTCTGGCACAAAGACCATAATGTGCAAATCGAATACGTTTTTTTTTGTAGACTTTGTCAACTGAATGATTCTTCTTTGACCTTCTAAAACTATGGCCGCCCTTAGAAAGTTTACTGCCGCCAACCTAGAAATAGTTGCTGCCATTCTGTGTAGCTGAAAGGGTGTCTGAAATTCACAGTAATGAAAATCTGACAAGAGGGTTAAAAGCACCATAAATAATCCCTGAACATTCAAAGTGAACCTGTTGACTCCACGTGGTAGAAGCAGCCATTTTGTTGCGTGATGTACCTGTCAATTAGGTTTTATACACTGCCTTTAATGGTCTCCGTTTGATGTAAACGCCGGAAAAAGCTCCCAACGTGACCGATGTCTAAAAGTGCCACTCATCACCTATACATCACGAAAACCTATAGAAATCCCAACGTATACTGCCCCAGAGGGAGGTTAAAAGGGCCCTCTTTCGGCCTACATTGGTATAATGGGAGGCTATGGGTACGCTTGATGTATGCACCGACAGCTTGCCCGACACATACGTCAACCGGACAGGTTGAACACAGTGGGAAAGGGGCCGTAAACCCAGCAAACCATATTTTCAGTGACCTATCCATTATGAATAGAGGTCACTGGTCTTCAATCCATAAGCTCCATTCAGGAATCAGAGTATCGACTGGAGAAGACAAAATGGCTGCCTCTCCTGTTTATAGACCGGTACTCTTTAAAATGCAGGTCAGTCTTGGTTTTACAAGTAATGCGAATTTGACACCGCAATATTTATTCAGTATTCAAGAGAATGGGGGTTGAACTGTTCGAGAGAGACATTTGCCATCCGACGAGGGGAAGCTATTCTGAAATCAACCTCAAAGACCGCTCTTTAGCCCTTAGACTTCACCACGTGCCACGTTTAGCATTTTTCGCCATGATTTCACCCGGTTTACCCATATATCATTATTTGATGACCAGAAAAAACAGGCACTTAGAGCTGTGGTGGACGTTCACAACATGATCAATATTTACCCTTAAAGGTCCCTCCACCATTGTCGCTCCCATTGATCGGCTGAAGAACACTCATGGGTCTACCTTAGATAGGTCCTATTCTGATATAACAGAGCAATGCACATGAATCACTGTTTTAATCCCTATGAGGTTCTCTTACGTAGAACCCCATTATTTACGTCAACCTCGAATCTGGAACCAGCAACAATCCATTGAGGCACCAGAAAGATGTCGGACGTCATATGTATAAACTATAAAGGGTAAAATTACGTTGAGAGGTTGAAGCTTGGACTAAAACACATATGTTGGGTGATCGTGGTCTATGGGGAAAAAGAAGAACATGGTGCCGAAACATGTCATGTGACTAAAACCAACCAAAAGTTGACACCTACGTAGACTCTTCTCCACACAGTCACGTGACAAAAAGCTGTATGTAGCCCCAGTCCTTAAAGTTCTCTCTCTACATATAAGGTGGCCTAGACCCTAGATTCTCAACCTGTGCTACCCAGAGGGTACATGCCATGTCTCTAGGGGGTACTTGGCTTAGGAACGTTGTCAAAAACTGGTCTGGAGTAATAAAACCATTCACTGGGAAAAAAAATATTTGGGTTTGTCTTAAAGGGAATGTTGATAAGTTGGGACCGTCATCCAACGGTGGGATTTATAAATCTAGAGCGAAGGGAACATGGAAGAGTTTAGCATAACAACCAATGAGATGGCCAGTAGTCTTTATATAACCCTCCGGTAATATATAGGTTGCATGATTCCTACATGGAGCCGACATTATACGGCATGATCGGTTTCCTAGAAGTCACAGTTGTGCTGAATGAGGATGGTGATATACAGGTGGTTGTTTAGCACCGTAAAAAGAATTGGGAAAGAAAAATTCTCCTCGAGGAGAGTATTAAAAGCAATATATACAATTCTGTCTTTAGCCGCTTCTCTGTCGGTACATTTGGCCTCGGCAAGAGCTGTCGCCCGACATAGCACTAAAGAGGTAAATAAATATTGTCTCTTCTGCATATATAAAATATAAAATCTGGTGGGGGATGGGGGCTGGCGACATGCTCGCTATCTGCTCTCGGACGTCCTTCGTTGCAGGGAGTGGGCACATGAGGAACAGCAGGCTTGTTTGTAATAGGCGTAGACACAGAGTCGAGCTTGAACCACTACAGCGCAGTTGTGATACCGATCACGGCAGTTTTCATCTGGATCGGGAAAGACAAAAATGATCGCAGTTGAGAAAAATACAAAAAAAAATTACATCGTTAATCACGTGCTACATGGACATGCAATTTGTGTTTTTGGAAATCATGTGGGGTGATTTTTAGTTTTTGGAAATGTCATTTTCATCCATTATCATACGAGTTATTTATATATTCCGGCCCCAAAAATGTATTCGGGACCATGAAGAACTTTATAATGGATCATTCCAATGGGAACCTCCTATCTTTTTGTCTGGAGTTTCCATTTTAATGGGGGTTTTCTAGGATCTTCAAGTTTAAGGTTCATAGATTTAAAAAACCCTTGTTTTTCTTCACTGTCCATATCCTCCTTGTTCACACAATGGAAAATTTACGCCGATTCAGATGCGTTTTCTGCATTACAATCAGTGTGAATTCCGCTTAAAAAAAGTCTCCTATTGCTTTCATGACGAAATAACGTGCTGTGTGAACATAGTCTAAGTGACATCACATCGTTAGTCATCTGACCTAGTAAAGAGATGGCACTAATGACTGTAGTGCGCTACATGTACATATACAGTGTGGTCACTTGACTTGTTCACATGACCACCAGATGTGACAACACTTAGGTGGACCGGTCCAGTGATCATATCGTTTACATGAAAACTCAAGAACCGGTCCTGAATTTGTAAGAAAGTGCACCAGTAAGATTCTCTATTTGCTAAAACAAGTGTTTCTATGTCTTAAACGGAAAGATTTGAAGATCCCGAATAACCCTCTTAAACAGTTGGTTTGGCTTTTCTCTTCCTATAACAGATTATTATAAAAATTTCTATAATGCAAATTAAGACAAAACCTCATCCGCCAAGGTGGAATACCCATTTTAGTATTAAGAATGCCCCCTTTTCCAAAAAGAGCTGGTCGCAACTGCAAATAAAACAAATGTCTACCGCATAAACAAGGAAACTGAGTTAGAGCTGCTGGGCCCCAATGCAAAATCCGTAACAGAGCCCCACCTACGATAAAACAGATATCTTCTTATGAGGCAGAGCGGCCTTTGGGACCCCTCCGGAATCAGGGCCAAGTTACACCCGAGTACCCCTATAGCTACACTCCTGCAAGTGTAACATGTTCTAACAGTGGTCTAATACAAGCTGGCTATTTTACCACTGCTGAAACTAGCCATAAGAGAACTTGGAAAGTCAGGAAAGACACAGATCCGTGTCTCTCCTGCACTTTTCTCTTCAGATCCTAAAACTGTTGATCCTGTAGTGTTGCAGATGTTGAGTATCTAGTGCAGTTAATCTTCTCTAGAACATGCAGGTTGTAACCTCCATGGGTTATCCCGACGTGGCCCATTCGTTTAGCTCCTGTCAGAATCTCTCCGCTTAAATCGGGAGAGGCAAGGGGGACATCAGAATACATCTTTATCTCTCCCAAGTGAAGCCAAGAGAGGCCCACATGAGCCAAAGGAGTGCTGCCTTCATTTCATCAATCAGTGGAAGTCTCAGTGGACGGACCCCCACCAAAGAGATCTTCAGACATGTCTCCGATATTTGTTTTTGAAATGTTTTTGGATACCTGTGAACTACTACATCAGCAAGAGAAATCATTGCTGATATTTTCGGAGGTCCACTTCCGTAAAATGTTGGGTTGGACAGGTGGAGTGCCATGATGTATATCCTAGATGTGTGTGTGTATAATGTAGGGGTAGATGATAAGGCCTCATAACGTTAATTTGGAATATCAGCGACACATACCTTAGTCCACAATTCACTTCAAACAAGGACACACGTGACACTAAGCTCCGCAACTACAGCAAATACCTATTATGATTAGGATTAATTTGAGTATCTATAATGATCAATCCGCTATCGTCGACTTTTTCGCACTGCAAAGCGTTTACTACTGTTTATTAACCTCTGAGCTGCTGGAGGGGTCTGCAATGTAAAGTCAGGTCAAGGCTGGATGGTTTTCTTCGCTCTCCTCACCTAGTACAGAGGAACAAGGCTGCGTATTGCACACTTTCTTCTCATCCGGCTTGGAATCCAGGTCACACTGTTGACTATAGGTCCTGTCGGCTGCCAAGCACCGCACCTCTCTTACCTGAATGCCACTTTCGCAAGACTGTGAACACTAGGGGAAAGGAGAAGATAAACCAAGAACAAAAAGTCAACTGGCAGAAGAACAACATTGTAGATCATAAAAACTCTCGATAAATGACATCACGTAGGTCCGTATTTCCCAGGCATTAAGAGTGAAATTAAACCCGACGTGATCCTATGTCACTTTTTTAGGTTATGAGGATGGTGGTGATCCCAAACTTTGATGCTACTCACAGTGCTCCATGGAGTTGTGAACCAACGTGACCCACAAGGTCCAGCATTGCATGACTGTAGACTTGGTGGCTTCTCAAGATGAGCACACTCCGAAGCATCGGTCACATTAAAGTCTGAGCCCATTTTGCTTACACAGATCACATCACGTCTCTGTGAACCTTCATCGCAATCTGTGGAGCACTGTAGAAGGGGAGAAGGAATAAGACTCCGTAGGTCCAAATGACCTGATATTTGTGAACTAATAAACTGAAGTTGGACTACATACCTGAGACCAAGGTCCAGTGTACCACTTGATTGTCCGCTCACACGGCCCACTGTTGCATACTCGCATGTCAGAAGGTTTATTTCCAGGGCAGCCATCTTGGGACTCATCCATAGGAGAACTAGAGAGACAGAAGACTGAACGGCGCTGGATCCCTGTTCCACATTCTGAAGAACACTGCAACACAAAAGATAAAAGTACTACACGTAAGACACCTAAAAGGGGTGGTCTAAGATTAGAAAGAAAAAGAAGAGGCTTTAAAAGGTAGGCAGAGAAGACTTACTGTGGTGCTCCAAGCATTGTGGAACCAGCTCCGAACACATGGTCCCATATCGCAGACCTCGTTGGTCCTAGGACGGAGGCGGTTGCTGCATTCCCCCTCACCAATGACATCTCCTTGGTTACTGACACATCTGACATGACGGGTCTTTTGGCCAAGGCCACACATGACTGAACACTGTAGATAAAATACAATAGATGTTCTTAAGAATATGAAGACCATACCGGATTTTGTAGCATTCTGGGCTTTTTAATTTTTTGAAAATTTTTTTTTTATCTCCTCTTCTAAATCTTATTTATTATCCATTATAGATAATGGCTAAATATTTCAGAATCTATAAAAGGGTCGTTCTTTACCGTAGTCCAGTTGCTTTGGATCTCCCAGTGGCTACAGATACGGAGTTGACATGTCTGAGTGACATTCGGCTTCTCCAATTGGCCGCATCTCTGTGGATGAACCATAGTAGTCCGGTTTGCATACATCTGCCGACACAGGACTTGCCGATGCTGTATTCCACTCCCACACGTCCTGCTGCACACCGACCAGTTACCAACATCCCAGCTGAGGAGCAGTAAAGAACATGAATTTACATGCTCAGTTGCAAGTAAAGAATCATTTTTATCTACTGGGGGTTGGATGAAACTAGAAAAAAAAGGTCCGCTTCAGAAATGGCGCCAATCTTGTCCATTGGCTCTGTCTGGTATTGCAGATATGAAATTGCCTATTCTACTTGCGGCGGAAGCACTCTGCTCATATGTTCCTATAAACAGCACCACTTTTGTATATTACAGAGAAATTCTTGGAGTGGTTGTCTAAAGGACTAGGGTTCCTAGCGTTGTTCTCCTAATCCTATGAAGCCCTGCGAATTCCGTTCTTGGATAAACATTGTGTAACAAAGCAGCCAATTTGGAATAAAGATCTGTTTCGTCAAACCCTGCTGGCTACTGGTATACAATCCATCGTAATTTAGACAGTTCGGCGGCCTTCCAAGTTTAGCTGGGCCAAAATCTGTGTTTCGACCAAGGCTGTTTGGCATGAAGAGCCCTTCCTTGGAAAACGTTTTTTGGCCGACATTAAGAAATACTGAAGTTGAGTGAAAATTGCTTTAATATGTATATTAAGAAACTGATCTACATCTCCTCGGCTTTAATGATTGGAAAATTAGAATCAGACCAAGCCTCAAACCATTCCTGATCCACGTTGCCAAGCCATTCTCAAATTCTGATAGACCCTTTCCATTTCACCTTCAGTTCAATTCAATTCAATCTCCCCTCAGTGAACCATGTCCTACCTACAAGTATTCTAACAGTAAGTGAAGCAAGGCCACAGCATTTTGTTTGAAGGTACAAGTAAGAGTATATTCACACTAAGCAGAAATTTCTTCAACTCGTCTATTTATCTGAAAGGCATTTTCTATAGAAACCGCCCATTCAGATGTATGGGGCGTATTCAGTTGCAGAAATTTCTGCAACAAATCAGCCGCATGTGAACATACCCTAAAAGATTCAAAACTATCAGCAAGTCTTTCATTCTCCTGCAGCACCTCCACAGGGGAAATTAAATACTACATGGTGTTCATTAAACTCTATGGGCCAAATATGAAATACAGACACCCGGGTCCTCCACAGAAAGACTCTTTGTAAACGTTCTCCATACCTAATAGGTGAGGGTCCTAAATGGGGAGTCTCTGCTATACATATAGGATGCCCTAAAAATGTTCTAGTAAGACGACCTCTTTTACATTGAAGCTTTCGTGACTAACAGGTGATCGCCATAGGTCCTGTATTCGGCACCCGCGGCAAGCAGCGGATTTGATACCAGGAAGCCTCCTCTGGCCAAAAATTTCTGTAGTATTACATGGTGTTCCGCCTCTATGACTTAAATATGCCGTAATAGGGCAATACTGCCCATAGTAGGATGGCAAAACTAAAAGGTTCGGTGCTCCTGGATTTGGAGCTGTGTAATGCTTAGTTTCCCCTGCGGTGGCACTGCAGGGAAGGCTTACTTTCCGCACATATCAGAGCTGATTGTGTGATCAACTAAATGTCAAGGAACCCTTCTAACAAATTTAAGTTAATAAAGTTGCCTCTTTTAAAGAAGCCAAGTCAATAACTACAGCCTTAATGATCCATCTTCACATGTGAATGAGAGAGGACAAATGTGAACATTTCCTGCCAGTTTAGGATTTGTGCCTCGCTGACGGTGAATGATCGATATTGGTGAATAATAAACGTATAAGGTTTTGGGCTTACAATGCTGGGCAGGGCTGGGTGTTACAGGCCTCCTCCTGAGGGAACGGCTTTGTCGATGAGTCACATTCTTCCTCATTAACCTCATCCAAGGAACTTCTGGAAACACACTGGTAAATGGGGTACCAGAACCCTGAGAAGAAAGAAAAAAGAGAAGAGTGTCACAGAGGGTCCCCAAATACTGGGAAAAAAATTATTCCATACTAAAATACGCGGCACAATCCATGCCTTCAGGAGAACCACACTCCGACGCGGAATAAATTCGGATCAAAGTCTGTGGAGTCCTCTGCGTAAAATGTGTGCGACCCATTTCTTTTTAAAAAAGGGAAAAGGAAGCGTAATGGTGGCATACTACCACCCAAATAATCGTACTATACTGTGCCTAAATAATACCACCGTACAGTGCCCACATGTAGACCCTACATAAGTGCCATCTAGTGCCTCAATAGCAGTGCTATATAGTGCCCAAATAATACCACCGCATATCAAAGGAGGTCAATTCAGCAAAAATCCAAGAGAGAAGAAGTTTAAGGTTCCTAAATGGTGGAGGCTTTGGGGCAACAGCCCACTTTTGTCCATGGCATGATCCAGTCTCGGCTTATACTTCAGCCATTCAAGTGCTAGGGGGAAGAGAAGTTATGGTCTCTTTTGTTCCAGAACCCATATAATTTAGGAGAGTGGTTAGGGTCCAAGGAAAGGGGCACGTTAAATTTTTGTTAAACAGTTTACACCATTTTCATCTATAAAAATTAACATAAATTAGACGTTCCTTTTAACATAGAACTGATGTCCGAATGACGAACTTGTAGGTATGTGGCACTCACCTTTCCCACAGGTAACAGAACATGGTGTGTTCCCAACACGTCTCCAGAAAAACTGAGGCTGTTCTGGCCAATAGTGAAGAGGTGGCGCAGAAAGAGGAGGGATTCGAACATTGCGCTGCAGAGTGCCAGCCGGTCGTGGTGGTGGCCTTGCTTGAGGTGGTGGGACCCGATGCCGTTCCTCAACAGGGTGATTTCGTAAGTTGGTTTGTGGGAGGGAATCACTGGATGGCATTGATCGCAGAGATCCTACAGGTAAATTATATATGGCGTGTGAATCAATAAAAGTAAAAAAACAAAAAACTCAATATGGCTGCCATCATAGGTGGTCACCCAGTTTTCCAAGACTCCTGAACAGTAAATCTTAGTTATGCAAATATACATCCCCTGCTCCCCCTATAAACTAAATTCGATGTTATCTACAGTAGACTTGACACCCAGCTAGCTCCACACGTCAGAGGGTACAAAACATCTATTATTTATGTGGCTCTTACCGTATTCCTGCTGCGGGACGTGGGGGACGTGGCTTGGATTATCAGAGCCGGATGGTGAGGAGACAAAATACTGGAATGAGACTCCAGGATTGTCTTGCTGAAATATCATCTGTAAAAGGAGGGGGGGGGGGGGGTTTGTCAAATAGTTTTTATTTTGTACACCGGAGTGGCCCGGTTTTGAGTAGGGGCCCTTTATATACAAGAAAGATAGACGAATACCCTTCCGGTGCGTATAAACAACAAAGATGCCAAAACTTTCATAGGGAACATTAGGCCTCAATATTTCTATAGTGTCGGCTACAATTAGTCCTAAATTCAATATACGTTTAGCTTGCAGTAAGAAGCAGTTAACACTAGGTGGTGCTCGAGCTCCTATTTGGACTACTTTAGGAGAACTCGGGAAGAGTAGTGGTGTTGGTTGTGTGAAGCAGCAGTGGGATGTAATAAATAGATCTAAAATGTGTAACGTACAATCAAAAAGTTTCCTTAATATCCAGAACATTGCGGTAGGTTAGAGTCGACCATGACATAGGACTGCAGGTGACATAGGACTGCACAATATGACCTCTTAGTCACATCGGATCATTGTCCTGGATGTCATTAGCACTCAATAAACAAACTGAATAGCATTTGTTTTTGGCCCCCAAATTGCTCTGTGCCGCAGCCTGGAAGCCACTTGTACACAGCAAAGGTCAGATGTCTCGCAGTAACAGTGCTTATAAAATCACTTATTTTCTGTGTCAGTCCACAATGCTTTGCACTGCAGCATTTTCCAATTTGAGGGGAACTATTGTTCATCCAGGTTTTCCTGGTTCATAATTGAAGAATTACCAAAAGTACAGTGACACACAAGCAGAACAGTGGAAGAAATAAATAAAGGAGGCAAAGCTCATATAGCAGATTTTTAAAAACATTGCAGGCATTGTGATTGATCAAAGACCTCAGTGATTAAAAATCTTGTGTATACAGCTTCTATGCAGACCTATGTGTCGCTATTGCTACAGACTACAAACAAACCCTGTGTGTAGTCTGATGCTGCAGTTTTGGGATACCCATTCCGTCTGCCCCTCCTTACCTAAAGACAGTAGAAGAGGGGTAGATGTAGCAGAGTAACACATGACTGTAGGATCAGACTACATATAGTGTTTGTAACCATGGAGACACATAGATCAGCATTGGAGCTGTAGACCTAAAACGAAGATTTATTTTAATTAAAACTATTTGCAAAGTTTCTTTACTTCTTATATTAGATGTACTGGAGCAATGCAAAAATTGGTTGCCAAAGTTACTATGTCCAGTTAAGAAATCACATCCCCCCCCCCCTTTTAGGATATTCTGGGTTAATAATCCACGTTCAGGATTCTCATCCCTCAGTCCAGAGTCTAGAGCGGTTACAAAAAGTTTCACTCTGGAGGACCAGTTCTGTAATACTTAATTTCCCCTGTGGTGGCGCTGCAGGGAAATTAAACACTTACTCTCAGGTTTCCCCACAGATCCCAGCTGATCGCTGAGGGTCCCAGCATGCAGACACTTTGTGATCTGCATTTTGTCAAGGAACCCTTTCAACAAGAAGGGATTGTACAAAGCAGAGAACCTCTTTAGGAAAGCAAAAAATCTTTGAAGGAAAAAATGTCTCCATACGTAGACAAATCGAATTTCCAAACAATTCGCTCATCAGTCAACAAAAGGATATGAATCATTATATAGATTTATACAAGCAACACGGCGTGATTATGTCCCAACTAGGGCACAGGTCAGCGAAGAAAAGCAAAGGCCGTGGCCCACGGATGTCCAGCTAATTCCAAAGCTGTGGAGCGATGATCTCACCGTCCGAATCCAGAGCAGCTCATATCTCCTGCTGGAACCTCCGCGCCAGAGATTATTTTCTTGCTGATCACATTTGTTGTTTTGGAAATTTTTGGTGTTTGGATAAACTTTCTGCGGCCCCGTACAGGGATCATCGGAGACCGAAGGGATATGACACTTATCAACGTCCCCAGTCCTGTCGCCAAAAATATAATCATTTTATTTTACGATGCCCAGACATGGACTATGACAAGGGAGGTGAAAGATGGGCTTGTATGAAAAACATAACTTTTGAGAAGTGAGATAAGAAGCGGCGCCTAAATTGTTTTACTAGTCGCCCGATTTTCTTTTATATAGGACATGCTCCCATCCTAAGGAATCTGAATCTCTGCATATGACCCCCATCATCACACCCAAAAATATATACAGACCCACTAAACTAATACACACGCCAGATACTCGCCTCTCCTCATTCCTGCATCTCCCCCGGTGCCGCGGCAGACAACTTCCTGATCCCGGCTGCGGTGGTATTGAGATTGAAGTGGACTGCAGGAATGAGGAGAGGGGTATTGTCGGGATGTGGGCCATCCGGGAGACTTGACAGCTCTTCTGGGAGTCTGGGAAATTTGGCCTATTTCCGGGAGACATTTCAGGAGAGTAGCAAATAAAAAAATGTTGGGGCCAACTGACCCACAAGTTCCCAGCTGGCCCAGAACTCTAACGGACAAATCTGCCTAGTTACCCAGCGACACATCCCCTGCTCCTATATTTTTGTATAGTTAAGCCAATAGGCCATATTGGTAGTAATTCTGTTTTCCCAGAAGAGGACGATTTATTATTATAGGTGATATTTTTATTTAGAGGGAAATGTTTTATGGAATCCAATGCTCCAGAAATCCCCACGATCCATAATCTAATGATGGACGTGATCTTTTGGCGGTTCTCTTCCTTTCCAGGTCAACTAATTTACTAAATTGAGTGAAATTCCTTTAATTTGGCATCCAACAATCCAAAAAGTCTGATAATTCGGCACTTCTTTTTACCACAGGACTAACATATGATGTGGAATTTTGCAAAACCCGAAGTAGAGGACTGGACAAAGAACCAATCGGAAAATTCCTTCCGAAATACCCAGCGATAGCAGCAGATATTGTGTTCAAATTTTATATCTTCCTGGAGATTGTTTACTCTTACAATTGGATCCTATATACCACTCTATGACCGTTTGATAATTCGGAATATAACATAATCCAACACCTCTAAGGTCCTATTTCAAGCCATTATTTTGGGCTTTCTTCGTGAAGGTTCTTTACCCTTACAAGCGAGATCTATAAACTACTCTATGACCACCTAATAATCCAGAATATTGGATAATCTAGGATTTATCAGATCCTATTGATGCCAGATTAAAGGAATTTTACTGTAAAGCTATTATCCAATTTATAAAATATACATAAATGAGAAAATAATAATTTATATACATGTTATTCCTTAGATGATGTGGAACATTTAAGCCAGTACATTTAAGCCAGTACTAATTTTTGTTAAAACAAGACCCAATATTTTTTGAGGACTGGGGGATTAAGCAATTTTGGGCAAATTAGTGTGTGTGTGCGTGTGTGTGTGCGTGTGCGTGTGCGTGTGCGTGTGTGTGTGTGTGTGTGTGTGTGTGTGTGTGTGTGTGTGTGATATATATATATATATATATATATACATACACACACACACACACACACACGTACATACACACACACACACACACACACACACACACACCCACACACACATTTTGGGTTAAATTCCTCAAGGATTACCTAATCTCATAAAAATCTTATAACATTTTTACTCAAGGTGCCACTATACTTACTAAAAAGACTAAAATTTTCATTCCCTTTAAACAGGAAATTTAGGAAAATTCTGTTCCCTAATATTGTAACTTCCAAATAAAACCAAACTTGGAACTCTGGACTCCAAGAAACTTTTTTACTTTTTATTTTACAAGATTTGCCCGGGACTCCAGCTCTGGGAAAGCCCCTGACATCACTATCCATATATGGACACTGATGTCAGTGGCTTCCCCAGAGTTCGAGCAGAGCCTATACTGGTGCTCCACTCTGGGACACCGGCAACGGTGTTGCCCCTGACATCACATTCCGGTCCAGGAGGATCCGCTGATGTCACTGTCGGCAACGCTCTGGCTGGGGATTCCACTCCTAGAGGGAGCCCCAATGGAGCTATCTACTGGGGGGTGGGGGGTGGCACTATCTCCAGAGGGCACTGTGGCAGCATCTCCAGAGGGCACTGTGGCAGCATCTCCAGAGGGCACTGTGGCAGCATCTCCAGAGGGCACTGTGGCAGCATCTCCAGAGGGCACTGTGGCAGCATCTCCAGAGGGCACTGTGGCGGCATCTCCAGAGGGCACTGTGGAGGCATCTCCAGAGGGCACTGTGGAGGCATCTCCAGAGGGCACTGTGGAGGCATCTCCAGAGGGCACTGTGGCAGCATCTCCAGAGGGCACTGTGGCAGCATCTCCAGAGGGCACTGTGGCAGCATCTCCAGAGGGCACTGTGGCAGCATCTACAGAGGGCACTGTGGCACTATCTTAAAAGGGGCTTCCCAATCTTGACATTTGTGTGTCTGCCAAACGCTGCTAACTGAGCTGCCGGACTGCATTTAGCGACACTCAAACTGGAAAACTGGATTGTTGAAATAAGCACGTGTAGTATTATTATAGTAATGTAGTATTATAGTATTGCTATAGTAATGTAGTATTATTATAGTAATGTAGTATTATTTTAGTAATGTAGTATTGTTATAGTAATGTAGTATTATAGTAGTGTAGTATTGTTATAGTAATGTAGTATTGTTATAGTAATGTATTATTGTTATAGTAATGTAGTATTGTTATAGTAATGTAGTATTATAGTATTGCTATAGTAATGTAGTATTATTATAATAATGTAGTATTATTTTAGTAATGTAGTATTGTTATAGTAGTGTAGTATAATAGTAGTGTAGTATTGTAGTATAGTAATGTATTATTGTTATAGTAATGTAGTATTATAGTAGTGTAGTATTGTTATAGTAATGTAGTATTATAGTAGTGTAGTATTGTAGTATAGTAATGTAGTATTACAGTAGTATAGTAATGTAGTATTGTTATAGTAATGTAGTATTGTAGTGTTATAATAGTAATGTAATATTATTATAGTAATGTAGTATTATTATAGTATTGTAGTACTGTTATAGTAATGTAGTATTGTTATAGTAATGTAGTGTTATAGTAATGTAGTATTGTTATAGTAATGTAGTATTGTTATAGTAATGTAGTAGTATAGTAATGGAGTATTGTTATAGTAATGTAGTGTTATAGTAATGTAGTATTGTTATAGTAATGTAGTAGTATAGTAATGTAAGATTACAGTAATGTAGTATTCTTATTATAGTAATGTAGTATTATAGTAATGTAGTCTTATAATAGTAATGTAGTATTATAGTAATGTAGTATTATAGTAATGTAGTATTATTATAGTAATGTAATATTGTTATAGTAATGTAGTATTATTATAGTTATTATAGTAGTTCAAATAACTAATTGATTAACAATAATTTTGTATTGTATCAAATTTGAAAGGAATGCGGCCCGTCAACTTCACGTTTTTTCTAAATGTGGCCCACTTACCCGGTGAGTTTGGGACCCCTGGCTTAGACTATAGCTTATCCATAGCACTATGTATACAGATGGATGGAATAGCATGAACGACCATGTTGTGGTTCCAGGGTCAGGACAAGAACAGAATTTCAACAAAATGTTTATAGTCGAAAGTCTAGGTACATCCAACTTGTGTCTTGAAGAAATCTTATCGCCCAATAACAAAGCATTTGGTCTCACCAAAGATCTTGACTCGTCTGCCTGGCCTTGTCTACGGTTTCTCTGTTCTCCTTGCCATGACCACCTATGAGGTCCATATGTTAATCAAATTCTGCAACTTTTTCCAGAACTTCTGTTCTTTCGGGAGCCAAAACCTGTCTACATTGTGCCCACCCCAGGCAGCAGCAAGCAGTCCTTCTCTTTCATCGCACATGAGGTAACCTCAAGCTTGGCACAGGGTGCACAACTGGTGAAATCACATTGGTTGTAAATCATTCAGCAGAGGAGGTTTGAATTTGACCACATTTGGCACGTGAGCCCCAGAGATAAGTACAGTGTAAGCCAGCTGTTAGAGATGAAAAGAGAAAATTGCTAAATAGCCTGGGAATTCGGAGCCACTTGCCCATGAACATAAGGTGTATATTGCAAAAAATATTCAGAAAGTTATGACCAAAGGAATGGGCCCGATACCTAGGGTCACACAATGCCATACTTATAGAAATTCTACAATATATTCTATACGAATCGGGAGTCTATAAAGCTGGACATGACCAATACTGAGCCTACATACTCTTGGGGCTACTAAAAAGATTCAATGAACTAAAATTGATCAAACATATTTTAAAAATCATCTCGAAGCATACCGAACATACTACTTGAGGTCTTGTGGGGTGTTCCTGGTGTGCAGTGGTTAGTACCTACTAAAAGTGGTCCAAGGAAGGTCAACCGGTGAACCGCCGACAGGGCCGCGGGTGTAGGGAGCAAGGGCTAGCACGTCTGGTCCAATACCATAGAAGAGCTACTCTAGTACTACTGGCTGGAAAAGTTACTGCTGGCTATGATAGAAAGGTGTCAGTACACACAGAGCACCACAACTTACTGCATATGGAGCTGCGTAGCCGCAGACCGAGCAGAGTGCCCATGCAGTCCCTTGTCCACTACTGAAAGCGCCTACAACCGGTACTTGAGCATCAGAACTGGACCATGGAACAATGGAAGGAGGAGACCTGGTCTGATGAATATCATTTTCTTTTACATCTTGTGGACGGCCGGGTGCGCCGCTTACTTGGGGAAGAGATGAGACCAGGATACACTATCGGAAGAAGGTAAGCCAGTGGAGGCAGAGTTCTGTTGGTAAACCTTGGGTCCGGTCATTGATGTGGATGTTGCATTGACACATAACACCAACCTAAACATTGTTATAGACCATTAACACCTCTTCATAGCAACGGTATTCCCTCATGGTAGTAGCCTCTTTCAGCAAGATAATGCAGAATGCTACACTGAAAAAATTGTTCAGGAATGGTTTGAGGAACATCACAAATTCCCCAGTGCAATCGAGTATCTGTGGGATGGGCTGGAAGAAGTCATCGGATCCATGAAGGGCCCACCTCACAACTTTGAGGAATGTAAGGATCTGCAGCGAACGTCTTAGTGCCAGACACCAAAGGACCCCTTTAGAAGTCTTATGGAGTCGAAGCCTCGATGGGTCAAAGTGGTTTTGGTGGCACGAGAGGACCTACACAATATTAGTCAGGCGATTTTAATGTTCTGGCTAAACTGTGTAGTATAGAAAAAAATGTGATGTGCCAGGAATATATTTTGAGAAGTTATACTCACATATACGTCAAGAGCTTCAGAGGTGGGTCCAGGGGCAATGAACGATTCACCTTCTTGTTCATCACGTCCAGGTTGGGTGTAGGTAAAAACAGTGCTTCCTGCTTCATATTTTCCTGGTGGGTCTATGGCCCAGTTACCGTTAATAATGGATTTCCCCGATCGATTTCTCAAAGCTGAAACAGGTTTAGAGGTTCTGAGTTTCAAGATACATACAGACATATATAACAGGATATACACCCAATCATATGTCATGTGTGCCCTCGTGCAACATTATTCTCTTATCTAGAAGAGTTTTGAGTTGCTCATTTATTGGAGTTCTACCTTTTTCACCTACTGAAAGTTCTACGTCACTTACTTCAAAAACTTCATCTTACCATAGTTTACATGACTGAAGTTCATCCTACTAAACTTCCATTTCCTTGACTTAATTAGCGTTGACCAATATTAAGCTTTAACATCCTACAATCTTAATCCCTTCCATTCTGCATCCTTCCCTTAAATATCAATGTTTTAATTACTCAGGCTTCTTCTATGTAAATCTACTATATCCAAACTTGTCTGAATTTCCACCCCCGGGCCACCAACTGAGCCAAGTTTCTACTCTACTAAAACCTCTGAGTTCTTCATGCTGTGAAGCTTCCAAGTGCCTCGTCCTGAAGATGTTCTACTTTATACTGACCTTAAATCTACAAAATAAAAGTCTACATTCTATGGGTCATCTATAGAGTCCATTGCACAACCAAAGTGACCACTGGGCTTCTAGGCCTCTTTCATGTGGATCCTGACCCCCACCCCCCCCCCCCACAAGTGTTCGTGAGATAGTACTGGATTCCTAACACTGTCCCGAAACGGCATACATCTGTGATTCTTTCTGCCTGACTTCTCTTCTGCAGTGCTGATTTACAGACCGTAGAGGCGATATGGGCACTGTGGTTAGTACATGTATATAATAAATTCTCTTCATGGCCCATTTTTATGGCACGGTTATATGATTGGAGCATTTCATGGACACTCATGTACCTTGCATAATATCATGGGTAATTTTATGGCAGGCACAATGGTATGGGCAATTCTGTGATAATTATATATTAGGGGTCTAGCACTATTCTTTGGTCTACACTACTTCATGGGAACAACCGTGAGTAATAGCTGTATGGTGGCTCCACTTTTTACATATTGGGTGGTTCTAGTGTAAGCTTTAATATTAAGATGAATTCCGGGTTGTCATTGTAGTCATAAGATCTGGGCACTCAGAGGACTGTCTTGAGAATAAAACCAAGCATAGAATACCTATACTACCCTCACTAACCCATGGTGAAAGTTGAGCCAAGCATTGGTAGTTGCCTCAACCAAAAAATATATAGGTGCCCAACACATATTGAAAGGACTTCATTGTTCCACCACTGTGCCATGTATTTTGTACCTAGGTAGTTAGGGCTCCAGGTAAGTTCTCTGACACTGATCTGCGTGGCACCTTTTGGAATCTCTAGAATTTTGTGGTAGCCAATAGGAATATTCGTGTCCTTGAATGTCCCCGTGATGAACTTGCATGTAGTGCCATCTCCACCACACACTCCACAGGTGTCCAGGGTACTATTTGATCCTAATATACCATCACAACCCGGGCTCTGTAAAAAGGAAAAACATTGTATTATTTCTATAGCCTCCTTTGGCAGAATGTTTAATAGAGTACACAAAATACAGGAAAATGTATAGGATAAGCTCTATCGGTTTCTTCCTTGAAGGTTGACCAGTTTACAAAAAAAGGTTTTTAAAAACCCAATTAGGGCATCATAAAAGGAGGGTAGTCCTTCATTCTTGACCACCATTGATTAGCCAGAGTCAAGAGCAGCTACAAACAACGTCTCTCTCTGGAGGACCCGGCGTAACAATTTCAATGAGCACCATGTAATACTTCATTTCTCCTGTAGTGGTGCTGCAGGGAAATTAAACATTTATTGCCAAGTTCCTCCACAGATTACATCTAAACTCTGAGGGTCCCAGCATCAAGACACCCAGTGAACAGTCATCCTTTCTAACAAAAAGGCATGGTACAAAATAGACAACCCCTTTAAGCCAAACAAATCAAATTCAATCGTGCTCATTGATCTGAATCCTGAGTGCAGTCGCAACTGATCCGCCCAATGGGCGACAGCACTGGGGGACTGTCCAAGGTGAATTTGATTCTTAGTTGCTGCCCCCTACCATTAGATAAACTGCCTCCTCTTCTAAAGGGAACAATTTGGGTAACTTGCCTATATTAGGGATTTGCAAAAAATATATATTCATGTAGCTCTGTGGTAGGTGAGGACACAGATGTAACACGTTTCACAGCCAGGAACTGGAGAGGAGTCTATGGGTTACATTGACCCAAATTCTCAAATGTACTGTATATTGGATCTGAGATCAGGCAGCCATGTGTTTATAGAAGTCATTCCAGAAAATGTTTCCACATCCTGAGTGATAATAAATTATATATAAAAGGAATATATTTTAACTGTGAAAAGATAAGCACTTGTTAGGTGGTAGTCTACCAAACACGGGTAAGCTGCTTAAAGAATGGAATACTTAAAGGAACACTCCACACTAACCGGAGACCCTCCCTAAGAAGGCGGAGCATGACACATGGATTCTCTTTTTGTGGTCTTTGAATTCCTGTTTCGTGAACAGACTCCTCAGGCCCAGCACTAGGCATAATACAGTATATATTAGTTTTGCCTAAAGTGTTCCCTTAATTTCACTCCTTTTAGAGTTCTATTAGAAAGATCGAACGAATACCTCGAGAGAAGACATATTGAAGAGTCGCAGCTGGAAATTCCTTTACGCTTGCAAAGATTAAGTTTGCTAGTTTAGCTCTGTAATTATACTGGCCAAGGCAGATTGGCTTGTTGATGTCTCCTTTGGCAATCATGCCCCCTTACCTATGTCCCTGCACATTGTATATAAGGGTTTAGTGCTTGTTTTTTGATACAATGGATGAATCTATATAGGACTAATCCTATGGAGCTTGTCCTAGGACTGTCAAGTCTAAAAACTGAAAAAATGGAGAAACCCTTTAAGTTTTCATAAAAATAAAAATGTGAATTATTACAGTTAAACATATTAATTATTGATACTTACAGCCCTTCTGTATGAAATGGTCTGCTCAAAAAGCAAAATGTGATGCTGCCATTATTAAATAGACCAACTAATAGTTTTTCTTCACCTTTTTATCCATGGGAACATTGGTTGTTATGGGCAAATGCTCTACTTTCCCTATGCACTCGTTTTGATAAATCTTACTCCAATCAGATTCCATTTCTTATTTTTCAGGGGCTTTTTGAAAAATAAGTGACCCGATATGTTGATATGGGCAACTGCCCATCTAAGCAGTAGTTTTCTGGGTTTCAAGCAGGCAATTTCAAGTATACATTAATCTATAAGTAGTGTATGAAGTTACCATGAATATAAACTGTGAAAGGTGTCAGACTAAGTATGGTCTCCATGTTATTTTGGGGTTCTCAGGGAAGGACCTCCAAAAAATTGGGACAAGGGTTCACATGAGTCCTACTTTGGACTACACCTACTCTTCATTACCACACACTGGATTGTGTAAATACTCCATCTCATATTTTCACTACATTTGTCTTGTGTTAATTTCTTATTAGGAGTTCGATACTTTTGGCCAACTATGCAGCTCATTGGTGTCTTGCTACATGTGGATCAATGCCCTAGATTTACGCTGAGAACAAGTTTTCTATGCCAGACCGATTCTCTGTAATGACTATAGAAAGGGACCTCATTAGAAGGGATGCAGACAATCCGACTCCTGGCATAATCTGGTGACTAAGTCAATATATTATAGAAGAAGTAACGGGTGCGAACCAGAAGATCTGGTGACCAGCAATTTTTTTTTTGTGCACATATAAAGCTAAAACACTAGACAGTTCAAAAGTATAAAAGAAATGTAATACTATATGTGGAATCTCTAGAACAGTAAATTATGCTTAAAAGGAGTCTTCTGTGTTCTCATTCCCTATTTTCAGTTCCTTGTCCTTATCCCTTTGTCATTAGCCTAGTCTCTAGAAGCAATAGCCTACAGCCAAAATATAATGGCCAAAAACATCACTGGTCAAATGTTCCTAAATAAATGGCCTAAATATAGAAGTAGCTGTCGCTACGGGGCCTTGAGTCTGAGAAGACCCACTCGGGTGCAGGAACGTCGATGCTTTCTGTGGGGAAAAAATAAACCGGGGCTCTCTGCATTATTATAATGTATTATATGGTTATATGGCACTACTATCCATTGAGTGCAACTCAATAAATGGTTGGTTTGCTGTTATTTGCATTACTACAGTTCATCTTGTATTGGGGGCGCATTCCTGACATTGCTATCAGACCCTATGAATTCCAGTTATGCCCCTGAAGAAGAAAAGACTATAGGGTTATTTCTACAACACTATGTTCTGACATGTCAATCAAACCTCAGTGGGGGTCTAAAAGAGATGTATCTCACGTTGGTGTCCAGGACAAAAATATTCCTGCCACTAGGTATCTGTAACACCCGGTTCACTTATGGACCTTGGAAGTTAAAGTGGTCGTCCACTTTGGACAACCCCTTACAAGATGAAAGGATCCGGATGATGAGCTGGAAAGCTGGTATGGGAATACATGGGCTGTCCGGGTAATGTATGGACACACCATGGCTGATAGAGAGGATTTCCAAGTAGGAGACCTTCCTCTAATGTGGTCATATGGATGGGGGTGGTCTACAGAAGACAACTCTTTAAACATAATAGCTTTTTCATATACGTCAAACATTTTGCGGAAATAACCCTTTAAAGAGATTGTCTATGTTAAAAAAAACGGTTTGTGTAGCCTCTTATGGGTCTCCATCCCAGTGGCATAACCATAGGGGGTGCAGAGATTGTCACACCAGGACTCTAGCACCTACCCCATAGGAGGTGACCAATACTATAAATTAAAAAAGTGTGAAAGTTGGAGGGCCCTGAAACAAATTTTATATTGGGGCCCAGAAGCTTCAAGTAGAATGTCCGTAGACTCCATAAAAACTCCAGGATCTATTGAGGCTACACAATTTTTTCATTTTTTTACAACTTTCCTGATGTCATTTTGAGAGTCTTCTGGGATATCAAAAACATTATTAATAGCTAGAACATAAATTTTGGGTTAAATTATGAAATATGTTTTGAATTAGGGGGCAGCACATTCTTATGTTCGATTATTTCCCAAAAATATGCTGGTTTTAATTAGAAACTGAAGGCTGTAGAGACCTGGGCTCTCTACAGAGCGAGCCGGATATCTTTCCTTCCACTAAGTCTCTAGGGGATCTGGGCATGGTACGGGTTAACAGAAGCTCCGTGTTTGGCTGCTGTGAAACATCCCATTGTCTTCCAGCACAGTCAAGTACTTTCTCTGGAACTGGATCAGTGGTTCTGGCTCTACATCACAAGGACTGGAGGTTTCGTACTCTCGTATGTGGTCTCAATAGTTGGCGTAGACCATCTCGAATGTTTGGAGTACAACTATGTCTCCTACGGATCTGTCTGCGACCATGATACCTACAACCTTTTCCCAGCTTGATCTCCTCAAAGAAGAATTAATCACACTTCAATTCCTAAGGAGCCTGTTGCCCAAGGACTAATGTTGCTTTTCTAATCGGCTGGAGGCAGTAAACTCATCTGTTATCTTCTGCCATTTTTACACTTAAGAATTATTTTTTTTCCGATCCAATAAGTTGTAATACATCTCGGTTGGATACTAAATTGCCTCATATTTGTATTTATAAAGTCTGAGCAGTAGGGTGATCCGTAGGTCAAGGACAACCTCGGAGCTCAATGGTCCGGTTTAGAGCTTTTTTATTGATTACTAAAAAATAGGGGACATTGTAATCTGCACAAAAAATTCTTACTCTCTGAAGGGAATTTGGTAATTTTTTCCCAGCGTGCAGCAGCATCTCCCTACGCCCCATGTCCGATCAGACTGAAGAGAGAGGAGGCGAACAGCCCCTTTAAGGATTTACCATACATTTCCAACATTAAAATCAACACTGCGCACAGAATACTGTAAAGAAAGAATGAATCACGTGCAAAATATATTAACATTTATATGCGGCAACAGAATAACAAAATTTTCAGGAAAAAGGTGTTCGTATTGCGCAAAAATAGTAAAACAAAAATAACTACCTAAATTGCGGTTTCTGAATTCCCCCCCAAAAAAAGTTAATCTATAAGTTATATGTATCCCAAAATGTTGCCATAAAAAAAAAAAAAAAAAAACCTCGCAAAAACAAGCCCTCATATGGCTGTTAACGGAAAGTAAAGTTGTATATGGGTTTTATGATTTCAGCAGAAGTTTCCGGACTATGTGGTAGTATATAAGGCTACATGAAGGTACAGAGTAGCATAGATATGTTAAATCAGTAGCGCAAATGGTCATTTGGAACAAATCTGTGGTTGTCCATAGGACTGAAGGTAAACCTGAAATTTTTTGATTTTTGATTTTTTTTCCTAAGGCTGTGGCTTCACGGCGACAAAGCTTTATGGTAAAATCATGCATTACTACATGTATTTACCATTTTTATTTGATAATTGAGTTAATTTTTTTTCTTGTGGTTGTTTTGACAGTCCATCAAGATTACACAGTACTGTAGCGTATATGGCGGAGTTGCAGCCCTAAGGGGACACTTTATATAAGCTCTGAAACGTAGTGTGTGTAAGTAAAGCCTGCAGCCGTCATTACTCTCCACAGAGGCAGCTATGTTCCTGTTGTGGTTACAGCTGTATGGTTACGAGGCATTGCCTTCCAACGGGAGAAATATAGGAATCAGTGTAGTCATTTAAAACCCCCACTTTCCTCGTTCCCATTTTCCTTTTGTGGGCTGTAAATTGAGTCCTGTAACTCCACATAAAAATGCAACAAGTGGTACTAATGACGACGCCTAGACACAATGTGTTAACAATATGTTCTAACAGTGTAAACACTCAACATCCAAAAACTACAGTAAAGTAGAACAAGCATGTAATCCAGGGACAAATGGCGGATAGAGGAACATTAAATTCATGGTGGTGATGATAGTTGGGTAAAAAAAAAAAAAAGACTTGGCGCTAACAACTGGAAAGGGGCAACAGATGCCCACAGGTCATGGACTAATGTGATTTACTAGGCCAAAGCGAAGAACAAATTCAATTTGACCAAAAATATGAAAAGCCCCAATTATATTAGGTGTGAAAATTACATCTCAAGTTGACCAGACATCAACGTTGGCATCAAAGTTGACCAAATCTCAGGAGCTTCATAAAGCAATTTATCGCCTAGCACCACCAATAATGATCCTCTCTTATAAAATGTTGGTCGAAACAATTATCGAATGTGCGTCAACATCTCTCCTGGTCAAACGATGGTATGGAACTGGACAGGAATTCCCCATGTAGACAATAGAGAGAACCTCTCATAGGAGAAACATTGTCATCTATGGTCAACTGTCGATGATATCTGGAGTTGGAGTCAATAACTTTGATAAGCGTGTCTTGAGTTGTCATGTCCTCTTGAAAACGTACTATCTTGTGTCTGTGCCGTGTCACTAGAGGAGGTGTTAAAAGTCAATAGTAAGCTCTGCCCCTAAATTAGCAGCGCGCCTCTGACAAGTGACACCAGGGATGGTCCTGCTGGGTGGTCTACAAGACCTCTACAGCTTACAGTGAAATCTTACTCTTCACCACCCTGAAATTTGTACAGTCAGAACCTGCTCTTTGCCCTCTCTCGGTGCATATGTCCTGCATGTGACATCTATGAGGCTGGATTATTTGGTAAAGAAAACAAGCCCCATTTAGCCTTCTGAGGGTAACCAGATTAATGAGTCAGCAGCTTCCGTTTTGGGAACAACAGTTGCTGTACGAGAGGGGCACTTATTTATCACTTCACTGTGTAACAAGAATAGCAAGTACGGGGGCGGGCTGCACAGTGAATAGATAACAAGCTCACAGTGATGGAGAGTCCTACATTGACTTGTAATGTATGGGGGAGGCTGTCCTATAATTAAAAAGGGAAACGGTGATGTTTTCTGTTGTTATGGTTTTTTAGGCTTTTGTGGCAATGTAACCGCATCATTAGTGAAATGCTACTGAGCCGCTATGTCGTTGCTGTGGTCTCTTTATCCCTTCACAAGGTGGCACTTGTGCGGTGGTGTAGATCAGCCACTGTCTGACAATGTATGGGAGAAGATAACTACGATATTCTGCATTGGAGAAGAGGGTGTCTGACACCGAAGACGTCATGTGAAAATTACAAATCACAAATTACATTTATGTTTTATATTATTTTTTAGACTTAAAAATGATGCTATAAAATTACTTGCCGATTACGGCAGTAGTGAGCCATGTGGTTTTACCGCGAATTGCCAGGGTTTTGCGATACATTCTTTCCCGGCATGGCTTGCGCAGGTGAAGCTTAGGTTTTAATGTGCTCCACTTGTGGAAGCATGCAGGCTAAAAATTTTATCACAAAAACTAGGCAATTTGCTGTAAAGGTACATGCAGTATTGCACTGTGGCACACTGGTGCCACATGGCTGCTACGGGAAGGGGCACACTAATAGCAGGGCCCACCCATATAGGACACAGATGTGTTTCCTCTACATTCATAGGGTAGCTCTTCATCTAAAAGAAGGTAGCCCTTCATCTAAAAGAAGGTAGCCCTTCATCTAAAAGAACCTTGCACACGTCATTAGCCACAACCATTCGAAGAAGCGGATGCAAAACCTGAATTAGGTTGCGGGATCGCTCGTGCGGTGAACCTATTTATACTCTCGCCCAATTTCTCATACCACTTAGTAACTATGTAAAATTTTCTGGTTTCATTATATTCTGCTTAGTAGAATTGTATGAAATTTTTTTCGGTCTCCCGATCAATGTTATGTAACATACCCTTAGTCACACCATAACGGTTTAGGATAGATACTTTACCGGGCTCTTGTTTTTGGTCTTTTGCTCCTCATATGGATTTTATATTATGTTTAATGTATTTATTTATCTATATTTTATATTATGTGGGTTTTAATAATTGTACGCAAATAAAAATTGAATTTTTATTAAGGATTCCTTAAGGGCGGGTTCACACGTGGCGGAATTTCACTGAAATTCCGCTGCGGACACTCCGCAGCGTTAATCCGCAGCGGTGCCGTTTGTCCATTGACTTACACTTTAATTTAGCAGTGTTCGTTTAGACGAGGCGTAAAATTCCGCTGCGGAGCATAGGCTGCGGAGCGGAATTTGGTGTCCGCAGCATGCTCTGTCTGTTGCGGAGCAGTGGCGGACTGGTTGCGGACTCATGGCGGAATTTCTCCATTGACTTCAATGGAGAGTCAAAATTCCGCAATGAAGTCCGCAGATCTTATGTGTGCTGCGGAGCGTATTGTTTTTACTACCATGACATTTCTTCATTCTGGCTGGACCTATGTATTTCTAGGTCTACAGCCAGACTGAGGAAGTCAATGGGGCTCCCGTAATGACGGGAGCGTTGCTAGGAGACGTCTGTAAATAGTCACTGTCCAGGGTGCTGAAAGAGTTACGCGATCGGCAGTAACTGTTTCTGCACCCGGGACAGTGACTACCGATCTCAATATACATGTATCTGTAAAAAAATATATAAGTTCATACTTACCGAGAACTCCCTGTTTCTGTCTCCAGTCCGGCCTCCCAGGATGACGTTTCAGTGTAAGAGACGGCTGCAGCCAATCACAGGCCAAGCACAGGCTGCAGCGGTCACATGGACTGGAGCGTCATCCAGGGAGGTCGGGCTGGATGCCGAAAGAGGGACGCGTCACCAAGACAACGGGCGGTAAGTATGAATTTCTTTGACTTTCACTAGGGAAAGTGCTGTCCCTTCTCTCTATCCTGCACTGATAGGGAGAAGGGAAGCACTTTTCCTGCAGTCCGCAGCGGCCAGTCCGCATCAATTTTCTGCACATTTTGTGCAGATCCGCAGCAGAATCTGCAACGCAGATTCTGTGCGGCATTGATGCGGACAGTTGCGGAGGAAATCCGCCACGTGTGGTCATGCCCTTATGCATTTTTTCGTGTGTCCAAATTTAGAGGTAGATGGACAACCCCTTTAATAAATACCTGGCTATTCAGGATCCAGTGTAACAAGTATTGGTTGAACTTGATGGACATGTGTCTTTTTTCAGCCGTACTAACTATGTAACTATGTCATTTTTAAGAAAATTTGTTATAAATGCCAAGTCTGCCTTATGACCAACCCTATCCGTAAGCACAAGGGGGCACTCTTTATTAGAGTCAGTATAAAGCTATGTTCACACAGGCCGGATTCGCAGGGAATTCCGGACCAAAAAAAACATACTAAATTGTGCAGACTGCTGGATTAAAAAAAATACACCGTAGGTCAATTTCTAAAAAAATTTGCCAGATTTTTTCCGCAGCATGTGGATGAGATTTGTTCAAGTCTCATTCACTCTGCTACTACTGTAATATGCTGCAGATTTTCCTAAGTGAAATCAGTTGCAGAAAATCCTCAGTGTTTACGCTACGTGTGAACATACCCTTAAACCAGGTACCACTTTGCAAATTGAATGCAAATTTTTAGATTTTTTTATTTCTGCAGTTGTCTGCTATAATATTATTGAAGTCTAAATGATAACCAAAAACAATGGCGGGTTGCAAAATTGTGCCATCTTACAGGTTGTTGGTAACATGGCAGGACTCTTTTCACCTGCAATGAACACTTGGATCCATACAAGTAATTGATTAGAGAAACCTAAGAAGCCATATAGTGTTATTCCTACAGGACTAATAATATCAGGGAGATGATAAAAGTTACAAGCCGCTTCCTCTGCCTAGATCTCCGCCATTAAAACCAGCGCTGCAAGCTGCGTGCCACATGTCAGGTTTTAAAATCGACCCCAGCTGTGTCTACTGCAACTTTTAGTAACTGCAAGGTCTGCCGGGGTGATTTTATGAGCACCGAGGGCCAGCACAGGGTGCCCGCTCTGCCAGTCAGAATAATAGGCATGCAGACAACCTGGCATTTACATTGACATTAGTAGGCCGCTACTAATGGCATGATTCCTAATTTACACCATGATTAATCTTGTATTAACGCACTCGGATTTATTACTGGGAGGTCATATGATGGCACCAAAAAACCGGATATACGTATCCTGACCCCTCAGTTCTGCTTTAGGCCTTATTCACATGGCCGCGTTCGGTCCGTGATATACGGACTGCACGTCAGCCACATTTCCCGGACTGAACACAGTACGTAGAGTATTCCCGCGTGGAGGCAGGGACACCTAGCGTCATACATAACTATGATGCTAGGAGCCCGGTTCCCTGAACGGTGTCTGGTCCGGGAAATGCGGACCGAACACGCCCGTGTGAATAAGGCCTTAGAGGAAGTAATTTACAACGTACTTATGACTTGAGTTGTGGTCCAAATCAGAAGTGTAAATATAGAGGGTGAAGAAGTCGCACCCGGGTCCCAGAGCCTAAGGGGACTAAAAAGACCCCTTTGCCCCATATAAGACCAGTACTAATGCAGGATAGTTTGGGGGGCCCTGGTGAAAATCTGTATCCGGAGGTTTACATTACACATCTGGGTCCAAGAGGTTATTTTGAGCCACCCAGAATTGTCACTTCCCTTCTACCATATAGAAGAGGAACGGTGGCCATTTTGAATTTAAAGAGAACCTTTGTCCACATAACAAACATTCATCAGGGTACAGGTCCTCTAAAGAATGCCAGGGGTTACTAATTTTCCATGAAAAATTTGCTTTATGGGGTGATCAAGGCCTCAAATTTTTCCTGCAACCAAATTACATTATAAATGGACTAGTATCAAGAGGGATCCACTCTACTAGTCACGTACAACTTAATAGCCAATCACATGATAGGTAGGACTGCTTAGGCGATTGGCAAAAAAGCTGCATGTGACCTGTAGAGTTGGACTCCTCTATGCCTCGGACTCCAAGCAGAATTGGCAGCAGGAAATATTTAGTGGCTCCAACCCCCCTTTAGTGTAATACATAAAAGGTGACCCCCTAGTATTGTTTAGATAACCAGTACACTGGTACGTGTATTACACAGGGGGAAATGGTGGCAGATCCTCTTTAACGGGTAACTAAACTTTCAAAAAAAACTTTTGACATGTCAAAAGTTTTGATCGGTGGGGTCCGAGCACTGAAACCCCCACCGATCACTAAATAGAAGCGTCAGAAGCGCTCGGGTGAGTGCTGTGCTGCTTCGGTTTCTGATCGCCTTTCCTCGGAGTGGTGTACGGGCTCAATAGAAAGTGAGTCCATACACCGCACATCTGCTTTTTGAGGAAAGCCGATCACAAAAGAAGGGGCTTACCCAAGTACTTGTGCCGCTTCGTTTTAGCGATTGGTAGGGGTCTCAGTTTTCGGACTCTCACCGATCAAAACTTTTGACGTGTCACTATGACACGTCAAAAGTTTTTTAAAAGTTTAGTTACACTTTAACACGTCGAGGCCTGTTCCGATGTTGTAGGCCCCACTAAACCTAAAGACCATCTCTAATTTGTCTTCGTTTGCTCCGTATAAAGCTTTAGGCTGGATAATTCTATATCCAACTTATTCAGAGAGGAATGCTGGATTTAGTCACCCCCCCCCCCCCCCGCCCCGATTTACAGCAGGTAGAGTAATCATGACACATCCACGTATCTCATCTAAAAATACTCCAGCCATTGCCTTTTATTCAGCAGGTTTCAGCTTGCACACTTCAGAAATATTAATAAAAATACTTTCCATTACATCCCATTTATTATGGCTGTCATTTTAACTCTTCATAAGAGGATGCACATTCTGGAATATCCTGATAATTTTAAGATTGAAAGGGAACCCATCAGGAATCCTCTTCTAGTTTTATGGTATTTTTTATGACAATATTGATGGACCATTAATGTGTGATTACTGGTAGTCTAACCCCCAGAACCCCCACTATCAGCAGAAATAATCACTGCAGTGGCAGACACAGCACCTCTCTCACCCATGTGGCTATGTATGGTACTGCAGCTCAGTTCTATTTGCACTGACACTGCGTTGGGTACTGTCCGGCCTCAGCACCCGGCAAACCCTGGCCCACTACCCTTGGGGGGGGGGCCACTCGGTCGCCGGGTGCTGCCGAAGTAGTCACGGCATCACTGTCCATATATGGACAATGTTGTCCATACGAGAGAACGAGTCCCAGGCAGAGCGCTAGCGCCTCTGCTCCAGGACTCAGTCTCTGGGGAAGCCCCTGACATCACTGTCCATATATGGACAGTGATGTCAGGAGTAGAGCAGTGACCCAGGCAGAGGGCTAGTAGCGGTCTGCCCGGGACTTTGGCTCTGAGGTTGCCCTGACATCACTAGCTGTATATGGACAGTGATGTCAGGGGCTTCCCCGAAGCCGGAGTATCGAAGCAGAGCCTTTACTAGTGCTCTGCCTGGGACTTCCGCTCTGCTCTGGACATCACTATCCATATATGGAGAGTGACGTCAGGGGCTTCTCCTGAAGCGGAAATCCCCAGCCAGAGCTTTGGCGATGCTCTGGCTGGGAATTCCACTCCTAGAGGGAACCCAAAAAAGGCGCTACCTACAGGGAGGGGGGGGGGTCTGTGTGGCACTACCTGGGAGAACTATGTGGCACTACCTGGGAGGTGGGGGCTGTGTGGCACTACCTGGGAGGAGGGGACTGTGTGGCACTACCTGGGAGGAGGGGACTGTGTGGCACTACCTGGGAGGAGGGGGCTGTGTGGCACTACCTGGGAGGAGGGGGTTGTGTGGCACTACCTGGGACGAGGGGGCTGTGTGCCACTACCTGGGACGAGGGGGCTGTGTGGCACTACCTGGGACGAGGGGGCTGTGTGGCACTACCTGGGAAGGGGAGCTGTGTGGCACTACCTAGAAGGAGGGGCCGGTGTGGGACTACCTGGGAGGAGGGGCCTGTGTTTACTACCTGGAAGGGGGGCTTTGTGGCACCATCTACAGAGGGCACTATATTTATGGGGGTACAAACTGGGGGCCTAACTTCTATATGGGGGCATAAACAAGGCCTAACGTCTATATGGGGGCACAAAGTGACGGTTTCTGCCATTTTACCGCTGCTGTGAGTTCCCCCGCAATGTGGCCTACTAAGTCTGTGTTGCCCAAGGGCCCACGTAAACCTGGAGCCGGCCCTGACTGCACTGAACAGTACATGGTTCTCAAGCAATCCAAAGTCACTACATCAGATGTGTATTATTTTACCAAATTTAAGTGAGTGTCACCAATACTGAAATATTTCATGATATCACTAGATCAGACTGTGTTAATCCGATAGACTAGCTGTGTTCTGAATAGGATTACGACAAATTTCAGGCTAAATCGCTGTGATTTAGGTTACAGCCTTTAGCATTTCTACAGGAATGAAAATCTGCTGGAGAATTTGGCCAAACATGTGATTTGGATGTAAGAAGGAAAGTAGCGATACAGCAAGACAAATACACAGTCATTGTGTTGTTGGACTGCGGGTCATATACATGAGATGTGGCATTGTCTACTAGAAACGACTGTGGGGGAAATGGATGGATTATTTAGCTTGATTTTAGGTTCGTGGCCCGTTGTCCAGGTTAATGAAATGTACATCTGGACAAGAGCCACATCTTCTCAAAGCCAAGTGGTCCACATAATATCAATAATGGTTCTACACTTCTATACTGTTCCGCTATGGTATAACTTATTGGGTAGTCTAAATTGGGGAGAGCGAATAAGATCCATCGTATCCGAGTAGATGATTTGTTTTGAGTCTACAGGCAGACAAATGGGCACGAGGCCAGCATAACAGAGTGACCACCAATACACCTTAATCCAGGAGCCCTGAGGGCATCAATTTTAGCTTAAATTGGCTATACATTAGGGATTTCAAAAGGCTGTTTTTCTAATGACTTGTCTTTCATGGTTAGTCTGTGAAGATTGTCGTTTACTGATCAATCTCGATCTGTGGCCTGGTCTGGCCTTCTAGATGGGATGCAGATCTGTTGTTTGGCAAGAACAAGAACATCTCTTTTCCACAGATATCGGCCTTCGGTAGGCATATGTCACAGACCTTCGGGTCACAAAAAGGCGCCAAAAGTTGGCCTTTTCAGACTTCTAAAATCTCTAGTGTTTGGTCAGCTTTAGCTCCTGTTTAGCTAGCCAAAGATTTATAGAATTTAGCTGGCTGCCTCATGGAAGACTCATCATTGAGCCTACACCCCGGACAGCTATTGTCGAGTGAAGTCTTCTGAAGTCAGGCAATCCCAACCCATCAAGAAAGTGTACATGATCATTTTCACCACCAGTCTTTGTCATCAGCGTGCAAGCCCAAGACCAGTGGGTGAAAATCCCCAACCTGTCAGATTTAGAGTCCCAATGCTTTGAAGAAATGAAGCAGTTTGATGGTATAAGACACAATCTCTTGAAACATCTTTACAAAGAGTTTGGAAAATTGAAGGAAAAAAACGGAGATGATCAGGGTAAATATAAGCATACAAAATGTCCAACAGTCCAGACAATTAATTAATTCATCTTTCTAACCAACTACGATGAATTTTGTTGTAATTGATTTGATTGACCATAGGGCCTCGTATAGCCCTTTGGGTCATCTCGTGGATATTGAACCCTCCATAGAAAGCTGACACTAAGGTTGGATTTACTAACAAAAATTTGGGCCCCATATCAGACCATATACACAAAAATACTACATAATTAAAAATATTGGGTAACAACATAGCCATGCCTTTAGATTCTAGTTTACTAGGTCCTAAATCCTTATTTACTATAGGAGACAAGAAAGACTATGTTCATTGAGGTTCATCTCTCTTGGTTCAGCTCAGTATTACTAATTTGTGTACTATTACCTACATGTGAAGACTTGAGGTCTCCACGACACAATCCATGTTTCTTCATAGCCCATTGTGGTTTAACCCTGTCTCACAAACATCCTGTTCAATATGTCCTTATACACATTGTAATATGAACCCTCTACAGAAACCTCAACATGATATCTAGATTCTACATCACGTCAAGTCACAGGTTGGTGAGAAGGCACCAATGTTATTGAACAGAAGAAGTCACCAATCAAACATCTAGAGTGCATACTGTAAAATGTTGTCAACCACCTTTGATTCCTGGTGGTTTTAGTGATTTGGACGAATTTGACATGTAGTTAAGAAAACCAGGGGCCACTTATATAACTCTTGGTTCTTGTTAACATGGGTGTGCGTAAAGAACTGACCTCATACTTACCAGACATTGACCATCAACACAAACATCCAGAGAACCAGCTTCACACGGAGTTCCATCTTGGACCTTCTCAGTATGACGTACATAGAAACGGTAGCCAATAGGTCGACAGTTCAGTGCGCACCTTTGATTTCCACTCACTACAAACAAAAAGAGAAGTATATGAATTATAATAGAAAAAGAGTTTCCTCTTAAGTGAAGTGCTTTACTATTTCTTTCAGCCATTCGTGAGCCATCTTGTTCTCCTACATGGGTAGCAGTTGCTGGGTGACAACCACTTTTGGCAGTCACTTCAGTGTCCACAGTTGTCACCCAACCTTCCGCCAACCATGGCATATAAATCAGTTATTCTGGGTTATTCAGGGTGTGAAGAAAGATAGGTGACAGCTAGGTTGACATTAGTGATTATCACCCTTAATCTGTTACCACTGTAGAAAACCATGATTATTAAGATTAGTTATTAATCACTCCCGAAGTAGCCCTCTCCTTTTAAGCCTTTTAAAGAAACCAGTGCCGGCCTTCGGCTACAAGGTGTGATGTGCAGGATAATAACAGTGTATCCATTTTGGCCGGAGTGTTTCTTTAAAAGACTTCATCCGAGGGGGCCATTTAGGGAGTTGAAGGGGTTGTTATTTTCAATTAGAGCTGCTGCGGCCATCAGCCACGGGTCCGGCTTCTGGCACCCTCGGCAAACAGCAGATTTTGACAGGGGGAGAAGGGAAGTTGCAGCCAGTCAGACATTTTCACTGTAGAGACTACTGTAGAAAAAATGTTCCTTACGGAACGGCTCTCCGTTCTGGCTATAAAGGGGAATACTGAGTAGAGGACCCACACTCTAGGATGTCCATATGCCCATGCTCCATGAGACAACCCCTTTAAATTTCTAGCCAAATTAAATTTTCGAGGGAAAATGCTCTTCTAAAATCGTGGTTTCCAAGGTGACATATTGAACAGTTGAAATAACTGTAGGAATTAGTTTACCACAACAGAAATACATATATTGTTTTATACCGTACATTCAATGTGTTTACCCGAAAATGCACCTGACAGATGCTGAGGACACTTGGAAAAGGTTACCTGCCAATACAGCTGCCGGATAAAACCTAAATTCCACGGCCTTAAAGATAATTAGTAAATTCTACTTGTATATATTCCAGCCTCTGATGGTTCATTTACTCATAGGAGAATACCGCTGGCCCATGAGTGAAACCCCCCCCCCCCCCCACTAAGTGTCATTGGGCCCATAGAAGGAAGAGGGTCAAGTAATAGCACCTTCTCAGCCGTTGTGGTTCACTCTGGCCTTTTTACATACAAGTGATGACATAATTCTTGGCCTTATTCATAATTCTCAGTACGTTATTTAATAAGTGACCGGTGATGGCCTCTTCAGTAAACACGTCTTACACCATATGTTTTACTTCAAATAATATTTAACACTAGGATTTCCTCACGTACATTATAAAAACAAAACCCTTGAAATCCTGTGAACATCTGCTGGGCTGGGACTATAATTCTTGACCTTTAGGTGGGGTTTACAAAATCACACAGAGAAACTCCGCGGAATCATGAGGACAATGAAGAAGTGGTCTTAGCATTAAAGGAGAATATCACTCTCACTAATGTTGGGACATGTCATAACATTGATGGTGGTCTGGGAGAATTGGTCCATCACTGGTTCCCAGAGTGAAGTGTGCAAACCCCTACAGGGCTGATTTGGAATCCATCCAATTTCCAAAAAGTTATGTATTGAAGGACTTTTCCCTGTACCATGGTCCCTTCATTTATAGAATCAGTAAGCTTCCAGTTCATAGAACAGCACCAATATTGTTTTTTCTGATAGGTCTCAGAAGTTGCAATGCTGCATCAATGGATGGGATGACACCAAACCATGGTAGGGTCAACCCAGTGGTGCAGCTGCTTTCAATGGTACCAGACTATTGACACTTCAGAGCTTGGCATTTTTGAGGAGGCAGTGAAGTGGAGGCTTCAATGTCTAAAAATATTGGTGGACAACCCCTGTCAGAACTGTGATGGTGCCCAATTGGTTGTCAATAGTTAGGACTTTAAAATATTCTGGAGGTGTGATTCTATAAAAAGAAGCAACTCGTTGACGTTATTTGGAATTAATACACTTTCCAAAAAGTTATGTATTGGAGGATTTTACCCTGCACCATAGTGCCTTAGTTTGTAGAATCAGTGAGGTTCCAATTCATGGACCTACACAATGATGCTCCACTCCGAACTCACAAAATCGCAATGCTGCATCAATGGATGGGATGACCTCCAAACCATGATGAATCAACCCAGTGGTCCAGCTGATTATTAATGGTACCAGACTATTGGACACTGTAGAACCTAACATTTTTCAGAGAGGCAGTGAAATGAAGCCTCCAAAAAGTCTAGGAAAGACAACCCCCTATGGAGCTGTGATGGTGCCACATTGGTCGTTATTCGGCTTTTTAAGGTGAAAGACAAATGATCTCCTTGAAAAGATTCCTGGAAACACAAGCAGCACATCTGTTAGTCAAGGACTGAGATCACTGATGTCTTTACAATATTTTGAGGTGTGATTCTATAAAAGAAGCCACTGGTTGAGGTCACAAATATATAGATATACTCTTAATTTAATTCGGCCTGTTCTCTCCCGTCTTCTTCAAGGAATAATGATGATAATAAATATTTGAGGATTAGAGCCCTGGAGATGAGGACTGCTCTCTGCTATGTGAGACCTCCCTGGCTTCTTGTATAGATATGATCCTCAAATTCTCTCTTTGGAGTCCAGATTGAAAGCAGAAATCTCTCGATTTGCTGCCTGGCGAGCAGAAAACCCAACAGCTGGGAGACATCTGGCCGTGATGATTTGTGTCCTGAGCCACATATCAATCCCAACAAGGTCATCCTGTGTTTTACAGTATTTTGATCTTGCCTAACAACAGACGGACTTCAGTATGAGGATAAGGAACAGCTGATCACGGATGGAAACAACAAAACCGTGCTTGTGTGTCCATTTTATAATACACAGAGGTGTTAAGGATAAGAACTTTACAATAATGTGACACTTCTGCTTTAGCTAATTCGAGTTCAAGTCATCCCTTTTAAGTTTTGGTACGGACATCGACCAAACTGGATCAAGCCAAAGTATCAATTTGGTTGATAGAAAAAAAAGTTACCCGGTCAGGTCTTCTACTCTACCAGAAGTTCCTCTCACCCAGTTACTCCTATGTGGGCAAAAAAAATAATTTGAAAACCTATATAGGAATCACAAAGTGGCTTCCATTGGGGATGCTACATTATAGCCCAAGGCCCTGGTTCCTGCCCATGGCCCACAAATACAAAGAGTACCACTTAGATACTGCATAAGCTCCTACTCACGGGTGGATTCATTTGATATTACAAGACCTTATGGCAGTACATTTTATTTACCCCTTTTCTAGAGGCTCAGTGTCATGAACTTCTGACAATCCATGAGTCCCATACTACTTAGTTTATCCTTAGTTATAGCTTTGCCACCCTTACATTTAATAACCAATTTATGAAATCCAACATGCTCAATTATTATATGGTTTCAAAAGCAGCTGATATCTTCTACATGAATGAAAAAGGTTGTCACAACTCCACCCCTATTACTGCCATAACTGAATAGTAATATGATCTTTGTTTCGGTTTGATTTTTAAGGGTATATGTAAAATTCTATAAGAATAACTCAGACCTAAACAGATCTCTAAATGGCAATGCTGGATGCATGATAACATGTATGAATTGAGACACTCATTGAGTGTGACCCAGTGCGGGCAGAACGATTTATTGAACAAAGTACAATCTTTTATATTGCATGATACCAACACATGGGGACCGGACTGGTCCACCAGAGAACTAGAAGATCCTCCAGTAGACCCCAGCTCTGACACTTTAATGGGCCCCAAAGGTGCCCCATTTCCATGTTCTGTAAAGATGAAGGGTAGGCACTGAGAATTTTTTCCTCTGGTGGGCCCAAGTCCAACAAATGCATCACATGACATGGGGTCCTCTTGCACCATGAATCTCTAATTATGGGGTCGTTCCGCCTGTAGCCCAATATTCTTAGTTTTAGCTGGAGTTGGCTTTTAACTGCTTGATTTTTACATATTTGGACCACACGAACACTACCATGTGATGATTAAATACAATTTGGTGGAGTCACTCAGTGTTTCTACAGGAAGCTATTGAGACATTTTGAGTTAGCTATTCAGGTTTAATTTCTATATAGTACAAATGTCAGTGTAATTACAAGAGCAATATTAACTTTTATTCCTGAAGACATATTTTTATATTTTGCCGACTTTCGTTTTCCCTCAAAGTGTACTGCCAACAAAAAAAATGAAATCTTCACGATGTGCTGGCTTTTCTAAACTTAGCTATTTCATTTTTGCTGTAGACAACCGACTTTAGTTTTTGGAACCGAAAGTATCTTCCTGAATCATGACCGTTTCCATTGTCAGCCATATTAGCTGTCATGAGGCCGATTTATTTGTCACTCGGTCACCCAATGTAACCTGCTTTCTCTCTCTCTTAGGCCCCCCCCCCCCCGGGCAGTCAGTCAAAGCAAGAGAACTCTCCCCTTCCCTATCCATGTCACGGTGTATGCTTTAGCAAATTTGTATCTGTAGAACATGAGCCATGATCTGGTATTAGTGAACGAATGTTTATAAGTCCAATCAGGGCCTTCAGTAAAAATTACAGTGTATAACAGTGGTCTCCAACCTGCGGCTCTCCAGCTGTTCCAAACCACAACTGTAGTCTGGGAGTTGTAGTTTCACCACGGCTGGAGAGCCACAGGCTGGAGACCACTGACCTATAAGGACGCCAGGTGTTTTTTTCCAACTAATTGAAAAACAGGAATGCTGGGAAAAGTTCAATAGTCACGTCAGTGAGGAAGGGTTTAGATATACCTGGAGCTGCTATGGATCAAGCTGTATGTGCTTGACCAAGTAGCTTGGCCGAAAACAGGACCTTCAGCACTTAATAAACTTGATCTTGGGCAGTAGAAACAGCTGCCTGGTGATATGCCCAATGCCCATCACTCTCTACCAGGAGAACATCTATCCATAGGGCTCATGTTTTTGTCTTCTATACAGGGCTCAATACCCAGCACCTACTGATGGTCTACATTAAAGGGAAACGCTCTCCTTGCAGCGTTTTACTTAATTTGATGTTAATCACCCCTCTCTCCAGCCTTCCATGAATTAGTAAAAATTAAAAAAATCTTTACATGTGACAGACACGCGGACCGTAATCATGAACACCCTGTCACTGAGAAGCATTTACGTCATAGGAATGTCACTACTGTGCAATCCCTACAGACCCCAGAGCAATGATTAAGAACACTTGGCTCGCAGTCTACAGACATTTCTCATTACTCGGTTTCTTGGCCTCGCTTCAGCAAAAGTTCTTTACATTGTAAAAATACCATAAATAATATAAATTGAGTGGATATGTATTTTACAGTCTCTATGGTAGCCCTTTATGATATATACAGCTGTGAAAATGATAATCCCAGGTTATTTATGAAAAGGTGGGTGGTTAAAGAAATCTGTTACGGTCTACCTTCTGAGATAATATAAGGCCCACATGAAAAAATAAGAGAGCTTGTATGGTCAGCCTTATAGTTATATGAGGGTCATCTAAATACTGTCACAGTCCAAAAATTCTGGCTTGGAGAAGTAATCTCATATTGTGAGGATCCAACTCCAAAAAGTTGGCAGTATTAGAGCAAAGCACTATTGGTAATCAATGGAAGTCCATTAATCCCTTGTTTACAACAGGTGAAGTTGCAAAAGGCCAAGGGTGAAGGTTGAGGGCTCTCTGCTTAAACTAATGGGGGTAAAAGAGTATGTGTTCTCTTCTATTCCCGTAAAGGGTTGTTAAAAATGAAACACAAGCAACTAAAACAGACAAAAAAAAATTTAATAGTTCAATAGACACACGACATCTACCTTACAGCCCGATATCGAAGAAACAGAGCACTGAGGAGTTGGAGTATCAAAGCCAGTTCAGGGGGCCTTATAGTGGCACCATAGCTCCCACATCTTCAATTTTAACAAGGCATTGTACTAATGCATTCAAAGGATTGCGTCATGGATCCGTTCAGTGTCGGACTGGGATTCCTCGTGGCCACCAGACCACTTGATACTGAGGTCCCAATCCCACCCTCCATCTATACAGAACATGTGGACGTCCATTTTAATTGCATTGTAGTCTTGGTTGTAATCTTGTATTTAAAGGACATATCATTAATGAGGTCTAATAGGTTATTTGTGAATCATCCCATAAGAGATAGACCCTAGTGGCAAGTGATTGGCACCAAAGAAGTTTTCTTTTGCTGGCTTTTTGGGCCCATTATCTGGTCAAAGCCTGGGCCCATTTAAGGAGGCTCTGGTATTCTGTTGGGCCAGTCCAACCCTAGTTTTATTTAAACAATGGTCTAGGAAATTAAGAGTGTTATTAATGATATCCTATTTAGTAACAAAAATGTCAAAGGTCTCATCATGGTTAACACAAAGTTGGCCAAGTTTGCCTGTACAGTTTTGTTCATGAGGCTGTTTTTTTGGCAGCCACGGGGTTAATTGTACTGGGTGTTCATCTGGCTTGTACTGGTAGAACAGTATTGAGATCATGCTGGACTCATCCCTATGGTGTTTTTGGATTTTTTTTTTCTCTGGCTGATAATGCTGAACAAAAAAAACAAAAAAAAAAAAGACCCTGCAGAATAGGGAGGTAACTAGAAGATTATGAAAAAGAGCAATTCTTTTATTACTGTGAACTTTATCTAGTGGCCGCCCTTGCAGAAGGGACAGTGCTCAATATAGAGGAATGTCCCCCAAAAGAATAGGTGAACCCAAAAATGACTCGTACCCATCTAAAAAGCAACGTCATAGAATTATAACAGGAGGTAGTCATAGATTCTAGCTGAGGTCAGAAGAAGCGCGATCTCCAGCGCGAAACAGGCTGTAACCTACAACTAGCTGTCCTCCCTGTAATGCTTTTACCCTCGCCAAGGTGACACAATAAAGTTAAGAAGATTTGCAAACGGGTGAGTGCCGCATTTTCATTTCGTTCATCTATAGATTCTAGCTACAGTGGGAAATCTGGAAATGGACGTAACAATAAGGGGTGTCAAGGAAGAAGTGGCACCCGGGCCCTGGTGACTGGGAGGCCACAATGGTCCCTCTGTCACATGATAGGTGGGGGGCCCTATTAAAAATTTTCGGTTACATCTCTAATGTGGAACAAACAAGCCACACCCCCAATAGGCCATGACTCCACCTACAAATACATGAGTTACTTCCTTCTACAGCATCCTAAGGGTATGTGCACACTGTGTTTTTTGCCATACACAAAAAAATCTGCCTCAAAATTTTTAGGTCGATTTTTGGAAACAAAACATTTGACGCTTTTTTTTTTACGCAATTGTTTTAGGATTTTTTCTTAAAATTTAGCAAACGCAAAAATTGATAAAAAAAAACCCCAACAACGAATAAAATAACATAAGAAATGTGAAAAATAAAGCCTTTTGCTCTCAGGGCACGTTGGGAGTTGTAGTATCACAACAGCAGGAGTGCTGAAGGTTGAGGGCCCCTGCGCTGGGATATGCCAACTCAAACTGATCAATAGGGGTCTAACTGCCAGGACCCTTACCGATCCTTCATTGATTTTCTCTTTTACACTCCAAGCTACCCGCTAAATAAAGCGGTGTTGCATAGAAATTCCCAAAAGACTTCCACCGATCATAATACAGGGTGGGCCATTTATATGGATACACCTAAATAAAATGGGAATGGTTGGTGATATTAACTTCCTGTTTGTGGCACATTAGTATATGGGAGGGGGGAAACTTTTCAAGCTGGGTGTTGACCATGGTGGCCATTTTGAAGTTGGACATTTTGTATCCAACTTTAGTTTTTTCAATGGGAAGAGGGTCATGTGACACATCAAACTTATCCAGAATTTCACAAGAAAAACAATGGTGTGCTTGGTTTTAACGTTACTTTATTCTTTCATGAGTTATTTACAAGTTTCTGACCACTTATAAAATGTGTTCAAAGTGCTGCCCGAGCATTCCTAGATGAACAGTTTCCTGGAAAGTGGATTGGTCGTCGTGGGCCAGTTGAATGGCCCCCTAGGTCTCCCGATCTGACCCCCTTAGACTTTTATCTTTGGGGTCATCTGAAGGCAATTGTCTATGCTGTGAGGATACGAGATGTGCAGCAACTGAAACTACGGATACTGGAAGCCTGTGCTAGCATTTCTTCTGCGGTGTTGCTATCATTGTGTGAAGAGTGGGAGAAGAGGGTTGCATGGACAATCCAACACAATGGGCAGCACTTTGAACACATTTTATAAGTGCTCAGAAACTTGTAAATAACTCATGAAAGAATAAAGTAACGTTAAAACCAAGCACACCATTGTTTTTCTTGTGGAATTCTCGATAAGTTTGATGTGTCACATGACCCTCTTCCCATTGAAAAAACTAAAGTTGGATACAAAATGGCCAACTTCAAAATGGCCGCCATGGTCAACACCCAGCTTGAAAAGTTTCCCCCCTCCCATATACTAATGTGCCACAAACAGGAAGTTAATATCACCAACCATTCCCATTTTATTTAGGTGTATCCATATAAATGGCCCACCCTGTATACTAAAAGGTGGCCCTTACACCTTTAGATACCTGACATCCAACAGCTATTCTCCCCGACCCCATACACACACACGCTCAGGGTACTTAATGAGAAGAGGAATAATGGGGCGGACCTTTCTTTGCTCTGACAACTGCCATCGGTGGAGAGGCCGGCCGATCCTGCCAAAATCATTGGGTTTGGCCAACGTTAATCGAATGCGTATCAGCACATCAAACCCTCATTTATGTAATTTTCTCGACTCCCTTCCATTTTTTTTTCTACGTTCATAATGCATCTGTAAAAACTTGATGTTATATATTGCCATATGGCGTAAACAGGAACCTCGGCTCTAGAATATATCAAGCACACCCAGATCATTACCCAGTTATGCTGGATGGCCTGGGAATGAATAGAGGGCGGGAGAGCACATTTCAGCAAGAGAGGGGGGAACATCTGGCAGAACTAAGCGCTCACCACATGTGTGCAGCTCCCTAAAGCTTTATCCCAGCAGAGGCTTTTAGTCAGCCTGCAAAAGACATTCATGGGACTGGAGAGGTTAATCCCACGCTGGCAGTCTTCCCTTCATTTACTCAACAGTGAATGGTGGAAATGTGTTTCTTGGGCAGGTGGAAAGAAGCAATGATTTTAAACTTCTTATGTCGGGGACTGAAGACTTGTCTGCCGAAATGGCGCCTCTCCCTGGGCAGTCGGATGGCCCCTGGCACAGCATTTTGCATTTTGGCCCACCTTGTGTAATAAAGATGGAGAGTAGAGAAAAATTCTGGGCACAGTTCTTTCCAGTCTGGATATTCTCCCTACATAGTAGATGGTTGATACAAGTAGCAGTAGTGCCAAGGAGCTAGTGTTCCGATGGCACGGTTGCAAGGTGCCGGAATATAGATTGTAATGCCACTTCTTAAGAGAAATGCATTGAAACACTGCCATCTTATGAGTTCAAGTAGTGGACCCTCTATACCAGCTCTACCCAGGATTTCCTTCACTCAGGGCAAAGATTCAGTTTACTGCCCCAGTCCTATATCTTAATATCCTGGCCAAGGAGAAGTAGCATGAAGAAAAAGTCATAGGGGGTATTTTACCAGCCTTTTAAAGAAAGGTGCACATTGTGAGTTTTGGACTTTTTGCGCCACCCTTTTGTGGAAAGGAGCATGGCCTCAGGGAAAGGGGGCGTAAATTCTAATAAATTTGGTGGCCACAGCGGCCCAACAAATAGTTTACGCCAGAAAGCTGGCGTAAATTATAGTGGAAATCTACGCTAGCTCCTAGGTGGCGGAGATTTCACTCTATGGGGCGTAGCAAGATTGAGGTCCATGCTTGGTCCCTACCTTGCCACCCCCCAACCAGACTACCGCCCGCCCCTTCCATTAGAGTGTTCAATGAATAAAATAAAAAAATTATACTCACCTCACCGCTTCTCTTCTCCCCTCCGACTTCCTAATCTCTCCAGCAACGCTCATACACGGACCGAACATTGGGCAGCATCAGGACATTGTATGCGGCGCAGGGCTGATGAGGTTAAAGTGCTGCATCGCCTATAAGGTGCTGACGCTGCTCGGCGTCAGGTTCTTGTACGAGCACCACTAGACGGATGAAGGAGAGAAGAGGAGCGCTGAGGTAAATATGTGGGGTTTTATGGCCAGGGGGGGGGATGTTTGGCACGTGGCCACGGTCATTGTGCCACAATTGTGATGCACAGCCCGGCTGAAAGATGCAACATTTATTAAGAGGCTTTTGTCTTTTAATAAATGTGTCAAAGTTTACGCAAACTTTTCAGTCTATTAAGACTGGCATATAAAATGCCAGCCTTAATAAATTCCCCCATATAGTATGTTATGTCTAGTGTGGGGCCTGAGGGGGCGGAGCATGACACATGGATTCAAGAACACCAGTGAGAGGATCCTTGTCATGCTCCGCCTCCTCAAACTCTGCGTGAGGAATAACACAGATTATCAGCATATCATTTTAATATTTTTTATATTATTTGCAATTAAACAGCATCAACATCCCAGAGTGTAAGGTAGAGGATAAATCGTTCTGATCAGACACGTGTGGTTCTCCTTATCCAGTCCCCACAGATACCACGGACTTTGATGTCCATCTGGTACTACTTTATGGTCACATAGTATTCAGCTGACATTGCTTGGATACAGAAAGGCATCAGATTATGCTACCAGGGGGGACTTGTAAGATATTTCCTATGACCATATGGTTTGAAAACCTATAAGCCCCCTGGACAGACCCTCAGTTCCTCAAAGGAACACCCTTTGCTTGTAATGCATTTAATATTTTAAGATATAGGATAAAAAGTCCATGTAAAGAGCTACAGGCAATGATGGTGCAAGACTTAGTTTTAGTCTGCAGGAAACGGAGGTTCTGGTGCAAAATGTATTGAGTTCCCTTGTAGAAGTAAAGGATGGCTTATACTAATATCTATCAAATTCTATTACTTTTCCCCCAAAACTGCGCCACTTTTGTCCATGGGCTGTGTCTTGTATTGGAGTGGAGCTCAATTTAGGTGAATGTGGCTGAGCTGCAATACCAGACATAGCCCTTGGACAAGAGCGGCACCGTTTCTACAAAAGGATAAACCTCTGTAAGACCACAGCCAATGTTAGAAAACTATAGTTGTATTCTTCCAAAAACAGCACCACACCTGTCCACAGGGAGTGTGTGGTATTGCAACTCAGGTCTAATCGCTTCAATAGAGCTGAGCTGCAATACCAGACACAAACCATGGACAGGTGTGGCACTGTTTCTAGAAAAAAAAAGTCATGTTTTTCTAATCCTAAATCGGGCTCAGGAGGCACTTTATGTGTCCCCGATTGGTGGGCTTATTTTCTTCCCAAGATCGTAGGCTAAAAGGATCTAAAAAATACAATCATCTTCAAGGACCTGTCCGATTGGGAAATTGCCTCCTAAACGTATGTCAGGGAAAAGGGATCTCAGTTACATCAGGAAGAATTGGTCTTTTTATGTCCTAGGAGCTTGCAAGACAACTTTTTGGAATTCCCCACAGGCAATGCAATAGTTTAGCTTCCTGAACAAACTGGGAGCAAGAAAAAGGCAAAACGGATAAACATAAACGAGTCCTAAAAATATGCAGAAATTAAAAATCTCTGATAAACTTTATAGATGGAGAATACACCAAAAATATCTTCCAAGTTGGGTTAGATCTGCCAGGGAAAACAATGAATGAATATGTAATAAATAATATTTGTGTCCGCATAATCTTTATCTCTGTATATGAACGTTTTTTTGCTCCGGAGCAGACGTCCCTCAGGAAGGTTCTGTGAGATCTGGTGCTAGGGGAACAGCCGGAGACTGTCCCAGTGAGACCAGACAGAAGTTGACCCAGCCCCAAAACACAAAGAGGTCTTTCCCAGTTTGCTTAATCTCCTATGCTTTTTTTTTCCAGCCGGTTTGTTTATTCCTGTGCTGCTGGAACACTTGATTCACATATAAACTATGGTGCTGTGTACTGCTAACAAAAGCTCTCTATGTCCGACCTCTGGTTCACTCAGCTAGAGAAACGAAACAACAGAGGGCAACTCGAGTAATGCCGAAATTTCTGCTTCCATAGACAAGTTCTATAAAACAAGGCTGCACCGAGATTTCTTCCAAGTCCAAATGCCCAGATGAACTTACTTAACTTTGGACAATTATGGAAAAAGACAACTCGAAAAGAAAGAAGAGCACAGCCAGCAACAGATTGGATGAATATCATCTCAGAAATGGTAAACATGCCACCGTAAAACCTGAAGACCGAGGACATCCTGTAGAAACACCACTCATGTGCGAGTCAAAATGGACTATGGTGGCACCTTGATAGGTGGTACTTAAAATTGGACTCCTGACAATGAAAAGACAGCAGAAGACTTTCATCCGAGCTAGAAGGACGCCACTCCCGAAAAGTGCCAAAAAAGTATCACATTTTGAGTGGTTGTCACCCATGTTTCGGTTATCAGGAAGTCATTCATGGTGCAAGATCTCACTAGCATGAGAGAAGGCTGGAGAAGCATTAGCAAAATGGAGCACAAGATGTTCGTGATCATTAGGACATCACTCCATATCATATTTATGCTGTATCTACATGGGCAATATTGGACATGGTATTGGGAGGCTCCAATAGATGGTTGCACGGTCAAACCATCAGCATCACAGCCGAAATGTTGACAGTTTGACGGGACCTCCCACCATGTTTTTGGATCAGCATTGTAGCTACAATAAAGTCACCCACGAAGCTCCTGGATTATGGTATATCTGTGCAGCTCGTGATCTATAACAGATTAACTCAATCTTTTCCATGTCACCAAAAAAGCCAATGCCTCCATACAAGAGAATGTTTGCAGCCAGGTCTAAAGAAACAATAACTGGAATTCTTTCATTCAGATAGAGCCGAGGGCACATGGAACAGTCCTGGGTGTCTACAATGTTTACTCTTAGCATGGCCGCTGACAGACAACGAGCCTGTATAAATGAGAGAGTGATGAAACGGTCCCTGGAATTGGCGCCACACATTCCTGCATCTCACCTCCTATGCCCATTCCTGATAGCAGAGATATACATTGATTTAACTATTCCAATTCTGGGCCGCCCAATGTAAAAGAATAAAAAAAAAAAAAGAACGTTTTACTTCTGGATGCACCGGCTGACCTAATGATTGCCTATCAATAGACCTCACATTAGAAGCCAGCTTTACGCGGGATGGTGCTCTGTGCGCAACCTTCTCTTGGCACCCCATATGGTGTTCCGTCATACAGTGTACAAATATCTATACCACACTGTGCCAATTTATAAACTCTCTACAGTATGTTGTCCAAATATCAGTGGCATACATTGGCCTTATGGTCGCTAGCTTCGGCCATCTGTGGCACCTCCATTAACCAGGAGCGACTAATGCACATTATGCAAATGTATAGGTTGCACTTCCTTATGGCCAGTCATGCTCACACTACAGTTAGGTGGAAAATTTGTGATGAACCATGGTGGCTAATAGTATTCTGGCAAAACGGGTACTATGCCTAGTGAAGGGCCTGAGAGGCAGTGCATGATACAAGGACTCAAAGAAACGCAAAGAGAGAAATCCTTCATGCACTGCCCCCTCAGGCCCTGCACTAGGCATACCGTAACATGTGATATGTAAAATGCATAAGAACAAGTTCGGACAAGTTATTGAAGTTTCCATTAATATTTAATTCCACTCTGAAGATGATACGGTGAGATCAGACCACACCAATATGCAAGTCACTGACAAGGCCCTAAGAAAACACACGGCCTTCAATTTGTTTTTCGTACCCAGGGTCATATACATAGTTACATAGGTACATCGTTGAGAAGGTTGAAAAAAGACAGAGGTCCATCAAGTCCAATGAGGTTGATGTCAATTGCCTCATTAGGTGAAAATTTCTCTCCGAAATGTGGCAATCAGAATAGATCCCTGGACCGACGTCCCATCTCTAGAATCTAGTACTCATAACCTGTAATAATTATATTTTTCAAGAAAGGAATCACAGGCTGTCTCTGAACGTGCTCAACGAACCAACCACCATATGGAGACCCCTGTATACACCAAAGATTATGCTATGATAGTATCTGGAACTGCTTAAAAGTAAAAAGATTACTTTGATCTGAGGAGAACGTCAATATTTTTGAACTGGAGAATCTAAAGTCTGACTTTATTTTTGAAAACGACTAAATGTTATAACAGAAGTGTCACGAGGACAGCACTGAGGTCACGGGCTCGAAACGACCAGGTCAACATCTGCATAGAGTTTCTATGTTCTCCTCATGTTCATGGGGGTATATTCTGGGGACCTCCCACACTTTAAAAGGGCTCCCACACTTCAAAAGGGAATTTTATTCAGATGTTTCAATGTTATCTTGATCTCCTGCATGGTTAAGAGATGCTTAGGACTACTACACAGAGGGCATTTCAGTTCTCATGGGTATTTCCAAGTGTTCCATGGTAGTTTAGTTGATCCTTGGGTGCCAACGGTAAGAGGTACAGGACCAACGATGAAAGAAAGGTTCCGAGATGTAGGATGATGGGTGAAAGTATTCTCAGTAGAGTGCACACATTCCACACGCACAGAGCAGCTTTTTTTGGGGGGGGCTGTCCCTCTTTTTCAGCTCTGTCCACTGTGATGGTCATTAGATTTTGGATATCTAATAAACACTACTCTCTTTGTTGAGTGTGAAGACCTTTACAGCTGTAACTTGATGGGTCACCCCACTGTTTTCATTGGCACCATTTCTCATTGAGGGAGGACGGGTTTCTTGTAGGTGTGTTGACAATCCTGAATGGGTGGCTGCCACCCCAGGTGCCTGGGGTCAGCGATACCACTGCTGCGGGGGTGGGAGAGGATGTGAGAAGACATGGCATTTACTTACATGGACATGGTCTACATCCACAGGCAAGGGCGGGTATACAATATCTGCAGGTGCATAGAGACCCTGTAGGCAAGGCGGCCCACCATAATCATAGGGATTTCTACGGTTTACTAGATTACATGTAAAGGACCGTTAATAATTGTGATGGCTTGCAATGAAGAGAAATTGGCATACCATTGAAGGGCTTTTGCAGAGAGGGGCCCTATGATGAGCACCTCACTTTTAACAAACTAGCTGCTATATAACAAGGGCCCACGTACTCTTCTTGCACAGCTGCCCTATGCTATTCATGTCGGCCCCTCTGCAGTGAACTTTTTTTAAACAAAAATGGCCCTATCAGTGCCTAAGAGCCGATTTTTAGCAATGACCATACCATATAACCCCTTTGAGCCCATTGTAGTTCAATCCTGTGTTTAATATTATATCTTACACTGAAACGGAAAGCAAATGGTTAAAACGCATGGTCAGACTATATTTGGTATGAGTCTATAAGTGCCTCATTCATATAGCTCTTGATCCTCCTGCAGTTCATGTTTGTTAAGGGGGCCCGGTCTTCCTCTCGCACACACAATGTTTGGTGCGTAATTTAGCAAATACTTAGAGCGAACAAAGGGCTGAGTGTGTAAGGGGAGCCGTTAGACTGGGAGATACAAAGGCTGCTGGGGGCTAATGCAGCGGCTAAGGGGCGCTCAGGAAACGGTAATTTCACAAAGCTCTCCAAAGTCTCAGGGACTCGTATTGATTGACGTCCTTTACAGTAATGAGACATCAATCTACCAGAATGTAAAAGGAGCAGAGAAATAAATGTCGTAGACTATTGTATAGTACAGTAGATGATGTCCTCCTATAAAGCTGCCAGATATAGAAGTCAAGATTTGCTATATGGCCAAGAGGTACATGTTACTTAAAGGGGTATTCCAACCTTATCCATGGGATATGCCATAAATGTATGTTGTAAGCTTTGGAACCCACACCTATCTCGTGAACAGAGGTCACATGACTCGATCCCACCTGGTACTGCGACTAGCATTCGCATCCAGGCAGAGAATAAATGGAGGGGTGGACTGTGAATATGCCATAAATGTCAAGGTGGGAATACCCCTTTAATTTTTTAATGTATGTCCACCATATTACAGTTTATATAGAAATAGAATCTTTATATAAATTTGAATCACTTTGTAACTCCATTACATTACTTATCTTGTATTGATCCAGAGTTACAGCCTGTATTATACTTCAGAGCTGCATTCACTATTCTGCAATCTTCAGAGCTGAAATATCCCAACATCTTTTGCTGGTTTAATGTCTGCACGTAATTTGTAGTTGTGATTTATATTCTGGGAAGGGAAACGTTTACATGTGTAGTATGACGACTTGTTGAGGGTTTCCAATATTAACTAGCAGAATTGGAAATGCAGTTCTGGGCTATAATATAGATTTACTGAAGAGTTAAATTTTTTATTAGGGTGGGATTAAAGGAACACTAACTTGAAAGTCACTGGTTATAAGAAGAGCTGCTAACATAATTTACACAAGTATGTAAAGGTTTATGTGGGCTTTTACTCTGCAGATACAGGAAATAGTCAGGAGTATGGAAAAGCTGTGTGACAACCACTCAAGAGCTGTTGTGAAGGCCATATTGGTAGAAATAACCAGGGGGAGTAGCTATAGGGAGCAGAGGTTGTAGTCCTGCTTAGACCCTAGTGCCACATAAAAAAAAACAAAAAAAAAACACCAGTATTACAAATGGAACATTGTAGGTGCGGGGCCTGTTGTAGATATTGCAGATATTGGGACCCAGGAGTTTCAAGTTGCAACTTTGGATATAACCAAAAAAAAAAATAGTTAAAAGTTTTGCCTAAGGGAATTTAGATTTAACAGGCTGGACATCTCAAGGTCAGTCACATCGATGATTAAATTTCTTCAGCTGGATTACCCCATAACGGCCCATGAAATCAGGAAAAGCCCCTAATCAGGAGTGGCTTGTATCCCTCCCCGGCAGCCTCTTCCCTTCAATACTTGTAGATTGCAGAAAGTGTTTCATTAGAGTAAAAGGATCCTTCTCCAGAAGCTAAAAACAGCTGGGAAATTGGATTATCAGGGCAATAGTGGCTGTCATCATAAGGCTTTGTTTGTTTCAGAAGATGACTCCATCTGGACCAAAAACTGTAAGGGCCTCACTGTTTTTCCTTTGTGAAAAGTAAGGGAGTTTTAACATTCCGTCACGTAAACTTGAAAAATGTCTGACGAATCAATAGGACAGCAGCGTGTTAACAGAGTATAGGCACGTGGACTGATGGACTCTCGAAAAACAAAAAAATTACTAAAAAGTCAACATATTTGGAGTTCTCCAATTTATTCTCCTACGAAAATTTTTAGCTCCCATTAGTGCACCTTTATACCATTCAAATACAATAATAATGACAATATTATGTCTTAGTGTTGTAAAAAAAAGTTACTGAATAATTGCCACACTAAATGGTTTCTGTTCTTTGAAAAAAAATTAAAAAAAATACTACTAGACAAACGGAACCGAAGTAATCACATGAGTGTTTTTGAATTAGTACTCATTCATATCACCCATGTGATAAAGTAATTGCCCCCTTGATCACTGACAAGGCTCTTGTAGGAAATTTGCAATACAAACTGAATAAAAAATTGTTTCTTCTGTAAAATATAGTTTGGGTAAGTTAACTGGTTTGTCTCACAAAAACATCCAAGTGTCCTATTAGGGCATATAAATATCAGACGGGGGACCCGTCCTCGTACGAGCCAGAACGGAGAGCCACTCTGGAGGACCCAGCCCGTCCACGCTTTGCAGGGTAAGGCATAAATTTGAATGGCCGGCATGTAAGGCTACATTTTTCCTGGGGGATAGAGAAGTCTGACCTCGTGGTAATCAGCTGATCATCGCCTTCTTTTTAAGAAGAAGTTATGTTCGTGAAACAGCCTTTTAAACAAGATTTTAGGAGATTGGAAATAAGCGTCTGCTTTTTTTCCCAAAAATAGTGCCACTCTTGTTCATAGGTGTCATGATCTGTGGGTATGTGGACCCACTGGGCCGTACCGCCGTAGCGGGACAGCAGCTGGCCAAACTGTGTACCAAGTCAATGTCTATATAGTCCAAGCGCAAGCGTACCTGTAGCAGTTCAGACAGTAGTAACGACTAGGCTCAGATGGGACCTTGGCAGCAGACACCAGGCGTGGTGTAACACAGCAGGCGTGACCGATGGCACAACACGATTCCAACTTTCTAAAGGCACAGGAACAACGGTAGCATGGGATACAGGTAGCAGGTATGGGAACACAGGGAACAGGATAACACTAACGGACCATTTGCAAGACTAACACGGGTAAACACAACACTCAGGCAATGAGTAAAGGGGCAGGGCGCTTTTTATAGTCCAGTGTGATCATGGGTAAATTGATGATTATTTAATGTGCGCACGTTGGCTCTTTAAGGCTGGGCACGAGCACCCTACGGGACAAAGCACAACGGAGCGGAATAGAGAGCTGGCGTCTCCTAGGGAGGAGATGTGGGCCAGCACTCACAGATCCATGGCTGCGGCCGTCGGGGGGGGGGGGGGGTAATCCCGACGGTCCGCGGCCATGGACGTTACAATAGGTAATGTCTGGTATTGCAGTTCAACCTCGTTAACTTAAAGTGTAACTAAACTTTTCAGAGACTTTTGGACGTGTCATAGTGACATTTCAGAAGTTTTGATCAGTAGGGTCAAAGAGCTGAGACCTCTACCGATCGCTAAAACACTCTGGTAAGCGCTGTGCCGCTCAGTTTATGATCGAATTTCCTCGAAAAGCAGAGTGTGCGGTGTACGGGCTCAATATAAAGTCTATGAGTTCGTACACCGCTTGCTCAGCTTCTGAGGATCGGAGCGATCGGTGGCGGTTTCAGTGCTCGGACCCCGACTGATCAAGACTTCTGATATGTCACTATGACATGTCAAAAGTGCTTGAAAAATTTAATTACACTTTAAATGGAGGCTGAACTGCAATACCAGACACAACCAACGAAGAATAGTGGCACTGGTTTTTTTTTTGGGGGGGGGGGACAAAAACAAACAGACCCCTTTAACTGTTTGCAATGTCCTTTTCAATAACTCCAAAAAGTCATGAGACAACATGAGCCGATTCACTGGGACAGAGGGTAAGATTAGTCAAAGCGTACGGTATGTTTAGACATATCTGAGGTGGGAACGGTCAAAATGTTCAACCAAAAATAAATTTAACAAGCTGTATCTACTTTAAGATATCAAGATGGAAAAAGCCATCAATTAGACACAAACAAACAGACCATTTATCGGGGCTTTCTACGTGCTCAGTTTTCATCACTATGTCTTCATAAATAGATGTTATCTACGCACATCTGTCACGGCCATGAGATTTATTAACACTTATCTGGAATATTACCCTGTTATCCAAAAGCGCCCTTTAAAATGTAGTACAGACAAAAATAACTAAATCTAAATATGTACTTAAAGGGGTTGACCCATCTGGACAACCCGTTCAATATTAGGAGTCACAAAAAAGGAGTCTAACGCTCAGGATCCCCTCAATTGAGAGTGGCTCCAACTCTGGTGGACTCCATGGTGGATTTAGTTAAATAGGCACCATGTAATACTACATTTTCCCTGTGGTCAGTGGCATACATTATAGAAAGGGGGCCCAATAGCAAAGACCAAAATTTGCCCCCGATTATGGTACCAGGTTTTGCCACCGACGACAGAAGGACTGCTGTTTGGGCCTTTTTTTGAACCCTAAGCTAACAACGCAAATTCCTCTGGAGAGGGTAATCCTGCACAGGTTTGATCCACCCAATAGAAAAAAAGGATGGCACCCCTCTGCTTTGCGCCCCCTCTCTCTAAGGAGCCCATAACAGCCGCATGTTCTGCCTCTAAGGTACGTACGCCCTTGCCTGTAGTGGTCAAAATGAGTGGCGGCACAAAGCTTCCCCGAGTGATAAGTGATTGCAGATGTATAGGAGCAATAAAAATTGGTTGCAAAGGTGGACGTATCCTTTAATATTTTGTTTATTTTTAAAGGGGTTTTCCAACATTAATGACCTAACCTTAGAAAATCAGGAACCTCCTGTCAATCAGTAAGATGAAGGCTGAATGAAGCGGAGCTGCTGTACTAGGAACATCTGCACATACGGACGAGACTCTGTGCCTAGATAAAAAATGAAGGGCCTAAAGTCCCTGGTGCCTACCTGCACAGATCAAACATTGCTGGGCCATATCCTAAAGGGTAGGTTATCAGTGTTTTAGTTCTGGAAAACTCCATTAAAATGTTATTTCCATCACAAAAAGTGATCGCTACCACATGCAATCACTTTCTGATCAGCAGAGGTCCGACTGCCAGGACCCCCACCGATCCTAAGATCAAATTGAGTGAATGGGGCTCGGCTGCAGTTCCCTGCACTGCCAGCGACGGGAGCACCGATGTGCAGAAAAAAAACTTTGCAGGGGATGCAGCTTGGAAGCCGCCTTTAATATTAGTATCGGCAGGGATTCCATAAGTCAGACTTTCACCGATCAGAAAGTGGTGGCATCCTAGCGATATGCCGTCACTTCTGTGATAGGAACAACCCTTTAAGAAGATTGACTATAAGAAGGTGATGCATACCGGATATAATATACAGTATAATACCTGTGCAAGGGTCAGAGCTTGGTTAAAACTTGGTAAAAATTCTGTATTTATGGGCAACCTCCGAAAATGTTTGATAGTCCATAAATATTGTGTAGCCTAACACGCCGGAGAACTCGAAAAAGGCAATTGCTTAAAAGATAAACTGTAATAATCCTTGGATCTTGTATCTGTAAACACCCACCAGTGGAGGAGAGGTGCTGACAGTGTCTATCTACAAACACAGGGCTTAGTATAAACTATGACTCGTGCCAACTCTCTGATACATACAGCAGAAATGTACCATCTTCACTTAGCAAAACAAGAACGATGGACAATATCAGCTTTGACCGCAATAATCTTAACATTGAGATCCATCAAGAGTTGAGATATTTGTACCCAACATTCCTTATGATCAACCATGGGTTCAAGTGTGGATGAAGATCAAGTTTAGGAGACATCGGGATTACCCAAGTCCATGGTCAGGGGGTGGTAAAATCTGGCAATTTTTTAGGGCCCCCATTTCCTACGGACAAGACCCCTATAGCAACCTGACAGTAGAGCAGTAAACCATTCTGCTCCACTTTCTGTTGCAGCTGAGCATTGATATACGATAAGCGTTCTGCCTGCCCATAGAGAGAACGGTGCCAATCTACCAAACCAGACCGCTTATTTTTTATAGGGGTTGTCTCATGAAGAAAACCCCTGTCCATATTCTCTATTTGTGCATGTGGATGTCGTAGAAAGGGGTCCTACACTTATAAGAGCGGCTCCCGTTTTGGCGGACTCCAGACATTCATGTATTACATGGATGGACATTCATTTCCTCCGTAGCCACCAAAGAAGGCTTCCAACTGTTAGCTGTGGGTGCCAGGAGTGGAGTTGCCCGGAATCCCCTAGTGACCATGACCGGCAGATGCTTGCATACTATTGGACTTATCATTTCCCTTCCTCACCATTCAGCACTTTTCTTTTCTTGTGACCAGGCCTGCATCGCTGGAGGAGCACATGGCACGGGATGGAGGCAGGTGAGCATGCTGGTTGAAGCATACGCCACTATTGACAACGGGCATTGTGTGCCACTACCTACAGGGGGCATTGTGTGGCATTATCTACTCGTATTTACGCTACAAGTAGTGGTCAGCACATGTCTACTAGTGTAGCCCTTTATATGAGAGCTTGTAATATAAAGGGCTAGGCTGGTGGATAAGTGCAGACCAATACTCGTAGTGTGAAAACCAGAGGGCAGATAGAATATGAAAGGGGTTGTTACAACTTGATAACCCCTTCTCAGAACGAAGCCGGCTTCTGTAACCCCACACAATATCAGCGGTGATCACCAGATGGAACTACGGGCGTCCTCTACAGGGGCAATGTAGGATTACACGGTACCCATTCACATGAATGGGTGACCATGTAGCCTGTAGTCAGGTCAAGTCCGCTAGTGAGGGAACAGTTCTAGCCAGTGGTTCTGAGGGGATCATCAGCAAGGGACCATCCTCCATGACACCCATATGCCATAATATGCGAAGGGGTTGTCCTATCGTGACAACCCTTGTTCCCACATTTATGGATTATTATATTTACTTTCATTTCAATGACCGGATCAGATTCTACAACTTTTTATATCGTAATATACATTTAATTACTCAATTGTTTGTTCTCAAATTTAGATCTTTAGTCCAGAACTTGGACAGACCAAAAGAGACTAATAATTCTTCAAAGGGAACTCTACTTGCTGCGGTCTGTGAATAGTGATACATTAAAATCCTAACCCAGAGCCAGACAGTCAATTACACGACTCCTTGGTAAATTCTAGATTTACTACTGAGTCATTGATGTGATCGAGTCATCCTGTGCAAAAATTAAATTATAAAAAACTGATTGGCCATAAAGGGTCACATGACTAAAGTAATCTACATATGTGACCCTTCACGGCCAATCAGTTTCATTATCCCCTTGTACAGTACCCCTAAACTACATGTATGAAAACTAGTGCAGACACAGGACTCCTGGCATCCAATCTGTTCCCAGATTTAATTTCCTAACTTGCACTAGAAAACTGTAAGATGGAATCTGATTGGTTGTGAAGGGCAACTTCTCTAATGTTTATAGATCAGCCATACTACCCAACTTTTGAGAAGGGATATTAGGGAGATTCTGAGAAGTGTCAGGGGAAGCAGCGCAATTTTTTGCCCTAATCCCCCGCTCCCTTTAAAAGACCATGCCCCCAAACTACACCATTGAAAATCACAAATAGTGCATACAATCCCGTTCATCACACCTCAAGACGAATACAGACCCCTTAAACAAATATAGACCTCAGAGCAGACCACTGAATATAGACACCAGACCAGATTGTCTAAATATAGACCCACAACGAGACCCCCTAAATATGACCCCTGACCAAACAGAAAAAAAATAGACCTTAGACCAGAATTCCTAAATATAGACCCGAGACCAGACCCATTGAATATGGACCCCAGACCAGACCCCCTAAATACAGGACCACAAACCAAACGCACTAAAAAAAAAATTCGTAAAAAAAAAAAAATACAGATCAGATCCCCTAAATAGACCCCAGATTAAACGCACTATACAAATACAGACCAAGGCCAAACCCCTAAATAGACCCCCAAACACGATTCCTAGATATAGACCCAAGATCAAACCCCAGATCAGACCCCCTAAATACAGGACCACAAACCAAACCCACTAAAAAAAATAAAGACAATATAAAATAAAATACAGACCTTAGCCCAGACCCTCGAATATAGACCCCAGACCAGACCCTCTAAATACAGACCCCAGACTAAACGCACTAAATACGATCCCAGACCCGACCCCTAAATATAGACCCCAAACACGATCCCTAGATATAGACCCCAGATCAGACCCCCTGAATACAAACCCCAGACCAAACCCACTAAAAAAGAGAAAAATACAGACCCAGACCCTCTAAAAACAGATCTCAGACCAAAAGATATAGTCGCCTCTCCGCATTCCTACAGTCCTCTACCCTCCCGAGAGCCGAAGGTCAATTTTTCTCAGGAGAGATGGCAAGCATGAAATTAGGCCCCGAGGTAAGTAATGTCTGGTGCCGGAGTCATGGGCCCCAATGCGACGTCTGTTACAGGATCTCCACCTACCCTGTGCCATTGAGAACACTGGTGTTTTATGTGGCAGAGGGACTTTTGGGCCCACTCAGGCATGAGTGTGACTGCTACCTCTGCACCCCCTGTCTGAAGCTTACAAATTTCAAGGTGGCGAGATTTAGTATTTTATTCCTCAGCAGACAGTATTTCACCAGTTATTACACAGTTTTATGTTATGGAGGAGGAAAATGTTTACTTTACTTGTCAGGAAGCAAGATATAGCAAGACGTGTAGAAGAACGCAGCCGGTGCAGTCCTCAAGAGGAGTTCTACTACTGTTTATTACACTGTATTATATGGATACTATATAATAGTGCCCCACCTACCATATATTTATACTGGTATATTCTTATGCGGCTGAGGGACTTTTGGGCCCCCTCAGGTTCCAGAGCCCGGATGGGACTGCTACCCCTGTACCCAATATAGCTACGCCCCTGTTTTGGGCACTACATTGCACAGTTAAACGACTTTTAGCATCAATGGGACCTGACACCAGTAGGTGCCGGATTATAAGTTATTCGGCATTATTGGGTGGTCATATATAAACCGCACAATATAGTCCGGCTTTTAGAAATGATAAAAAGTCGGATTTAGGGAATTTCACTGTTAACGCTCTAAACCAAAATTTTACATGGGGAAGGGAAAATTTGGGCTTTAACTGTATAAACATAGGAAATTAGTTAGAGCATTCTTTCATTTCTAAGGACAATGACCACCATCTATGAGAAACCATTGGCTTCATTACGGGAGTGGAATCCGACCATTGTACGAGGACCTATCTCAGAGGACTCCGGGCGAGAAGATTAATGGATATTTTGAAACTTCTTCAGAGGAAACCAAACCCTGAAATGTAGGAGGTCTCCTTCCACGTACAGCAATGCTCCCATATCTAAGCGCTGACGTAGGAATGACGTAGGAATGACGGTCATGTGAATTTCAGGTTATAAAAGCCATGAATTTTCCACAGTCCATGTACATTTTAGGCATAGGAATGACAGAGGGGCTTAGAGTCCAGGGCAGGAAGACTTCTGATACGTTCTCCTCATTTCGAGAGACTTCTAATCTCTTTGCATACCTTGCCTTCATAACAAGTGCCGGGGCCTATTCTCCCATGCCCCGATAGTCGACCTCGCTGTGCCTACAGACAGTGAAACAACACAGCTGGCAGAAGACAAGTCGGCCCATATTCCTCGTACCAGTAAGCCGGGCAAGAATTTCACCTTTATAAACAGATTTGTTTTTCTCTTTACGCAGACTTAGCAGGTATCCTGCAGCAGGTGCCGAAGGCTCAAAGAGTGCACAGAGCGTGCCAGTTAGTTTTGGAGCGAGTGCAGGCGCACAGGATCCTTCACTGTTGAAATGTTTTAGGGTGTTTGTGTTTTCTGTTCAGTTTAGATGCCAGAATAAGCCATGAAGAATTGGTTATTTATACTGAGGGATGGGACCGCCACTCTTTTATGTGTCCTCATGAAAAAACTGAATTCAGGACTACTTAACCCTTAGGGTATGTGCACACATGAACTGTCTTTTACGTCTGAAAAGACAGACTGTTTTCAGGAGAAAACAGCTGCGTCGTTTCAGACGTAAAAGCTCCTCCTCGCATTATGCGAGGCGTCTTTGACGCTCGGAAATCTTGAGCTGCTCTTCATTGACTTCAATGAAGAACGGCTCAAATTACGTTGCAAAGAAGTGCCCTGCACTTCTTTGCCGAGGCAGTCATTTTACGCGTCGTCGTTTGACAGCTGTCAAACGACGACGCGTAAATGACAGGTCGTCTGCACAGTACGTCGGCAAACACATTCAAATGAATGGGCAGATGTTTGCCGACGTATTGTAGCCCTATTTTCAGACGTAAAACGAGGCATAATACGCCTCGTTTACGTCTGAAAATAGGTCGTGGGAACCCAGCCTTAATCTTGTATGTGAGGGAGCTTTGTTTCGTGCATAATCCACAGTTATGGAGAACTTTATAAACTGCCTTCAGGATCTCTGTAAATGTTCAGAATCCTCGTCAGTCTCCCAAAAAATATAACTAGCGGAACATAGTTAATACAAGACAAGGAAGAGCGTAGGAGGGGGATGCAGCTGCAGTTTCTCTCTGTGTCTGTGAGAGGGGAGCAGAAGTCAGGAGACACCTAAATTGGATTTGCATAGCACTGGGAAGAGCCTACCCACTCAGAAATATACAAAGCAGGGGGACAAAAAAAAAACAAAAAACAGGTAACACCACAATTTTTGGCTGCTGTAAGTTTTGCTCAACATATGAAAAGAGCTTCGATATTTCTAGGGATCGGGAGGCTTTTCAGTTAAAACAAATAGATATTTCCCATTACAAACGATTCTCCCTATGAGAAATATATTTGCATTGCCCTTTATGTACCATTTTCAGTCAATAATAAAGTAAGCACATGACCAGTATTGACTAAGATGATTTCTGCTTGCTGTGAGTGAATGGAAGTGAGTGATTGGTCTGGTTTATACCCAGATGCAGAAAACTTGTACAGACATAATACTTCTCACAGCTAAAGGTTTGCTACAATTGCATCCAGACTAGGGATTTCTCCGTAAGCTAAATACATTAACAGCACTAATTTCTCTGATGTTTGCTACATTGTATCAGTATCCGGTAATATGTATTGGCCTGGAGTTCAAGCCTTTTATGTCATAGAGGATTGTATAAACTGGATACATTGTAACAAACCCCCAGCTGTGTGGAATATTAGGTTTGCATGAGGCTTCGAAATGTAAACATAAATGCTTCCATTCACTGGCAGCAAGCAGTGATCTTGAAACAAATAACCATCTATCCAACTATCTATCTATTTCTTTCTAGAAACCTTGACAACCTCCCCCGTCTCGTTTTACAGACAGATTAAACAGGAAATGGTCCCTCTGGTCTCGTCAAAAATATCCAAATTTTTTAACCATCTGAATAAACGTCTACAAATTACTCCAGATCTTTCAACTTGTATGTAATATGCTTATATTTTGTCGGTTTTAAAAAACACTAATCCAACCCGTGAGTCACATTTCCGTATTGAAGACCGTTTAACACCAATTTTCTGAGTCACAGAAAGAGGCCTGTACATTCCTCGCTTTGTGGTATTTTACGTCACGTTAAATCTCCGACGAGTGTTCGCTAAAACAATTATTAGTAATTGTTGCCGGGTGACACAATATGGGCATTGTGCAATACACCGGCTCCGTTGCCAAGACAAAATGTTTTGATGTCGTCTTGACAAGCAGACGAATAAAGTTATTGCCATTGACGATGACAATTACTCAGCGCTAATCACCCTGCATCCGCTTTGAAGGGTTTCGGCCCTGCCGTCAGTTCTCCGAGACCCTGTGTCACATTCCACACAAACACAGGGGCCACCCGTCTCCCGCTGATCCTAATATTTACAAAATAATTTGAGTTTAATTGGACTTTCTCAAGGGAAAATGTAGCGGACAGTCAAGGCTTTACTGCGGTGCGAACAGAGGCCCATATTTAAGGGAACAGGAAGGATATTGTAAGGGGTCTGTTTATAAAAGATACATTCTTCTGCTATAATTACCCCATAGACCATAAAATTCAAAAAAAATTCTAAAATACCACGTTAAAAAGTAACACCAGTGTGGGCGAGGCCTAACCAGGACCAGAAGGGCCGCAAGATTATTAGCTAGAAAGAATGGCAAACCTACTTAACCCCCTTGGTCAAAAGGCAGAAAAAAAAAACCACAACGTTTGGGCCAGCTTAAACATTGTTGGAACGGAACAAGGGGGCTTATTCGGTTCCAAAGAGGCCATTGTAATGAATTTATAATTTTTCAAAGGATCTATTGCATTTAAAATAAGAAAAAAAAAGAAGCACCAAATTTGTTACTGGTCTGAATTAAAAATCTTGTCTGTTTTGGATATACACATTGGACCTAGATCTATGTGTCTCCATGGTTACAGACTACAAACAACCCTGTGTGTAGTCAGCTCCTGCAGTCATGTGTTACTCGCTTCCCTTCTCTGTCTGTAGGATAGCAAGATGAGGGGGATGACTGCAAGATCAGACAACATAGGGTTTGTCTACAGTTTGTAAACGTGTCGCTACAGAAGTCTGCCTGGGAGCTGTATACACAAAACGGTACGATAGTTTTAATCAAGACTATTTGCAAATTGCTTCTTTTTATTTTAGATACATTAAAGCAATATAAAAATGGTTGCAAAAGTGCCGTTTTAGTAGGTATTTTGAAACCAGATTTGCCCAAAAATTGTTACGTTTATATGTTATACTCAAGTCAGTAAAAAAAAAAAATTTAAATGGGGCATACACAAAAAAAAGAAAACGGGAAGTGGCTGACGTGAGCAGAGACCTTCTTCCACTACTGACCCCAGTGTCTATAGAATAAAGTATGAAAAGGGTTGTAATTTGTTACTAAAAAGATGATCAATGGGGATCATTCGGACCTTAAAATTTGTAAAACTTTTTGTACAAAATATAATTATTAAATATCTGGGATGTTTTCTGCATTTCTACACAAGTATGAAGCGTGCGAGAGACAAGTATGACCAACGTGATCCTCGGATATGAACTCTAAAATAGAGTAACTGTTTTCATAGACTGACAGATGTTAGTTTGCACAAGATATTAGTGATCTTTGCTCTTCAAAATCCTTTAATTGCACAAGGTAATGATTGTGTTTCCTGCAAGCCTGACACACCGTGCTGGTATGCGTTTTCCATGTGCTTGTACAAATCAGGGGTGATCAACCTGACAAGGTGTCAACCTGCCGACGGAAAGTAGGGGAGATGTTTCTACTAAGACGTCAGAGGGTGGATTAATCTGGTTGCCACTGTCGTAGTATGCAGACGTACTATTGTCTACAAGGTGCCATTTCGATGCACCATCTGTCCCAATATTTACCTTGGAGTCTGACTTGCAGGACGTGACATGACATTTACATAATTTACTTTACACTGGGACAAAGTGCCTCTTATTACATAATTTCTCCTCCAAGATATAGCTGGTACAATAATACGGTGGCTGGAAAGAGAATCTCTTGCTCGGGAGGACACAGAATATCTATGCATCACACGAATAACCCATTGACTTTAACAGGAATTGTGTAATACTCCATTTTTCCTGTGGTGGTGCTGCCATGGAATTGAACACTTCCTGCTGGGTTCTTCCACAGATTACAGGGGATTGAAGGGGGTCACAGAAGTAGGATATAGTAATCGTTTTAGGAGCCTTCTAACAAAAAAGTAATGTCTAAATCAGACTCTTAGCATTGTTCATGTGGGCAAAGATACTCTTGGCTCTTTTTATGGCCTAGTCTCACACGAAGAACCGCATGGCAAGGGTTGTGTAACAACAGAACTTCACATTGAAAAACCCCTATAAGATGATTGTTATGGCGAACCCCAACGTCCAGGCCATCTTGGGGGCTGAATTAAGAGCCACACTGGGTACAGCGCTAGGCTTTGCCGGATAGAGGCATACGAAAAAGGGTTATCTGGAGTAGACGGCCCTTTGAATGTATAGTTATTAAATTGATACCTCTTCAAAAATCTCTATTAGTCTTGAAGTCCATGGTCTTTAGAGCCAAGAGAGTCCTAAACTCGTTTTAAATGTAGAATTGCCCTCTCAAATGTGGAAGTGTTGTAACCATCTGGAGCTTCACATGAACATTACAATCCCAATATGGAATTTGTAGTAAAAAAGAAAAAATGGCAGACAAATATTGTGACATCTCCCGAAATTGGCATGGCACCTTATATAAGACTTTTTGAAATTTTCCTACTAAATTACCTAGGGGGTTAAACAGGGATGTAGCTATAAAAGAGGCAGGGTTAGCAGTCACAATCGGGACCATAATGTCTCAGGGGCCCAAATACCCCTCTACCCCATAAGACATCAATATTTTAAATGGCACATGGTAGGTGGGTGGCCCCGTTATAGATTTAGCATTTGGCCCCAGGAGATTTAAGTTACGCCTCTGGGGATTAGCAGGGAGAAGTAAAAACCTGACTTGTTTGAAGTTGGCTGTGCTTATGTAATACATACCAGTGTAATGAACTTTATTGTTGTTACATACGGGACATGGACTGTTTACCCAGTAATCGATGTGCAGACAGAAAGATTAGCAAAAAGCCATCAAAAACATAAAAAAACAAAACAAAAAACACTAAATTCCCATCAAATCCTCTGCACAACAATCCTCCTACTATCCAATATGGTCACTCTGTAAATGCCATTACTTATAGACAACAGTGAGCCCCACCCATAACACTTTAGGTACTTTATTTGGCCGAAATACAATAAATCAGCAAATGATGTTTTTTGTATAAATAGACGACCTGAAGAATGTAACACGACCCCTCACAGGAAACTTCTAAAGAGCAGACTAATCCCGGGAACGTAGAATTTAGATCCTATCTGTTGATGTACCTGAGGAAACGTGATAGAGAGTTATCTCTTACGGTGATGACTAGGCAACGGTCACAAGGTGCAAGATCAAAGCGCCAGGCCGGGACGCAGGTTGGCAGAAATTTACCAATGTGCTGGGAAAATTACAGAATTATTTTTCGATTTTTTTTTTTCGGGAGGAGGGATTTTCATGAAGGTTACAATTTGTTGTACATAACTAAGCAGGCATAAACTGTTCTCAGAAGAGTTTCCAACTCTATTTTTGGACAGGTATCAAAGAGGTTGGCACTCCTCACCAGAAGAAATAAATGTTCTTGCTAGGATGAAATAGAGCTGGCTCGATACGGAGCTGTAGGTTGGACTTAATCTGGCCAAACACACCAATTTCCGCAGGATCGGATGACTATTGTGTATGGGGGTCTCCAGACTATACCCCAACAACAGATGTTGGATTTCAACATGAACGATTCTTTGTTCCGCGAGAAGAGGGATTTTGCTTATTCCCCTCTACCCACTGAAATAAATACGAATGGTTGGCCAAGTCGGGCAAAAGTGGCTGTCGACCAAATGACAGTCTGGATGGCAGTTTGGCAGCCTTAAGAATAAGAATACACTGACCGAGCACCTGATGCGGGCTACAGAACAGTTTAATGCGCCTCTCCGATTTCTACTGTCCACCATGATGGATGCTGCAGTGGCTGTGAGTCGGTGGGCCACTCACAGATCTGTATGTACGTTACATACAGTTCTCAGCCCATTTGGTAATTTTTATACCCAACAAATAACCACTTTTACCCAGGGACGGCCCTATGTTGGATGATGCTCTCTGCAGAAACCGCTGCTGCCCCACCTCCCAATATGGTCCCTAATTATAACTCATTTAGTAGTGTCCAAACAACAGTGCTATACGTTGGCCAAACAACATATATATATATATATATATATATATATATGCCAGAGCAGTCACCACCATACACTAATAAAATAATATACTGTACAGTGCCGTAAGTATCAGTGCCACACAGTGCCTAAGATAATACCACCAAACAGGGCACAAATAATACTAACATACAGTCAACCAAAAACTGTACATAAATTATCTACTACCAATGCAAAACATGGCTGCTTTCTTCCAAAAACAGTGCCACACCTGTCCATAGGTTGTGTGTGGTATTGCAGCTTAACACCAGTCACCTTAATGGAGCCATGCTGCAATACCAGACTCCAGCTTTGGGAAGGTGTGGCACTGTTTCTAGAAAAAAACAGCCATGTTTTACGAATGCTGAACAACCCCTTTAATATGACGATATGTGGTGGTCAAAGGCCTTGCCGTTCAGCAGAGGTGGATAATGTGCCTTAGGTTGTGCACCCCTAAGGCTGGCCCTGTTTTTGCTAACCTTAAGAGCTAGAGACACGACACATGATAGTTGCGTTAACAGGTTGAAGAGCTTCTCAAAGAAGCTTATGAACTATATTATTAACTTCTGAAGACCTTCATCCAGTCAACTGTCCATCGCAGCCTAACCCTGAAATAAAGTACCTTTAAATATTCCTCAATTACAGATGACTATCCATCGGTCAAGAGTTCACCAGGGTCAAAGGGCGAGAGCCACTTAGTAGAAGGACAAGTTAGCAGCACTTGTATCTCGTGAAGTTCCCTGCTCTAAAATAGAAGCGTGAAGGAGGTTGCTGGAGTAAGGAACGTGGTGTATCTAAAATGAACATCGGAGAGGTCAAAAGACACGCATAGTTCGGCAAACATATCAAAGACCAGACAAGTTGTTTGAAAGTCGCTGCCAGCCGAAGTGTTCCAGGAACGTAAACTCTCTTTAACCATGTCTTCACCAACCAGGCAGGCAATAGGGAGCGACGGGAGAGAACTACGTCTATGTTCTTGTAGCTGGTTGAGCACCCTAAACATCCCAGAATCGAGAAGGCCTCAAAAACGAATGACACCATTAATGCATGGACAATGGCCAGACCACCGACCATGAGAAACAGGATTAATAAGAAATGGTGGCCTCTGCCCAACTCGACAGAACTAGCCGCTGGACAAGAAGAGAAAGAACGTAGCTAACCTCGGACGTGAAAAACTGCAGTTTTTCACATCCGAGGTTCACCCGTGCGGGACGCGTTGTCACGGATCCCCCATAGACTAGAGTCTTTGGAGGGATGCGCGACACGCAGGAAAATAGGACATGTCCTATTTTTTCACGGACACTTCACACACTCCGTTAAGACAACGGTCGTGTTAACGGCCCCATTGAAATACAGGAGTCCGAGTGACGGCTGTTGCTTTAACGGCCGTCACCGGACGAGATACACGCTCGTCTAGATGAGCCGTAACTCCTGAGCTTAGGCCATCAGTGTTTACAAGCTATTGGAACATGTATATGCAACTTTTATATATTATGTGTGGTGTGTTGTATTTTTGTATACAATCTCTAAACACGTGTAGAAGGTCCTTTGCTATACCGAAATATTGCCCCAGGAAAGGGGACAGGGTAAAACGTTCTAATATACACTCAATTCTGCTTCTGTTTAAGTTTGTGGGTCTTTTCAAGGGAGTGGGTGCGTAACCAGTGCCAATGCTCTTGTACCTACAGAGGCATCTACTGGAGCGCATTAGGCTATTTAGGAGAAAACATCCTGGTCGTGCCTCAAGGGAGCATGTAATGGCAGTTCTTAAACGGGATTTCCAGGATTAAAAGAAACCTGGTTGCTTTTTTCCAAAAACAGCACCACATCTGTCCATAGGTTGCATGTGGTATTGCAGCTCGGCATCATTCAGTTCAATGGAGCGGAGCTGCAATACCACACAGAACCCATAAACAGGTGTGGTGCTGTTTTTGGAAGAAAGTAGCCATGTATTTCTAATCCTTGACAACCCCTCTAAAGAGAACCTGTACCTCTCCTGACATGTCTGTTTTATTAAATAATTTTATTCCCCATGAAATAGCAATTCTGGAACATATTTTCTTAGAATTCGGAGTTGTGCTGTTACTCTTATATTCCTCCTAAAAATTTTGCAATAAATTGACAACTGGGTGGCACTAGTTGGGGGTGTGTCCCTACAGAGACTGACACTGTCCAATCAGTGCTGACAGAGTGGCTGTGAAGGGACACGCCCTTGTGGCAAGGAATGTAAACACCCAGTTGTCAATTTATTCATACATTTCTAGGAGGAATAACAGAGGAATGCCACAACACAACGTTCTAAGAAAATACGTTTAAGGGCAGATTCAGACGAACGTTGCGTTTTTGCGCGCGCAAACAACGCTGCGTTTTGCGCGCGCAAAAACCATTTGACAGCTGCGTGTGTCATCCGTGTATGATGCGCGGCTGCGTGATTTTCGCGCAGCCGCCATCATAGAGATGAGGCTAGTCGACGCCCGTCACTGTCCAAGGTGCTGAAACAGCTAACTGATCGGCAGTAACTCTTTCAGCACCCTCGACAGTGAATGCCGAACACAATATACAGCAACCTGTTAAAAAAAAAGAAAAAGTTCGTACTTACCGAGAACTTCCCGGCCGTTGCCTTGGTGACGCGTCCTTGGTGACGCGCCTCTCTTGACATCGGGCCCCACCTCCCTGGATGACGCGGCAGTCCATGTGACCGCTGCAGCCTGTGCTTGGCCTGTGATTGGCTGGAGCTGTCACTTGGACTGAATTGTCATCCCGGGAGGTCAGACTGGAGGAAGAAGCCGGGAGTTATCGGTAAGTCAGAACTTCGTTTTTTTTTACAGGTTCATGTTTATTGGGATCGGTAGTCGCTGTCCATGGTGCTGAAACAGTTTAACTCTTTCAGCACCCTGGACAGTGACTATCTCCTGACGTCGCGTACCGGAAATTTTTTGCCGGGTTCGGCCAAAACGAGTTCGGCCGAACTCAAAGACACTCCATTTGGATGTTTGGAAACAGAAAAGCACGTGGTGCTTTTCTGGTTACATTCATCCTTTTGACAGCTGGTGCGCTGTTTCAGTCGGTTCGCACGTAAGTGCTTCCGTGCGACCTGCGTGGTTTTCACGCACCCATTGACTTCAATGGGTGCGTGATGCGCGAAATACGTGGAGATATTGAACCTGTCGCGTTTTGTACGCAGCGAACAAACGCTGCGCACAAATCACGCACTGTTTGAACTGCCCCATTGACTTCTATAGGGCTGTGCGTGGCACGCGAAAAATACGCGGCCTGCACGCACGAAAATCACGCTCGTGTGAATCCCCCCTAAGAATGGTTATATCATAGGGTATAAAAGTATTTAACTTACAGATGTTGGATTCCTAAAAGGGGACAACCACAAATGGCAACCATTACAAAGCAGCCTAAAAAAAAGTGTTCAACAGATGGCAAATGGCATATAAATCTTCATACAGGTATTGGAACCTCCCCCTACAACTTCTGAAGATGGAAAAAACAGGCACAAATAGTACTGGTGCCAGAAGGGGGTCCAAAAGGCGACATAAAAAAAAACCCCACAAAACAGTAGTATTGTAAAGGGATGGTACTGGGTGGTAAAACCCACCACCATAATGGGGGAACCCATTTTTTTCTTTAGGGCACCTCTCTTGCAATAGATGCCACTGGTATAGATTTGGTACTTTTGTATTGTATACAAGTCTTACACAGTGTGAAGTAATTAAAGGGGATGTCTAATAAAGCCTAAAAAAGTGCTGTCCAAATGCCCCATGGGAGCATATGGATGTCAGAGAGAAATTTTGTCAGACAGGGCCTCGAGAAAGGGTTAAAAAAGCTAAACCCGCGGCAACGGACTGAGCCGCTTCTGTCTACAAATGGGGTTGCGTTTGTGAGACACCCAGTTAGGGGATGGCCCACATTCTAAATTTGTTACCAGGGGCCCAGGCACTTTAGACTCCACCTCTAATGAGAAAAATTTCATTTTAACCTTTGCAGATTACAGAACTGGAAACTACGGTGCTACCAATAAATGACGGCTAAATTCTGATTGGTTTGCAAAGGTTGAAATTTTTAATCAAAATGACAATTTTTTTTTATTTCTAACAAAATTTTATGTTCAAATTTTTTGCTGTAGATTTCCAACCTGCTCAATAGTATCTACAGTCGACCTAATAACTTGTGATTGCCTTTCAACCACCAGATGTAGGGTTAAGCGGAGCAGAGTGACATTTGGTATTATATGACCATGCAATGATGTCACTACAGATGGCTTTTATGTCCCTCGCTGTTTAATGATTGGAGTATGTCAGCGATATCACTAAAAGCCTGCTGGTTCCATTATACCATAGGGAACAATACAGGATACGAGAGATAGAGGGGCATGAACCATCTGAGGAAATGGAAACCTGCTGTAGCCTTGTTATACGTGGCACAGCACGAGTCTTCCGTACTTCCCTGCATCCTTCCTGCTGTACTTGAATATCTTCCGTCATTTTCTCCATTCGACCCTCTCAACAGCAGATCCAGGCAAATGGTAGAATTCAGTCTATGGTGGAACTACAAGTTCTAACATGACCCATGATGTGTCGAAAAGAGAAGGCTACATCTCTCTCCTCTAGAGCATACAAAACACATCTACTCTCTAAAGTCACCTAAAGGGATTAAAAAAACTTCCAGTATGGAAACATACGTCAAAAAACAGTGGCATCTGCGGACACAAGAGAAGGTGCTTCAATGGTTTCCAAAAATGACTTTTAGAACATGTCATACAAGTCGGATTGGTGGGGAACCGACAGCTGGGTTCTCACCGAAATGGTACGGACGCTCAATGGGAACGGCCTCCTAGGCAAGACTACTCCATTTATGGCTGGCTAGAGCCAATAACGGTGATCCGTGAGGGCATGGCCTATGTGACACAACCAATCAGGAGAATGGGCCTGTGCAAGTCTAGGCTATTAATGGACATGTCAAAACGGTTAATTTTGAAATTTACCCCTTAAAAATCTAGGAAAAATGTAGTCCTTGCAGAGGCGTAACTTGAAGGTCTTGGGTCCTAATGCAAAAACTGTAACCGGGCCCCCCAACTACCATGTGCCATTTTTAAAACGGGTGTCTTCTTATGTGGCAGAAGGGCATTTGGACCCCCTCAGGCACCAGGACCCACTAATACCTCTGCACCGACTTAGCTACGCCCCCAAGTCATAGCCAGGGCGGATAGGAAATCCAATCCCACAGATCTGTTCTCAGCATCAGTCAGGTTGTTAATAGTAGTCTGTATTCTACCATAGAATCAGCAATGTAATGGGTTTATATTATGGCATGGCTGCTGTTTATGGAAGACATTATTATACATGTGAGGGTGACAGGATTTTACAGCAGTTTGATGTATAATGTACACACAACGGGATAGGTCAGGCTCCATGTGACTACTTTTCCCATAGATTAGACAATGACTATATTGTACGAGACAGAGAAACGCCCTTACCTTCAGTGAACGCTTCCCACTGGTACAGGCGACCCATGAACTCCTGAGTGTTGAATGTTGAACATTGCAAAGTTCTTGCGTCAGGTTGACTCGCCGGACATGTCTACAAACAAAGGAAGGGAAACTGAGTTTTATGGAAGATGTACACAATATCTTGAGTCTAGAAGTAAAGCAAAGACACCATTCAAGGAATAGGTGACACTACTCCGGCGGGGGGGGGGGGGGGAGTGGGGGGTCATTAGTCCCTAGACATTACTAGGTGAAATATGATTCAGTATGGATATGTAGATAAAGTCAAAAAGACCGAAAGGTGGAAAAGCAATCAAAATAATAATGCTAATATTTTTGGCCTGGTTTAATTGAAGTAAAGACCTTACCATGTCTACTCATAGAACCAGTGGCCTACATAAAAGAGACAGATCCCAGTAAAAATCAAAATAGACCACCCATTATGGTGCCAGGTTTCATCTCCCAGTACAGAAGAACCTGTTGTTTCCCCTCCATGCCCTTGGGCAAATTCCCTCTTGTTTGCGAACAATGCAGTTCCTCTGAAGAGCAGGGTCCTTCACAGGTTCTTGAACCCATGGTTGGGTCTTCTTTCTCCAAGGACCCCATAGAAGTTGTATGGTCTGTCTCTATAGTATGTCTGCCGTTGCATAGAACACATTGCAACCTAAGAACATTCTTGGAATAGGATCTTATACAAAATAGAGATCACGGATTGATTTTAATCTTATAGCCCCAGGTTCATTCCCAATTTTACGATGATTAAATCAGTTATATCAGGTAATTTGCCAACAATATTTTTCTGAAGAATGGCACCATGTTTAGCATCATAACTGGCAAAAGCTAACCCAACTGGAAGCACCACAGGTCAAGGGGTTGGCAGAATTAGGCTTTGTTGACACTGTCACTGGGTTCCGTTCCATTGGGATTCTGTTGCAGTCTACAACTCCATGTTTGTGGTAAAAAAAATGGAAACCCAAAAGACACCTGATGGACCCATTGTAAGTAAAACGGATCGGTTAGGATTCATTGGGATCTGTTTGAAAATGCTTCAAAGAAAAGAGGTCATGGCCCGATAAGGAACAAAGGCCAGGACGCAAATGTGAACAGATCCTTAGGGTGTGTTAGGTGTAGTTAGTAGATATAGGACTAAACTAGGGCAAACGTATTGGGCAATGTCAACGGTCAAGAGCACAACCATCTAATCATGCCAATACATTACTGTATATTGTATAGCCAGCTTCAATAAGAGCCAGTTCACACTGGTGTTGGTTTTTAGATTGTTCTGCTCAGCCAGAGGAGCAGAACAATGACAATACTGGAAGTGCTGGTTCTGTTATATGACGGACACCATCGTGCCCGACGGAACCCATTGACTTTAACGGGTTCCGTCTTATTGCTGGTATTTTTGGCCGGATCTGTGACCGAAGCCCCTAAGGTAGCCTGCAACGTAGAGGTGAACAGGCCCTGTATTTTCAAGTTTGTTCGTAACCATTGTACAAATCTAAGAATTACGGAACAGAGATTAAAATAGCGTATGACACGATACCAAGGGAATCCAATAAGAGAACGTTATCTAGTTCTTTAGACCTGACAGAACTCTCTAATTGCTGGGTGGGAACAAGTTTTGTGGTTGCCCAAGGAACTGTAGATGAACACAAGAACTGGGGAGTGTGCCGCTTATAAACCAGCTGATTTCTCATTATAATAAATCATAAACTGAAACTGTGATGCATATTACAAGGACCCGAAGCAGAAAGCAGATATTTCCCAGCTAAGCCGTTGTGAGAGAAAGGCAAATGCAAACATGTCAAACATGAATTATAATTAGGTCTTGTTTGAACAATGCCGAGAGCCGCTTACAGTAGACGTATCTTGTTCCATTTTTACCGACTGTCACACAAATAGTAAACATTTTTTACAATATATGGGATATTTAAAGTAGCAAGAATATGTATACCCCTCCTGAAGATGGGCCTCTCATTTCTCCGTATTTAACCCCCCTCCAATAAAGTCCAATATGACCATACAATAGTTGCTCGCTTCACCTCGGATCCAATTTTTACAGCTTTGTGACTCCGTAAGGTCACATATTTCTTTTGCAGTGATATGTCAAAAGACGATTTTCACGCCAACAAGATGGCTGGTGTGTTATTTACATTGGGTGATGTGAGATGACCTCATAACATGAACGTGACTGCACGTATGTGACCAATCCCCTGCTTGGAAAAATGACTAGACTCTCCTGTTCTCAGGATCTTAAAGGACCTAGAAGTTGGACCCCAGCCATTGAACTTTAACGAAATATCCATTTATTATGCAATAGCTATCCTCTACAACGGTCATAATTTCCAACCAGATGTATACTAGGACTTAAAAATGTTGAAGATAGCGCAGCTCTCCCATGGCCCGTACCTCCCACGGTTTTATCGAACCTGACAAACATCATAATAGGATCCTATTATAATCTAAGTCCAGTTCAGGAGAACTATGGGAGGTGGGCGTATTATGGCCTTAAGAGAACAAATTGAATATTTCAAGATTTATAAATTCTTGAAGATCATATGTGATCTATAGTTCATACAATAAAGCAAACATTATAGTAGTTAGAATGGAATATTGTCATACCTCTTGGGTGCATGACTTGTATTGCTTCTTTGGACCTGCACAGTGAAATTCTTCTGTTCCCGGATTATACAGGGAAAGTGGAACTTCCGAATTTTGATTGTGGCTTTGTCTTGGATCTTGTCCGCCTTCAAAGTTAAGGGATGGATTTCTTCCCAGTGAAGCCCAAGTATCTCCTTGTACAGGTCTAGATGGATTGTCTCTGAAAATACTCTGATATGTCCTGCTGCCATCTGTACTGTGCCTATATGGACTTTGTCTTTGGCTTCGGGATCTAGGACGGTGTGATGAATCGGATTTGTGACCGTGATGTTCATGTTCGACTTCTTCATCACTGGTTGAATCAGAATTTTGTAGTGGTGCCCTGACATGCCTATGTGGTTGTGCTACTTGCTCATCATGACTTTTCTTCCCACTGATCGCTTGATGACTACTTATTCCAATATTCATGCTCTGACCAACAACTTTGGATTGCATTGGTTTAGAAGCCCGTGTCAATGGTGGCGGTTGAGTCGAAGGTACGTTCTGTCCCACAGGTAGCTTTTCACTGGCCACTGATGTCTTGGGGCTCGAACCATACAATGACCCACTATTCCCAAACTCAGTGGGCTGTAAAGGATCATCTTCTTCCCTTTCAGTCTCAGCATCCCAGAGACCATCCTGGAGATCGGTGTCAGTTCGTTTGGGGTTAAAAGTTTGTCTTCCAACCATCAAGACAGAATCATCTTCTCCGCCAACAAGAGACCCAGGCTCTGACGACTCTCCTTCATGTGGTCTGTGCTGGAAACCATTAGGCATCTTTTGTGCTGTAAAGTTAGCAAGCTTTTCTGGCCAAGAAGGTTGATCAGGTTGACTAGACCTCTTGGGTTTTCTGATGGATGGCGTTCTCTTTTTGGAGGATACATCAAGAAAGTCAACAGCTTGACCTGGAGATTCACTACCATGTTCTCCAAGGCTTTCTGATGATGTTTGCGTTGTGGTTAAGCTCTTCTTTCTCTCTCTCTTTGGGCTAGCAGTGGTGCCAAAGTTCATTAATTTGTGATGTCTCTTAAAGCGTTGCGCTTCATCTTTTTCCGTATGAAGGGGCAACGCAAATGGTACTTTTCCATAACCATATCTCCCAGGCTTTATTGCATTTCTAACACGAGACCTATGGGGAAAAAAATATATAAAAATATATCAACATGCAAGATCTTTAGTTTCAGGTCATTAATGATGTCTCGGCTCAACTAAATATTTATGATGGGAAAAACAGTTCAATTGATAATGATTATGAATGTGCATCATGCCGGGTATGATAATGACCGTGTTATCATTTGACTAAAATAAAATGCAAAATCCCCTTTCACCTCATCCGTAATTCTTGGCACAAACGTAATGTTAGCAAAGGAAAAACAGATTCCATGAAGGAGCTGCCCATACAAGGCATTAAGAATCTACAAGGATATTTAAACACTTAATTGCTTTAAACGAACTATCTCTGCATACTGTAAAAAAATAAAAAATAAAAAAATGAAGTCAAAATTTCCAGCACGTTTCTGTACTTTAAATAAACAAGATTGTTATCCAAAGTTGGAATTGTTTTGGCTACTCTGTAAAATCCCATCTGCTGCAGGAAAAATTTATTAAAAAGTTAAAAAAAGTTTTGAAGACTGATGTTTTATTGCAAACCGGCCCATATTTTATTGCCTGACAGTACAGAAACTGGACAATAGGTTAACGCCAATAAATATATGTTAAAAGTTTTTTTTAAGGAAAACGGTACGAATCAGCCATTTTTAGAAAATAGGCATTTGCCAGGGAAGAAGAACTATAAACATGACTCTCACTCCTCCACTTGGCATCCTGTGTCAAGAGAATGTCTTAAAGGCGTTGCCTTAAGACAACCCCTGTCCATATGTCTTACTATGGCATATGGACGTCAGAGAGAGGGGCCCCTACTCTACAAACCTGAACCGATCCACTCTGTAAGAGCGGCTCTCACTCTGGAGGGCCCAGCTGGTGATTGCATCACATCTGAATGGCCGCCTTGTAATGCTACGTTTCCCCTGTAGAGGCCACCTAATATCAAAAGGTAATGAGACCAACCAGGACTTCCCACCTCTATCCAAACACCTCAATGCAGCCATAATGGTATGCTTGTCCTTTGCCGCAGGATTATTCCAAGTTTAATGCCAATTGATAGGAGTCTGTCATGACTACTACTTCCTCAGTAATGGTGGGTTCAAATACTTTAATGAGAAGGTCAATTAAGCGATCGCTTTACAATTGAGGTAGAGTTTTTGATGGTCACACCACATATAAAAACTTTTTAGCATCGTTTTATTGATCTTTTTTTCATACCATTGAAAGGGAGGCAATATCAGACATAACAGTTAAGCCAAACTTTATGCATTATCCAATAAGCATCTTAAAGGGGTTGTCCACTACCGGACAACTGATGACCTACCCACCGGATAGGTCATCAGTACATCGGTGCAGGTTCGACACCCGGACCCCGCACCCATCAACTGCTCCAGTTGCCTGTGGGCACCGGATGTCATTGCACAGTAGGCAACATACGGAGCTGGAAGCAGTTGGCTCCGTACATTGTATAGTGGCCGTGCTGCCGAACTGCAGCTCGGCCGCTATTCCGTGACAGGAGCCAACTGCTTCCGGCACGAACGTCCGGTGCACGAAGGCAGCCGGAGCGGCTTAAAGGCGGGCGGTCCGGGTGTTGGACCCGCACCGATCATATACTGATGACCTATCCGGTGGATAAGTCATCAGTTGTCTGCTAGTGGACAACCCCTTTAAAAGGTAATTACAATTAAAACAATAAAAGCAACTTTTGCAAAAAACGCAGTTTAGTCATCCACTAGGAATGATAGCCCTCTATGACTTCACGATTATACACACAATTCACTAACGGGATGTAATGTCTCCATTTCCAATATTGGTGCTAACTCTCTTTCTAGGCAACATGTTCTTTTTTTTTTACCTTCGTAAAAAACGAGACTCTTTAGTGGGAGATAAAGGTGGCAATGCCCGTCCTGGGTTGGTCTCCTCCCATCTTTCAGGTTTCAGAAGAGGGATGGAATCTGGGAAAAATGGCCATGGCTGTGAGTCATCAACACGCGAGTTGTTCTTTCGATTGAGTAGGACATCTTGGTGGGGATTTCTGTGAATGGAGATGGTTTCAGAAGCACGTAGTGCATCTTGCCTCTGTGGGAGGTCCAGTGGTGATGGCTGCCAAAGTGTTTCTGGGGGCTGAGGCACTGTCCGCCCCCGGTTTTCTGTAGATCTGTGATAAGGAGGTTGAGCCCTTCTTGGATATGAGGGCTGAGATCCACCAGCAAATGTCTCTTCCCTGGCATTGCGATTAAATTGATTATATCGACTAGGTCGAGGGTTTCTTTGTATGTAGGGCTCCACAAATGGAGCTGCAATTTCCCTTTCTACATGAAGTGGGTATGATGATCTTGCTGGCCCCATAGAGTAAATATCGCCACGATCATCACGAAAAGGTGGCTCTTGAGGAAGTTGAACGTTGCGTGGGTTTTGCTCTGACCTTGGTACCCAAGGAACCTGTTGATATGGAGACAAGCAAGTACGGCTTCTTTCAAGAACTCCAAGACCACAGGTCTGGGAACAAGAGGACCATGGTTCCCAGGGACCCCATGTGCCAGCAATTTTATTCTCTACAGGGTCATCTTCCAAAGTTTGTCGGGATCTCCGATGAGGCACCTGTAAGACATAACACAAAGAAAGCTATGAGATGATCCACCAAAGAAACGTGACCATCTCTGAAAACAGCACAATGGCCCATAACACCCATCAGGTTAGGTTTTCATACAATGTTGCCCTCCTGAAATCAGTCCAAGGCTTTACAAGACCTTCTGCTAATCCTCCAGGATGGGAATCTCCTATCAAAAGGCAGTCACATCTAGACCAATACATATAGTTCTCATATATCTACTACAACCGGCAACACATGTTAAATGAAGTAGTACCATATGTATGGAAAACTGCTCCCCCATGTAACAACTTCCTTTCAGACAAAGTTTTAAAGATGAGAAAAGCATATAATAGATGTCAGATCCCCCATAAACTTCAGAGCACACCTCTTCATAATCCACTCATCTCACATCGATCTCTCATAGACATTAATATTCCCCAGGTACATTACAATGGTATGATCCATCGAAAACATAATACAACATTCTACATTCCCCTGTAGCTTACATAGGGCCAAGTATATCTTTAAAATGATCACGCTATTGTAGTATGTGCTCTAAGTAGGCAGATCATTTCTTTGACCTTGATCAGATTGTGCGAAATACAAAACAGATAATCGTTTTGTAAATCTTTCATTGAAGGATTTATGTCAGGGGGACACAATACGACTGCCGACAGTACAATAGTCTTTGACATTGCGTGTCCTATCGGGGTTGGGATCTGTATCTTCTATAAAGAGTAGCTTGACAATGGTTTGTTGCGGAAGAGAATTGAACTTTGCCAAGTCAGAAATAGCTCCACATTCTCCCCTGTAACAATGGCATGTGCTGGCGCTGGGATCCCGAAAGCAATACAGGGATTAGAGATATCAGAAGCTCACTATGTCATTGCCAACCATACATCACGTGCTGGACTGAGAGGATACTAGATGAAAGCAATCTAGCTATCCCACTCTATATATTGGAGGACATAAAAAATCTGAAAGATGACACGGAATTGGGAAGGACAGATTTGTAGCGTTCTGATCCTGGTACTCAATGCAAAATATCAGTACTAGGGCCATCCCAACCATCACATGCAATGTCTTTTGACCTAGGACCTCAATTAGAATGGTCACATTAAAGAGGACCGGTCACTAGGAAATATAAGTTGAACTGGTTTACTGACCAAATTAGCGCGGTCTCCCTGATTTCAGTGCTGTATTTCTTTTTCTCCTGGACCCCCCCCCCCCCCATTCCAGAGATATGGCCCCCTGTTGTGCTGGCTCCCTATTTGCTGTAGTAAGCCAATGGGGTGGAGCTAGCTTCCTTGTCTCTGATGCCAACCAATTAGCACAAGGCAGCTTGGGGGAGGTTCTCGCCCTGTTTGCTAACTACAGTAAATTAGTAGATAGGGAGCCAATACAACAGTGGGCCATATCTCTGGAGGAGCTGGGGGGGGGGGGTCAAGAAAAAAAAAATCAGCACTGGAATCAGGGAGATAGCGCTATTCAGGTCAGAAAGTTAGGTCAACTTAGATCTCTGCATTGTTTTTTGTAGCACTGATGCCCTCTTATATGGCCTATGCACCCTCTCTGGCCCTCTGCAACGCATTGGCTATGGCACTGGGGAAAAGCGGTCTAGGAAATTTGACTGGACTAAAGCTTTTGCTATCCAGTCACATGAACTCCTTTAAACCAATGCCAAGTTCGATTATAGATGCAAACACAAAAAAGGACCCAGTGTTATCCTCATTTGTGGAGTCCTAATATTCTGTTTGGCCCTTTCGGTTTACTCGAATGCTGGGTGACAACCACTAAAGGTGTCCATTTTCGGTTACCCAACTTTCCACAAACCCTTAAGGACATACAAAGTTGCATTGTAGGAGCTGGAGGTACTTTCTGCCAAATGTCCCAAACCTTGTACATTCCTAGTAAACAGGTACACAATACTAATTGGATAGCATATAAGACGGTCTACCCCTTCCCGATACATACTTCATGGGGCCTCAGACATCATCTCGAGATAATTCTATTTTCAAAAGTGTTACTTGATGGAAACCATATTATGCCGTTAATGTGAATCTCACCTAGATGTGAGGATCAGCACACAGCTGCTATGGTAAGGATAGCATTACTCGTTTTTCATCTTCAGTGAAGCATGGTTTCTTCATAATGGAAGAATTAAATGAAAGCAGAGACAGCACATTCGGGCTTCTTTTTCAGAGGAAGAGACTACATAAAACTCCTGAGACTCCCAGCATTGCTCACTACTACTATCATCTGTATTCAAGTGGAGCGTCCCATATAGAGGACTGTTACCTATTGTCCAACAGGAAGTTTGTGGAAATCTTGAATAGTCAGGTATAATTTACTATGTCTATGCAGATTCTGACCTAGTCTGAATAGATATAAAGATTCTGGGGTGGTTTGGTAGCAACTTTAGAGCCAGGATCACACACACAGTTTTTGGAGCCTAAAGGCCCTATTACATCGGCTGATAATCGGCCGGTGCATCGAGCGCCGATCAACGAAACATCGTTGATCGCCGCTCGTTTGCTCCCGTCACACGGTGCTATGGATGGGGACGAGCGGTCATTACTCTGATCGTTCGTCCCCAGTCATTATAATGTTGGCAGCGCGTCTCCCTGTTTACACTGTTGCTGCCGACAACGATAATATTTAACTTTTTTAAAACGAAATGATCAGCAGATGATTTAGCGATAATCGCCCAGTGTAAAACCCCCTTAAGCCAGAAGTAGATCCAAAAGGAAAAAAAATAAAAATAAAAAGGAATCTACCAAAAACTGTGTGATCCTGGCATAAAAGGGTTGCCCACTTTGGACAATCCCTTTTTTGCTAGCAGTGTCCCCCATCAATAATGTGATCACAAGGTGCCATGCTGCTTAATCCCCCCCAGCGATCAGCTGTAATCTGTGGGGGAACCGGACAGAAAGTGTTTCATTTCCCTACAGCGCCTCCACAGGGGAAGTGATGGATTACACAGTTCCCATTAAAGTCAAAGAGCTTTACGTGTAATGCATAGACATGATGGGTCCTCCAGAGCTCTTTGTAGCTGCTCTTCGCTCTGGCTAAGGTTCAGAATGGGGGATCTACCCCTCCAACTTAATAAAAAAAAAATAATCATTAATAGACTATTTAAAAATTGGGTTTTCAGAAAACCCTTTTCATACGTATTCTATTTTGGGTACATTAAATTCTATACTATGTCAGTATGCTCATACTGTACTATACAAGTCTATACAAAAGGACTCCAATTATAAATAGTGACTAAATGGGGTGGGGGGGGGGGTCATGAAATCACCCTATAGTTCTAAGATTAGTTAAAGGACATCTTCATACTCTCAATACTTGATTAGGGTGGATGATATATTCTCCATATTTCCCTGTCATATTGACTGACTGGATATGGGTGGTCATGTGCTTCAATGACTCAATTTCTATTGGTTCCAAAAACCTGGTGGTCCATATTAATGTGGTTGATCAATAGCGAAAAAATTCTTGATATGTTCTCTCTTCTATCAAGTTGTTAAAAATGCTATGCAGCCATTTCTTAGTTGTATATGTTCCTGGCCAACAACCAACGTATGTATCGTTACAGTTCCCTTAGGGGTTGTCACCCAGCTTTTCCAGAAACGGCTTAACAACAGGACATATATTTTCTGGTGACTGTCTTTATTTAGGTTTGAATACTCTTAATTTATACAGACTATACGACTAATGCCAAACTCTGAAGATTAATGCCGTTTACTGACAGGTTTACACAAAAAGTATGTAAAGTATGTAACAGTTCCAACACCTCTTCCCAATTTGCAGATCTAAGACCTTCAAGAGAACCTCCAATGAATCATACAATAAAGAGTCATAGCCCTTTGATGCTGAGGAGTAATTTAATGGTTTCGGGAGCGGCTAATGGTTCCTGCATGTTCCCGAGTCTTATGGCAATGAGAACCATCCTATAGTCTGTGATGTGAGTCAGGTTTTCAAAAGTCCTGGGGTGGTGGAATGACAACATCAATTTTACTACTCCATCAACCAAAGATTCATCATCGCTCCAGGTTGACCAGTAGTCTTCTCATGTCATTTCTAAAGACCATCAAAGCCCAGGAAAAAAGCAAATAGCAATTTTCCAGGTATCCAATGTCAAAGTAAAACTATAACAACCAAAGTACTCTGGATTCAATCATATATTCTGTAGGTGGATCTACAACGCATCAGTACATCATGTTAGAGCAGAATACACACATAGTATAATACACACAGGCATTCCTTAGGGTATGTATAAAGTATGTCCCAACAGGCATAATCACCGGACACCCTGACATTGCGATGCTGGGGTTCACAAGGATGTCCCAAATTAGTATTCATCCTCCTGGACAAGCATTCCATCCAGAACCTAATTAAACATGGACAGAACCACGATTTTGGAAGATCTCTTTATTGCACTTTGTGCTTAGAGGTATTTCTGAGGCCACGTTCACATACAACTAACAGAGGCCGTAGAAAAAAAAATACCAGACAACAATATTAAAAACCAGATCGTAATATAGAACCACAGAAAAAAAATAGATAAAAAAACTACAATGTGCCATTCTCGAAGGCTACTAGCGCCAAAAGCAACGCCCACAACCCGTATCAACCTGGTCTAGTAGACACAAAATGCACAAAAGAATAAATCAAAATTCACCATCTCTAAAAATAAAAAACTACTTTAATAAAATCAAAGTGGGAATATTTTCGGGATGCCACCCAGGTCAACTTTCTTAAGATATATATACAATCTTGAGGGGACAGCTGGACATACATTGTTCCATAGGTCCTGCACATACAGACCGGATTAAATGCACATATTCAGGCTTTTCCCCAAACCCAGCAGGAGTTAGGATAAGATAAAACTTGCAGTCATTGTGTGTATTCACCTAGCAAGTGAACCATTTCCTAAACAAAGAAAAGGAGAAGACTTAATCAGCTCGAACCTCATCGCCAACGCATGACTTGCCAAGCTCCATGTACAATGAGCTCTCCTGCTGAGGATGTAAATAGTGGAGTTCCTTAAGACTCATCAAAAACTATAAAACACAATATCTGGGTTAAAGCTGAAGGACAAAGGCCAACCACTCAATACTTGGAATGAAGAAGGTCTTCGGGGACTGAACTCCACGAACACCAAAGCTGTAATTTTGCTGGCATTATGCGGCCATTGGTTTACTCATCCTTCGTAATAAGTCAAAGGATCATTACTGATGTTGAAGAATATGGTCAGGAGATGATAACGTCTACATTATCTGGTCAACTTCCAAATTAGCAGCTTCTTTATCTTCTTTTTAAAGCTAAACAGAATATTCCGTGGACACCAATTTGGGGGTCCATAAATGGTGGCCAATGTGGAAGATGAATCCAAAAAGATAATTCATACAGTTGGCCAAGTCCATATGGACAGGAGATAGTGGCTTATCTGGGGAGGAAAATAGTGATCGGCTAAAATCCATCCATTCCATTACTCACCACGCCTGCCCCGGAAATAGTTAGATAGGCAAGAACCTGAAGTTTGTTGCCCATTGCTGGATGACAACAACTTATCTATGGACAAAATAGACTAAATTTACCAACTAGTCTATAGGCATTACTATAGGGCAGATATTCAAGAAACAACAAGGAAAAGTTTTCTAGTAGTGGCCATTTTATAAACAACTGGCCATATATCGATGTTCTCATTACAAACAGTTATTTGTATATGTGATGGATTGAGACTTGGAGAACAATGGTGGTAACGGGCACCACAAACTGCAAATTAAGCATGGCATTTGCGGCTACGGCTCTGATGACAAATGGTGGAGGAAGGAATCTCCTCATGTCAACACCAAGACTCACCTTTTCACTCCCATTGCAGAGATGAAGGATCAACAGGTGGATGAACAGGAACTGGAAGCTGGACATCCTATGAAAATAAAGACAAAACGGTGTTAACTATAATGCAGTGCCACATTTCTACACACATATTTCCAGCTATGTCTAAATGGCAGAAGGCAACTACAACTAAATGTTGTTTCCAAGGTCCCAAAATTCAGGACCACATAGCACTTGTAGGATGACCAAAGCTTCTCCTACCTTGTTTGAAGCCAGTTAAGTTGGAGCTATATTAATTACAGTCATTACTCAAAGGAACGGCTCTCACTTTGTCCGGCTTGATATTATCTTCCATCCCGCTGACCACTTTTGATACTTCACTGGTCAATTGGCCAAGTATCTAGCATTATATGACATCACTATTCCGCCATGGCGACATCATTAACCCCAACTGGTAGGCGCAGACTACCACTATTTATAAGTCAGAACCTGAACCACCTCATGTTACGAATTTTGGATTTTCATTGAGTGACAATGCCAGTCATGGCACAAGAGGATGAAACGCAGGTTAACTCATGAAGACGTTATGTTACATGTCCTATGTAAAGTACCTAGCATGCAACAGCCCACACAATCACATGTGATAGTCGACGATTATGTCAGTGTCACAACTAACAGTTGCATCTTGTTCCAAATGTTATAGTCCTAAATTACCTCCAAGAGAAAAACTGAGAATAGAGGGCACCATCACTTGTGGACTGTACAAACTTGGTAACTTCATGAGGTGTGGGCACTGGGTAGTGGATCAGTCTTCTCTCTCCTCGTTGCCATCTCTCTTCACCAGGACACATAGATGCCAAGACTATTCATAATCCACAAACTGATCCGATTGCGCCTACATTCTCCTTTCTGCAAGTTCTGCTATCCTGTGATGTCCAGATGTTTTAGGACCGATGAAACATGAAGGAGGTTCCTCATAAGTTTACATTAGTACAAAGGACCCAAGTGGGAATTATTCCACCCTACCCTACCCTTGTGGGTTATCGAGGTTCAGACAACGTTAATCACACGAAGCCTCTGGTTTCTCTCCACTTTTCCACCCACCCCATAGGAAATAATGGAGTCATGTGAAACCAAGAGTTGCAGTTGACTTTGATCACAGGGCATACATCTAAGCTCATCAGTATTATTTTCCTTGTAGTTGGTATGAAAACAATGTGTGTTTGAAATTTTGCAGTGAATGATATAATCTAGTGAAGAAGCATTTCCATAAATGATGGATGATGTGCAATAGATTTAAGCATAAAAGAAATGATGGAAACGGGAAGATATTAGAGGCCACAGTCTTCTAATGCGAGAGCCCGAGTCATCCCTGAAATACTGTGGTTTAACATATGGCATCATCTCGATCATCTTAGTGTTAATAACATGTAAAGACAAACAGCAAAACATCTGGGCAGACTAATTTTATATTTATTTAGCAATAAACAAGGTCATACTGGCCCACCAGTGGATGCCCAGGTAGACCCAACTCCTAGGCTCATGAGTTTCAACAGAGGACATCACCACTTACGGATGACTCAATAACCCCTTGTTGGGTTACTTCGTAAATAAAATAAACTGTATAGCCGAACAGTGGGTTCCCACAAAAATGTTATTTGGAGAGTCCAAGGTACCCCAGCCTGACTGGTGCTACCAACTTTTAGTGATGTAGACCATTAAAATAAGGTGGTAAGACATTGGCATGTCGTTAGACCTTGTATCCACCACCAGAGAGATCTTGTAGATCATGACACCATCCTTTTATTGTGGGATTTGGTAAATTTGTAGTTAAATTATAGGAATACCGCAAAAGTCTGACTATATGACACAGTCACAGGATTTATGAATGGGGAAGAGGGGGGAGGTAGACCTCCAGCTCACTGTTTAGTTGTGTCTGAGTGCAGACAGCACCCGGATTCCCGCGCGGCCAGCGGTAAACAACAGGAAGAAAAAACAGAACCAAGATCCAGCGCTGGGTGTGCGTTAAAAAGGAACTCCTGTTCCAATTTTATTGGTATAACAAAGATAAAAATGATAGAACTATATGGAGTAGTTCTGTGGCAGAGTACAGGAATGAATGTTAGGTGAAGGATAGCAGTAAGCCCTGTTCAAATGTGCCTACGCGTTTCTGACACGTCTGTGTCCTTATTCATGCCATGAATAAGGACACAGACGTGTCAGAAACGCGTAGGCACATTTGAACAGGGCTTACTGCTATCCTTCACCTAACATTCATTCCTGTACTCTGCCACAGAACTACTCCATATAGTTCTATCATTTTTATCTTTGTTATACCAATAAAATTGGAACAGGAGTTCCATTTTAACGCACACCCAGCGCTGGATCTTGGTTCTGTTTTTTCTACACAGTCACAGGGTCACTGGTACAAAAACAATTTCCATAGGGAAATGCGGAGGTCAGTCACACAACTAAAGGTCGTCGTGTAGCACCAGCCTAAAGAGCTCTTAATGAAATTTTAAAAAAAGTTTTTTTTTCACAAAACAGCGCCACTTTTGTCAATTGGTAGTGTCTGGTATTGCAGCTCAGCTGCATTCAACCCTTATTCTTTAAATGAACTGTAGATATTATACAGTATTATTTCGGCTGCTGAACATAATAGGGATTTGATATTTATCATGTTCCCTAATATAATTCTTAAAATATATATAAAAACCCTATATGATTATATGATAGGGGGAATTCGAGCCTCTACTCCATGTCCTATTTAATTCCACCTTTGCGTGCAGACAAGATAGGAAAGTGGAACTTGTATAGGAAATGTCAACACATGGGGTGGTCACTTCCAGTCTTTTTTTGGACAGAGTTCTGTAGAATCTGAGTAAGCAGATACATTAGTCACAGACAAATAATAAAATGTTCCAACACAAACTTCTAATAATGCAGAAGTACAAAAACAAACAAAAACAATAAAAAGCGCTACCAGTTATTTTTTTTTATAGGGTCAGCATTGACTCATAGCGTAAACCGACGCAGAACTTGTGTGGTTTCTCCTAGAGCTTCTGTGGATGGTCCTCTATCATAGTTTCCTCTATGAGAGATGAGTAAGTTTCTTGGAAAATACAATAGCCCTTAAATGGTTACGCCACCAAAAACCAAAAAGGTGCTTTGGTGGAGTAACAAAAAATAGACTGATGTGCCAACGTAAAAAGTGGTTGGACTAGTATATTCTATTAAAATAGGACTTTCTAGCCTGAATATTACTAGTAATAGTAGTAAAAGAGAAAAAGGGCTATGACAAAAAGAGTGGTTGTCACCAATAATAGATCAAAAACATCTGGTGGATCTAATTATTTATCTCATTTTGGTTACAATGGGTGGCAACTAATATGGGTGGCATTACAGGTAGGTCGATTTTAGGAATTTAAGAAAGCATGGCATCCATTATCCAGAAGCCCCTTCTCGAGAGAGGGCCATTTGTTTTTGTTGGTAAAAACCCACTTTCAAAAACTCACATTTTATCATCATCGATCAGTATATTAGTTGCACACCCGAGCCCAAATAATAGTTACAATGACTCCTTTTTGCTTGTAAACAAAGTGGGAAAATGTACTGGATAAATAACGGCAGAATTTTATAATATTGTTATCTCTAAACCACCATCGAGAAGAGGGAACAAGAAAACAAAAAGTTCTTTCAGTCACATCCTTGTATGAGGAATATTAAAAGATATTTTTTTTTTATCAGTTCTGTTCATCTAGTGTATGTGGTTTAGAAAATCATTAGAGATTTCCACCACCCACAAGAGAAGTTCCCTAGAGGGACCATTATCTGTTACTTTATGAAAGGTCTGGTAATTCAGACATGTACGTTGCCTAGTGCATACCTCCCAACTTTCAAGTATCACAAAGATGGACAACCGACACCCGGTTCAGCCCACACAATATCATGCTCCCATAGTGCCTCCCACACAGTATAATGCCAAATAGCTGCCCCCATAGCTGCCCCAATACAGTATAATGCCCACATTGCTGCCACCATACAGTATACTGCCCCATAGATGCCCCCATACAGTATAATGACCACACCGATGACCCTATAAAGTATAATGCCCAAACAAATTCCCTCATGCAGCATAATGCCCCCATAGCTGCCCTATACAGTATATTGCCGCATAGCTGCCCCAATACAGTATAATGTCCCCTTAGCTGCCCCTAGTGCCAGTTCCCTTGTAGATAGTGACAGTGCCCATGTAGATTGGCACTATATAGTGCCACAGACCCCATATAGTGCCACACCCCCTTGAAGATAGCGCCACTAACCTCCACCCCCCATAGATAGCACCATTGGGGCTCCATCTAGGAGCAGAATCCCCAGCCGGAGCATAGAGGGAAGCCCTGATGTCACTGTCCATATATGGACAGTGACGTCAATGGCTACTCCTTTAGCTGAATCCCCATTGCAGACTCTGGCTGGGGATTCTGCTCCAGGAGGAGCCCCTGACATCAATGTCCATATATGGACAGTGACGTCAAGGGCTTCCCCGAGCTCAGCGCTGAACTAATTCTGAAGCAAGGAGCTGATGGTTCCCTGCTTCAGAATTGGGTTCCTGAGGACCACAGATACATATTTGACAGCGGGACATACACCCGGAATCCGGGACTGTCCCGCTGAATCCGGGACGGTTTGGAGGTATGGCCTAGTGTACTGTCTTGGAGACACCCATGTGCGTGTCATTTATATTTCATGTTATATAACCAAGCTCTTCACGTCCTGTCTTACTTCCGAGGGACTGAGAAACACAAACACAGCTGCATTTCTGTCACAATTCCAATATTTTGTGTAAAAGCTGGATAGAACACGGCGTTGAGTGATTTGTAACTCCGCAGACACCATTATCAAACACGAGTACATCGGATATGGAGAAGCAGCCATGTAATAACGTGTAGGGTATCCAGCACACTGCTACAGTGTATATTCATGTGGTATAAATTCTCTCTATATACATCATCTGGTCATATTTGTTCAGAAGGTATCATTAGAAACAATAAAGATCCTAGGCCCACAAAAGTGCCAACTCTACATCAAAAATCAAGACTCCTCCAGCTAGAAATACTGCATGAGTGCTCTTGACCATTTAGTAGGATTGACACCTGATGGTCATGGACAGCCTGGGACCAAGACAACCACTAAATTGTACCGAGGGTGATTACCACTACTCCCTACGACTGAGCAGAAGTAGAAACTCAGAAGCACAAGTTATATATTGTACCCTCCGGAAGAATGTCTTCTTATAATTAGTTACTGAACATTACTGTAAAGGATCTGCCAGACACAGCTTCTGTGTCGACGCCCGTGGTTAATCAGCCTGCACCTGCTCCTAAGTCTGATAGAGTGACTCGATCTGCTACCACTCAGGCTGGGAGGCTGAGGAGTGGGAGAGCCTAACACAGCCTGGCCAGACGGAGCTAGCTCCCGCCCTCTGTCTATTTATACCTTCATTTCCTGCTCCTCCTTTGCCTGTGATTCTGACTGTTTAATGACTCTGCTGCTACTGATTGTACTATTGTCCTCTGCTTCATATTGACCCTGGCTTTACTGACTACTCTCCTGCTCTGCGTTTGGTACCTCGTACACTCCTGGTTTGACTCGCCTCGTTCACTACTCTTGTTGCTCACGGTGTTGCCGTGGGCAACTGCCCCATTTATCTTAGCTTCTGTGTACCCTTGTCTGTTTGTCTGTCGTGCACATATTGAGCGTAGGGACCGTCGCCCAGTTGTACGCCGTCGCCTAGGACGGGCCGTGCAAGTAGGCAGGGACTGAGTGGCGGGTAGATTAGGGCTCACCTGTCTGTCTCCCTACCCTGTCATTACAATTACTGTCTTATAGGACACTGGTTTTCTAAACTTGGATTTGAAGGCGATGATGATTTTCTGGATCAGGTCTCATAGTTCTTCTATATTTTAGGTTTATACCAAGTAAGCCCTGACTTTGGGCACTTTATATTCTTCTTGATTGTAAATCCAGAGGTTGTATGTTCTCTACATGTCTTAGTGGGTTTACTCAAGGTACTCCAACCTCAACAAGCCCCTGGTGGGTACACCTGCTCCATCTAGTTCGAGGGTTGAGCCGGTACAGTTGAGCCTACTAAATGGCAATACAAATGCCCAATTTTATAAGCTAAACACCATTCATGAAAGACCCTCACCTCCAAAAGTCCTCTACTGAGCGTAGCAAAAAAATTAGCCTGGTACAGATTCCTTTCACCATGACCTAGCTCCGACATAGCAAACACCATCATAGATTTCATGTTGAGGGCCATTACGTGGGTACAACTACAACACCTAGTTCATTGGCAACAGATCCCCCATTCAGTGTATAAGTATTAGTGGGCACCAGGTTTACAGGCAGTGATGTGAGTGAAAACTAAAGTACACCCTACAAAACGGGTCTGCAGATTACAAGAATTATTCTTAAGACTAAAAGACAGTTCTTGTTTTCAGTGACCTTCAAAAGCTCTGAAATTAATGTTATATTTGGATGAGACGGTTTAAGTTCGGCTTCTATGGAATTCGGGAACACAGCCTAACAGGTCCTGTACAGAAGCGTTGGACGGAGATGGTATATACCTTGGACTTGGAACAATATGTCAATTTCCTACCAAATACCTCCAGCAAGCTGTGTAAACTCTGCCTAGCAAAGCAAATACTGCAGAAGGAAAGAAATTAGAAATTTTTTAATAAAAAAAAAAAAAGTCTTCATCAGTCTAGGAATTGCCCAAAGTGCTGAGTGTTTACTAATAAGCTGCATATATCGAGTCTTAATCCATGCCCGGGAGACCAGTTTACACTTCGAGTCCTACAAAGAAGCCTCTATTGAGGAGGGGAACATTATGAATGCTCTGTGAATATACTTAGTATATGATGCATGTGTTTGATCCCGTGCGAGTCATCCCATGTTACATGTCTTCCTGTTTACAATCAACCATGTATAATCTGGTAGATCCGGACCAGGAATGGTGAAGAAATGCTTCAAACCTGTTATTACCATACTCAAAGCTTCAAAAATTACCCACCATGGTCTACGGTCCTACCCCATTTTCGTGGAATTTCACCAGACAACGGTCAGTGGTATATATAAACGAGAGGGGGCCCTATAGCACTCATTAAAATGGGCACGTCATTATGATGCCGCGCTTTGCCACCCAGAATACAAGTACTTTTTGTTTCCCCCTCAACCCTTGGGCCCATTCCCCAACCTTTGCTATCAATGCAGTTCCTCCGGGGAAGGGAGTCCTGCTCAGGTTTTTCATCACCCAGATGACAGGACCAACCAGGGTTGGATAGTGACGTAAGGGGCTTCCCTGGGCACAGCGCTTAAAGAGGCGCTGTGCCAGGGGAGTTCGGGTGACGTATTCCCACTGTACGGTTAAACAGTGGGATACGTTGATACCTTCTGTCTGAGGTATACGTCGGGACTCCTACCAACGTATACTTGTAACAGAAGGAAGAGACGAGATGTGAAAAGGTCCTAACAAGGGAAGATCCTCTAGTGATCGCTTCGAGGCAAGGATCCCCATAGACTTATAAGGGGCTGTTCAAATTAACATAATTTAGAGGAGGAGTTTAGAACATAAATTAAAGGGGTTTCCGGTTTTATGTGACTAAACCTTGATGGGGTATTACAGTTTTAGCAAATAAAAGGTTTTGGCAACTTTCGAATATACTTCAGGGCAGATTTAGTAATACTCTTAATTATTAGAGCATTCAGTCAGAAGATGGCGGAAATTTATAAAGTGGAGCACCCTGTATAATAAATTTGGCACACCTTGCTAGACATGTTAAACACTTTTCTCCTCCATATACCGTCTCCAGGTTAGTTTGGTTTACGTCAGTTGTTTGCGCCAAAATTGGCACATTTAAGCCACGCCCCTTTCTGCTTTTTTTATTGTTTTGGCGAAATTCAATTAAAAAAAAAATGATTTTCGCCAACAAAAAAAAAAGGGTGAAATTCTAGCGCAACAATTGTAAATCTGCCGCATTGTGCTTAAAGATCTCTGATTGCTGTAAGTAAATGTGAACATTCTGGTTTACAACCATTGGCCTAAAACCCAGAGATACCTAATGCTTCTCACAGCTGAGAGTTTGCTACTATTATATCCAGTTTAGACAACGTTCTGTAAGCAAATCAGCCTGGACTCACGACTGATACGTTTTAACTAAGGGCCTGTTCACACCTACGTCACAGATCCGGCACAAAATACCGGAAATAGCGCAGTATGCTGCAATATTGTTTCCGGTAAAACCACGGACACCCCGACTGATTCTATTAAAGTCAACGGGCTCCGTCTGCTCCCGGTGGTGTCCGTCGTACAACGGAATCAGCAATTCCGGAGCAGAACAACGGAATGGCGAGCGCAGGTGTTAACCGGTTAACTGATGCATTGCAGCAAACTGTCAGGACGAGAGTTATTTGTGCTGTTGAGGTACTTGGCTCTCAAAGGAATGTTCAGACTAGAAACAATTGTAGCAAACCCTCAGCTATGATAGGAATTAGGTCTGTACTGGTTTTTCGAATCTGGATATAAAGAAGAATGTTCACTTTCACTGAGAGCAAGCAGAGGTCTTGAAAATGGAGAGGAACTGAATCAGTGTGTATTAGAAAGCTATAGAACTTTTAATTTTACAAAAAATGGCATACCACTTAAAAAAAATATATATATATTTTTTTTTTTTTTTTTTTTTTACTTTTTTAAATACAAACACCACAGACCGTTTTATAAACTATCCCATCTGGCCAGTATCTGTAGCAGTGTTCAATTCCTGGTTCATGAATAGAATGCCAATACTACGGTAAAGACTGACACTTTCCGAGGAGGCGGAGCAGTAGGAGAGAGGAAATGGGGGGGGGGGGCTCTCCCACAATGCAGAGTCATACACCACTAACGATTTGTCAATAGCTGGGCAACAACCACACCCATTATTGCTAGTATTTGTAGTTATTTGCACATTTAAGTCCTGCGATGTCACTGGATTAAAGGGCTGGGAATCGGCATCACATGAGAATAACGACCTTCAAGTGACCTCCAACCAGGACATTTTATTTTGCAAATGGAAAGGAAGACCGTAATCGCGCAGGCATTGTTCAAGTGACACGCTGTAGAATAGGAACTGGCAGAGCTCTATCAGAGTTTTATTAGAGGAATTATCATAAAAACCACCTGGCAGGGGCTTGTAAGAACCGCGCGGCACTGCAATTTGGAAGGAATCTTCTGTTCGCAACGTAGGGTGGGGGAACATTACAACAATGTGAAATGACATAATCTGTCAACGGGACGAGTACTCAGATATACACGACACAGAATCAACCAGGCGTATAGCAGGGCTACCAGCTTGACGGATGGCATCAGTCAGGTGAACAGAGGGCTATGGATACGTTTGACGTATGCGTTAGGAGCTTTTCCGACGCACACGCCACTGGGAACGTAGTGTGAACACTTTCACGGCGTCACCCAGCTTTCCCAGAGTGCTGAATGAAAATTTCACCTCATTATACAGTAGAACGTCCCTTCTTCCATGCTTAGTTCGGGTGCAAACTCCTGTGGGGGGAGCGGTTGTGGTTGCCACCCAGCTTAAAATATAGGGTTAGACAGGGCTGGCTTTAGGAGTAGGAGTCCTGTCTGGTGCATGAGCCGCTCCTGCTAAAGGGGGCACCACAGATTGGCACCCAAGGCTTGCGACCATCTATATAACAGTATTATTAACTCATTGCATAGCACTACTATTAGATTACTTTATGTTTGGATTGGTTATTTGAGCACTGTATGACAATTCTATTTGTATGGTGGTATTATTTGAGCACTGTATGGCGGTATTATTTGAGCACTGTATGTTGGTATTATTTGAGCACTGTATGGCGGTATTATTGGAGCACTGTATGGTGGTATTATTTGGGCACTGTATGTTGGTATTATTTGAGTACTGTATGGTGGTAGTATTTGAGCACTGTATGGCGGTATTATTGGAGCACTGTATGGTGGTATTATTTGGGCACTGTATGTTGAGATTATTTGAGCACTGTATGGCGGTATTATTTGAGCACTGTATGGCGGTATTATTGGAGCACTGTATGGTGGTATTATTTGGGCACTGTATGTTGAGATTATTTGAGCACTGTATGGCGGTATTATTTGAGCACTGTATGGCGGTATTATTGGAGCACTGTATGGTGGTATTATTTGGGCACTGTATGATGAGATTATTTGAGCACTGTATGGCGGTATTATTTGAGCACTGTATGGTGGTATTATTTGAGCACTGTATGGCCGTATTATTTGAGCACTGTATGGCGGTATTATTTGAGCACAGTATTTTAGTATTATTTTAGCAGTGTATGGTGGTATTATTTGAGCACTGTATGGCGGTATTATTTGAGCACTGTATGTTGGTATTATTTGGTACCTGTATGGTGGTATTATTTGAGCACAGTATGACGGTATTATTTGAGCACTGTATAGCCGTATTATTTGAGCACTGTATGGCGGTATTATTGGAGCACTGTGTGGAGGTATTATATGAGCACTGTGTGGAGGTATTATATGAGCACTGTGTGGAGGTATTATATGAGCACTGTGTGGAGGTATTATATGACCACTGTGTGGAGGTATTATATGAGCACTGTGTGGAGGTATTATATGAGCACTGTGTGGAGGTATTATATGAGCACTGTGTGGAGGTATTATATGTGCACTGTGTGGAGGTATTATATGTGCACTGTGTGGAGGTATTATATGTGCACTGTGTGGAGGTATTATATGAGCACTGTGTGGAGGTATTATATGAGCACTGTGTGAAGGTATTATATGAGCACTGTGTGGAGGTATTATATGAGCACTGCACGTCTGTTCTATTTGAGCACTGTGGTATTTACTTCGTTTTTATGCAACACTGTACAGTACATTTTACCACATGGTGGCGGCGGCACTGTATAGAATTACTATTAGGCAACTGTATGAAAGTGTTATTAGGCCAGTGTACAGTACACACCATCATGTTTGGTGTTTATACTGGGCACTGTATGATATAATTATCTGTGCACTGTATGACACTACACAATATGGGGGAGCACCAAAGTACTGCACAGGGCACTATCCAACATAAAGTTGGCAGTGGCATTAGGGACAGATGACAAATATAACCTAAATTCTCTGTTTTTATGGGTGGAGTCCGCCTCAAATGAAGGGGCTAGAGACATCTGATACGACTCTATCTACGTTACAAGATCTAGGTGGTATTCCAGCAACACCCGACCACGATAAATTTTCCACTAAGGTAAGTGACAGCTAGTTAATGATTGAGGCCCAGTATATAGCTAAGGTATTCCATTTTACTACATGGAACCAATGAAATCGCTCATGGAAAAGAAGGAGCATTGGCGTCTATGTTCGTCTGTCACCTTTTGCCTCCACGCAGAGTATACACAACATTTTAACAGTCTGAGCACAATATCCAGGAATGTGGCTGCGAGACGTTCTGACTCCTGAGCGTTACAGTATAAACACTTTTCTTTTTCCAGCAACAAAACTGCTAGGAAAAAATGGCAGCTTAGGTTAACCAGGGCATTTTTACATAGTAAACCTAAGGACCATCAACACTTGACAACGTAAATGCTGGGAGGCGGCGTAGACCTCTAGGAGTTTTTGCTACCAGGAACGCTGGAGTGCACTGTAGCAGTGGAACAGCGAACTATGATGAGGTCACTATTCGGTGACATCATCAGTCCTAGCTGGTGTGGTGAGGTTATCCAGCCCGCATGGCAAACAATTGAGGGCACTGTATGGAGGCCCTGTGACTGGCACGAGGGAAAGGGGGTACTGTGGTTAGTATTGTTTGATCGTTATTATAACTGGTAGGTGTAAATAGCCAAAATGATGGTTGCAATCTGGTCAATTTCTTGTATCAATCACCGTTCTGGCACTGCAGTTAGTTAGTAAATGGCAATTAAATATGTTTGTCCAGGTTTTTTTTGTTTTTTTTTAGGGAGGAACGCCTAGGAAGACCCCAAAAGGACTCTACTACAGATTCTACCTTCATAAGAACTTGCCATAGACCCCTCTATAAAATGTCGGCCCGTGCATTCTGTCACAATCTGTTCTCATGCGGACCCACTTGGCCGTACCGCCGTAGCGGGATAGCAGCTGGCCAAACAGTGTACCAAGTCAATGTCTATATAGTCCAAGCACAAGGGCACCTGTAGAAGTTCAGACAGCAGTAACGGCTAGGCTCAGATGGGACCTTGGCAGCGGACACCAGGCATGGTGTAACACAGCAGGCGTTACTGATGGCACAACACGACTCCAACTTTCTAAGGCAAAGGAACAACGGTAGCAGGTACGGGAACATTGGTAACAGGATAACACTAAGGGACCATTTGCAAGACTAACACGGGTAAACACAATAACGCTCAGGCAATGAGTGAAAGGGCAGAGCCCTTTTTATAGTCCAGATCATGGGTTAATTGATGATTATTTTCATGATATTTCCCTTTAAGGCCAGACACGAGCATGCGCGCGCACACTACGGGACACAGCAGAACAGAGTGGAAGTGAGCGCTGGTGTCTCCTGGGAGGAGATGCGGGCCAGCGCTAACAGATCCATGGCTGCGGCCGTCGGGGGGTGAGCAATCTTTTGCACTACGCTGGGATTGGTCCTTGGTCCCAGAAGCTTCCTTGGTATTTTTTTATTTAGCCGATCGATAAGACATTATCCTTATTTTTGAGAAACATTAGTTGGTCTGTCGCTCGGTGGTGTGTAACATCTGCTCTCTAAATAGATCCAAGATTAAAAATATTGTGAACGGGTTCAAAATACAGTACCATCCACTGATCCAGCCCCTCTATGGTCCTATAAATCCTCCTAATCTGAAGTGGGCCAAAAATATTCCCATGCTGGATTAGCGAGACTATAACCATTCCGAAACTTGAATTCCTTGTCAGGTCCATGTTATCCCACATCAGAACGCCAGAGTTGACGGCGGCACTCACAAATTGGCACTTCTGCTTCACCAGAACTCGTCAGTCAAGGCTGTACCTGTGGACCTCACAGCATCGGGTCTCTAGTTAGTGATCAGATCATTAGAATTTTACTGCACTAAAAAAACTGGCAGCATTAAAAAAAACGACACCATAAAAAATAAATTGCATCTAGTAATCTGTATATGAACAATCTCTATAATAATACAGTATCGGGAAGGATGTGCCAAATTATGATTACTGGGTGCCGGATAATTATAGATGCAGTAAAACGACAAGATCAACGTGTGCAAGCGCGTTCCGAACGGTATAAGACTCGAGTTACACAAGGAAACGCCTACTGGAAGGGACAACGGTCTAAGTCTAGACAAGCCAATGGGTCACCGGTGAGAGGGTTGTGTCATAAATGGGTTACGGGGTGTCTGCAGTCTAACCACAAAATCAGTGGATCTAAACTCTCCGCTAATCACAAACTTTCTTATGGCACTGGCTGTGGTATTAGGTACTGTATAGAGATATTATATGGGTGGTATAAAAATACTTTTGTTTGGGAACATTATGGCTTCTTTTATGTGTTCACTATATGGCACTATTATGTGGGCACTGGATGGTATGGTTATCTGCCACTGTATGGCGGTATTATTTAGGTTATATAAAGTTCTAATTGAATGGAATTTCCTAAATATTTCCAACTTTCAGGCTGAGTTCACACGTGGCGGATACGCTGCGTAATAGCATGAAGTGCATCCGCCCTGTCTGCCGCAGGGCATTCCGGGCAAAAATATGCACCAAACTATGGGGTATGTCCGCTGCGAAAAACTGCAGCACTAAAGCCGGCCAGCCTCCTGGGATGACGTCTCATCCCTGGAGACCGCTGCAGCCTGTCATTAGCTGCAGCGGTGGTCACATGGGATGAAGCGTCATTCCAGGAGGCCGGCTCTCTGACGTAATCTAGGCCGGCCTCCTAGGATGATGTTTCATCCATGTGACCACCGCTACAGCCGGTGATTGGCTGCAGCGGCGGTCACATGAGATGAAGAGTCATCCCAGGAGGATGAAACACAGACTCCTAGGTACGTTTATCTTTTTCTAAGTTCCGTTTTTTGCGGCGGGATCGCTGCAAATCTGCCGCAAAAAAACGGAACCACTGTTGGAATGATGCAGAATTCAATGGGGAAAACCTGCAACATATAGGCAGCGTTTACGTAAAGACAATTGACATGCTGCGGAATTAATCTCCGTACCACAGGTCAATTTCTGAGTTGTATTTCCGCTCCGTATTTTACGCAGTGTGTGGATGAGATTTGTTCAATCTCATCCACATTGCTGCTACTGTATTTGCTGCGAATTTTCCGCAACTAATTCCGTTGCGGAAAATCCATTGTATTTACGCAACGTGTGAACTGGCCCTAAGAAAGACGAATAAGTGGGAGAAAATGGTGTGAGGTGGGCATAATACACGATTATATGCCATTCTGTGCCTATAGAAAGCTCAATCAAAATGCCTAAGGGCACTGCGATGGCGGTCATTGGTGGCTGTGGTAAGACATCGGAGAAGATTAGGGTGAACGGGCTTCACAAAAAACAACGACTCAGGAATTCCAATGAATATGGGATATGAGTTTTCAAGTTTAGCTGGCCCTTTAAGAAGCCGATGCTGTTATATGTTTATAACATGCACTGCCAAGGAATGTGGCCGCTTTGGCTTGACAGATGCTTGATAATGGACCAAGCTCATTTGTTTAGTTTCGTACTGGTTCACCAGGAAAACCGGATCACGTCAGAATGTGATAATGGCCAAGTGAGCTGACACTTCAATTTTCCATCACTGGCTTGTAGTAATTTGCTTTTTGGAATCCGGACCAGAGCATATTAGGCCATTAATATAATTTGTCATATATTCTGCCTGAAATGAGCTCACATGATCGCACGCGCTTCCACAATGAGGTAACGTGCGCTCCCTGGCCTCAACATTAATCACCTTGGAGCAAAGTCCACTAATCGTATTTTAGCGAAGAATGTGCCACTGGGCATAACAACTGGGGACAGTAGGGACATTTATCAATATGTCCGCCTCTATAAAACACCATACGGGTAAGTCCACATACACTGGGAAGCCGTAGCACAATTATTAGATACAAGTATTTTTTTCTTAAAGGAACAGTTCTACGAAATAATCCTGGATCTGTTTTCGCACGAAACAGGGATTATGAAAAGCATTTGGTAGCTGCAGTTAAAAGGGTTATATAATCAATTTTATTTTTTTTTTAGTAACAGTGCCACTTTTGTCCAATGGCTGTGTCTGGTATTGCAGCTCAACACTATTCAAATTAATAAGACGGAGCTGCAATACCAGACATAGCCTATGTACAATAGTGGAGCTCTTTCGGAAAAAAAGAAATCAGACCATTCTTTCTAATCTCATACAACCTCTTTTTTTTATATGTACCTGACCAAAACCATTATCTGCGAACACACCCTTAGGGTGCCAGAAACATTGGCGTTTGTAACATGTGCCATATTTATTCTAATAATATATTTCTGTATCTGTGGGAGCCCCGCATCTGATAATTTTGTATAAAGTCTCAATACTATCCAGGAACAAAAACCCTCCCCCACGGCAAAATAAGACACGCCCCCTGACCCAAGCCCAACCCCCTAGACTAAATAGTTTTTACAGTACTGTAGGTATTTTATTTACCGCTTTTCCCCCCCGCATTTTATGTTTATTGTCCCATTAATAACTCCAGACAAAAAAATAAAGAACAAAAATGGAGTGATCCTTGTACCCAATCCCATAAGCGTCACAGATTACCTACATGTGCTGTACAGGGTTAACCAATCACAAGACAAAGATTTTAGTTTGACACACGAAGAAGAAAAATAAAAATAATGGCCGCACTCTCCCAATATAATCCTTTCCATATGTCCCGCCTAGACCTTCCAATCCCTCTTGACGCAACTTTAAGACACGTGGAATGCATTCTTGTAGACGAACAATAAGGAAAGGATCGTCCATCCCTGCAGCATAAAGCTCGAACAGGCCATTAAAAGCACACAAAAAATAAAAAAAACAATAAAAAAAATAAAAAAAAATATTAAAATAAAAAAATAAAAAAAATGGCGTCTGTATGTAAGGGGTTAAAATAAAGGCAACCTGCACCAATAAATGAGAGTTGCTTGCTGATCAGGATGCCACCAATATCCCCACGTACTTGGCACCCTGCACAGTAAACAGTAGTAAAAGCTCAAAGTAAAATCTATTTTTTTAATTTCAGGGACCAGATCCAATTTCTGGACCGTTCCAGGAGTGACTCATCCACGTTACTAGAACCTTAGGAACCGTTTACGAGCGACTTTCCAGGGTGCAGGTAAGGTCAGAAGATTACGCCTGTGCAGGCATTCGAGGCCAGAGACGTTCCTTCAGGATCTTACAAATGTAATGATGTTACAACCTCGGTGTCAGTATCACGGTTCTTGGCTCCGTGCCCGCTAATCTCTAAATTTTTTGTTTTGGCTGGAACAATGTGCCACCGGCATTGCCCAACCTAGAACAATTTATAGCTGGAGGGCATTCACTTCCAGCAGGGACAATGGCGTATAAATTGTTATGTGGGAAGGGTATACATATTACAGAGGCAGAGCATGCGGCTGCTATGGGGCCCTTAGAGAGGGGGTAAGGCCTGCTACACACGGCCGTGTTCGGTCCGTGAAATACGGACCGTATGTCGGTCACATTTCCCGGACCGAATACAGTTCAGGGAGCCGGACCCCTAGCATCAGAGTCATCCATAATGCTGGGAGTCACTGCCTCCCCACGGGACTACTGTCCCATACCGAAAACATGATTACAGTATGGGACAGTAGTCCCATGGGGAGGTTGGGACTCCTAGCATCATGGATAACTGTGATGCTAGGAGTTCGGCTCCCTGAACCGTGTTCGGTCCGGGAAATCCATCCAACATAGGGTCCGTATGTCACGGACTGAACATGGTCGTGTGAAGCAGGCCTTAGTCTCATACTAACCTTTGCTGCCAGGTAGTGAGAATTTGCGCAGGACACACCGCTCTAGAGAAACTGCTTTGGTAAAGAGGACCTGTCACCTCTACGGACAGGTCTGTTTTTTAGTAAATTCTTGTATCTCCCATTAAATAACAAATATGGAGCATATACTCTTAGAACTCTGCATTGTGCCGTTCCTCTGTTATTCCTCCTACAAATTTATGAGTATATTGACAAATGGGTGTTACCAGTTGGGGGTGTGTCTCTACACAGACTGACACTGTCCAATCAGTGCTGACAGAGTGATACTGTGTATAGACACGCCCCTTTGACAAGGGGAATGGTAACACCCAGCAATCAATTTATTCATACATTTCTAGGAGGAACGGTACAACAAAAAAAAAAAAAGACACTCTAGAATTCTGATTTTATGGGGAGTACTAAAACAGACACGTCAGGAGAGGTTCTAAGAATAAGAGGGTGAGGTGTTGGCCCTAGGGTCATAGAAAGGGGTGCGGAAAAAGAACAGGCCTTTCTATCCGAGGTGACAAAACCTGGCACCATATTAAAGGGCCCTTTTTAATCTTTGCTATGAGGTCCCCTCTATTCGCTGTACACCATTGTGTGGGAGAAAGTAAAACATCGCAGTAATCATTATAAACTGCTAGTGATCCCGAAACGGTGACTTTCCTCCTAGAACTTCAGCAGCCTACAGGCTGTTTTATGACAGTCTATAGTCTGTGCTTCATTTACAGAATACAGACTGCAGCAAATGGCTGTATTCTGCTGACGGATTATTTGGAGGAAATTTTAACCCTTACAGCACCATGACGTGTGTGTATATATATATATATATATAAACATCACAGATAGGGAACGGTTCCCGCACTTGGACGTTTATATGCGTCGTCGTCAATCTGAACACTTGGACATGGGAGGGTAGCTGTAATCAGACATTATACATACGATCATTTAACCCATTAAACAACTCACCGAAGAAGCAGCTTTATTAAATAAATATCACCAATTTTTAGGCCACAATGTAATCGATAGGGAAAGACAGAAGTAAAGCGTGACCAGACCTCGAGGGACAGGACATGCTGATCTTTTATAGACATCTCTCTATTGTCCATGCAAGGATCGGCCCATGCTCCCTTCCTACTAATATTGTACGGGGCCTTCCCTTGACCTTCCGAGCTATTCCAGGAGTTCCTGGCATGAGTTATTCAGTGGAGCGCTTCCAAGTTCATAACTCAGCGTGTTTACACCAGGCTGCTATGTTAGTAAACATCTGCGGGTCTGTATATCTCTATCAGACAAGATGGAGGCTTCAGATCTGCGATAACGGCACGGAATATGTTACATAAATGTATTATTAATTACATTCACGTCCCCCAATGACAGGGTGTACTGCCAGCAAGTGTTCAATTTCCCTGCAGCGCCTCCACAGGGCATTTGAAGCATTACATAGCTCTTATTGAAATCATGCCGACACGCTTTGTAGATACTCTCCACACAGAATGGTAATGGATCAAGTGACGTGTGATCAGGAAAGATATCCCCAAAAATGGCAGGTGCCCAACTTCTAGGAATACAGTAGGTGAGAGGATTCGTTTGGTGAAATAGAAGATGGTCGTTCCAGTTCCAGCAAAGCAAAATGCATACCCCCTCCTATGGCAGTCTGTAATGGATCTATGGAGCAGCAGACACATGCTTTTTGCAAACACAGAGATGTTAAGTCTTTACATATTGTAAGGGGCAATTCTATAAGCGTCATTATTCCATGGGAGAACTATTCTATAGCGCTGGCACTGTAACTGGCACTATTCTATAGGCCACTTCTGACTGGCACCATTCAATGAACCACTACTATGACTTGCACCAATGTATGGACCACTAATATGACTGGCACCATTCTAGGATTGACTAGCAGCACTGTATGGATCACTACTATGATTGGCACTATTCTATGATTTGACCAGCAGAATTGTATGGACCACTACTATGTCTGGCACCAGTCTCTGATATGACTGGCACTATTGTATGGGCCACTACTATGACTGGCAGCCTTCTATAATATGACTGGCATCATTGTATGGGCCACTACTATGACTGGCACCAGTCTCGGATATGACTGGCACCATTGTATGGGCCACTACTATGACTGGCAGCCTTCTATAATATGACTGGCATCATTGTATGGGCCACTACTATGACTGGCACCAGTCTCGGATATGACTGGCACCATTGTATGGGCCACTACTATGACTGGCATCATTTGATATGTCTAGCACCGTTGTATGGGCCACTACTATGACTGACAGTCTTCTATGATATGACTGGCATCATTGTATGGGTCGCTACTTTGACTGGCAGCCTTCTATTATATGACTGGCACCATTTTATGATAGGACTAGCATCATTGTATGGGTCACTACTATGACTGGCAGCCTTCTAAAATATGACTGGCATCATTGTATGGGCCACTACTATGACTGGCACCAGTCTCGGATATGACTGGCACTCGTGTATGGGCCACTACTATGACTGGCAGCCTTCTATGATATGACTGGCACTATTGTATGGGCCACTACTATGACTGGCAGCCTTCTATAATATGACTGGCATCATTGTATGGGCCACTACTATGACTGGTACCAGTCTCGGATATGACTGGCACCATTGTATGGGCCACTACTATGACTGGCACCATTTTATGATATGACTAGCACCGTTGTATGGGCCACTACTATGACTGGCAGCCTTCTATGATATGACTGGCATCATTGTATGGGTCGCTACTTTGACTGGCAGCATTCTAAGGTCCAATATGACACACTATTATAATGGGGGAACTACTATGACTGGCACCAATATATGGGCAGGTACAAGAGCTGGCATTATTCTATTGTGCACACTATTATAATTGTTACTATTATGTCGGGCACTAAAATATGGGCTGGTATAGCTGGCATTTCGTGTAAGTATGATTATTGCTGCAGTATTCTATGGGGCACTAATATAATATTATTGTTTTTATTACATGGGGCACTACTATGACTGGCACATGACCATTTTATTTGCATTGACATGACTGTAGCAGCGCTGACACTTTTTGTCTGTACTAGTTCTTCCTGCAGGTGAGCCCGGGCTTATAGTAAATATTGTGCCACTGAAATGGCCGCCTAGTCCAAGACTGGAATAAGTGAGGAGGAAAATTGCATCCAATCAAATTCGAGCTCTCATTTTTCTAAGACAGGATCTAAAATGAAAGCAGCCTCCTGATTGGTTGCTAAGAGCAACTCCTCCACTTCACCTGTCTGACTCTGACAGGATGTCTGAAAACAAAGTATGATTTCTCAAAATGGTGGATGAAAAAATGTCATTGTGTTAGTAACCGCCGTATGATGTTCATCTCCTGGCAAAACCAAACAGCTATACAATAAAACAACATTATGAGAATTAAAGATTTTAGATAAAGAATAAGATAATTTCAGTAAAGATGGCCATCAGAAAGCAGAAACAAAGGCTGCACATTGTAGTGATAACAGTTCTGTCAGATACAGAAACCACACACAGCACAGTAAACACATCAGTTCAGGAGACATGTCTGACAGAATCTGTTTCTACATGAACTGCTTGTCACGGATCCAGCAACGTCAATTACGAGCAGACTTCCTGGTTTGGACTACAAGATCCAGAAGGCTCTGCCTGAATACCAGTTACGTAATGCAGGCCGCATAGTTACAGGTTGTCAGACTCTATGACTGGTGCAAACACTAAAAATTCTGTCTCCGTGTGTTAATAGTGAAGGCAGCGTACCTATTGTCCAAGATTGACCCCCTTTGAGAATGCCGCCGCCCTAGTGGCCATTGCGTGGGAAATGTAGTATTACATTCAAGTAAATGGCATACAAAAACAATATGGCTGCCCAGCCCTCGGCTAATTTGCGGGGGTTCTTCTCTGACATCCATATGCTTCAAATAGCCGCCACTTGTTTAGTTGGTATGCCGGGTTCAAAAAACATGGGTATAAACACGCCACACCCAGGGCACACTACAATCAATAGTGTTGTAAAATGCACGTATTTACGGGTCGGTAAAAATAGTAGCAAATTGATCAAAATGGCGCATATGTCATGATAAACAGGTCGAAAGCCATGTTAAAGGTCCCCATACACACAAAATTAGTGTTGGCCGAACAGTCGTCCATTTAATGTGTACGGGGCCCTTTAACTCTCCCCCGACAAGTGAGGTCGGGGGGAAAAAAAGGTTAGGGCATGTTGAATTACATCGCCTGATCCTTTTGTTTTCAGAGGCCAGAACCATCGCCAGAGGTGTCCGCCGGCGGCTTGCTTGCCTCTCCCCATTGAAAGCACATGCACGCTCGGTCAAAGCAAGCATGTGTATGGGAAGTTTATTAAGAATAGCGGTCGGCTGAACGAGCGTAAAGGATTGAGTATGGCACCAAAACCATCATGGTTCTGAATTTCCTAACCATGAACAATGCATTGTGGGTAAATTTCTAAAAAAAAACAAACAAAAAAACACTTCTAATCCTACGTTCGTGAAAAGAAGCGGATTTCATCCGTGTATAAATATACATTAGGTGTAAATGCCCTTTAAGAAGAGCCGCTGGTGAGCCTATATTTGCCTTTGTGACAGAGGCCGGGAGTCATCTCCTCTGGTATTTGGCAAGTCAACATCCTCCTCTCACCAGCCTCATCCTACGTAGTGTGAAAACACACATCTCACTCAGTGTCATCTGCTGCGGGCAGGGATAGTCGGGGAATCACCAGTTAAGTGGGGCATCAGTTTACACCCTCAGCCACTGTGCGGTTAATATAGAAATATTTCAGACTTTTATCTACACGCAGTCCAAAGGAGTTATGCCCACAATACTGCGCTGCCTGGCATCATGAGCAAACAAGACGTGCCTAGTACAAGACCTCATCAAGTCATAATTACTCATGCACAGAAAGTGTCATGGCAATCAATGACTTTTGCCTGACAGGGGTCCTATTAGTGCATAAGGATATAATAGAGGGGGGGGGGGTCTCACTTAGGATTCCCCTCTAATGTCAGAGCAGGGAGCTTCTCTAACGTTGGAGGACTCGGCGTGACTATGTGTCACATGGTCGCCCACTGGATTCAATGACTCTGCAAGGAAAATGTGTCGGCATCGGCAGTCGCCCAATCTATAAAACTTTTTCCAGGGGTTCAAGCAGCCAGGGCCGGCTTCAGGTTTGTGTGGGCCATTGGGAAACAGGATCAAAGTGGGCCCGTCTAACTTTATCCTTGGCTTGCCATGTTTACACAGATTCACATGGGGTTCCCCAAGTCCAGTGGTTTTGTGATGCTGGCCTGCGTTGGACTGGCCGTCTCTCCGGCCACTGACTAATGCGGAGCAGAGAACCATTGGAGGGCACAAAGCGGAACCTAACTACTGTATAAGGGCACAAAGGGGGACCTAACTACTGTATAGGGGCACAAAGGGGGCCTTATCTACTGTATAGGGGCACAAAGGGGGCCTTATAACTACATAGGGTCACAAAGAGACCTAACTAATATACAGGGGCACAAAGGGGGCCTTACTACTATACAGTGGCACAAATGGGATCTAACGTTTTACTACACAATAAAGAGTGACCTTTCATTATTTATATATAGCTGAAGGATGAGCCTCAAGAATTATTTCCTCTGGTGGGCCCTAAGGAACTCCAGTCCAACACTGCAGCCGCCATACCGCAAAGGGTCATCGCATGACTTGGGTGCTGCTTTCGGAAAAGGGGTTGTCCCAGGTGGACAACTGCTTTAAAATGTTAGGCCCCATGAACACGACTAGAATTTGTCTGTAATTGGGGACCGTAATTACGGTCCGCAATTACGGACCCATGCACCTCTATTGACCACGGACAACTTCCTGTATCGTTGCAGGCCATAGAAGTGTGCCGCAAAAGATAGGACATGTCTGCTCTTTTGCTTTTTACGGGCCGTGCTCCCATACATTGTATGGGAGCACGGGCCGAAAATACAAGTGGCTCTCCGTGGCCGCCAGTGGCTGGCCATGCCCGTAATTGAGGGCCGTGATTATGGGCACAGCCACGTGCATGGGGCCTTATAGCTATTGTCCTGTGAAGTTTTATAGTTGAACTGTAAACCAAGCATCCTTTGAAGTTGACTTGGAGCCTTGACTTCTGTCTCTAAATCTCAGGGTAGGAGGTAAAACCCATATCTATTATCATGCAGTATGTGTGAACGTATCCTAACACCGAGTCTGGTCAGAGTAACCATACACTAAGCTGTGGATCTGATACAGAATACATAAGAGACGGGCTTGACCCCGTGGTCACCATTTTATTTGAAAGGAATGCTAAGACTGTAAGGCAGACATCAGAAGATCTCGAAGTTTTGATACCTGAGGCTTGAGGAAATAAATAACTCTCTCGGAGCCACAAGCTTATAGCAGACAGGCCAATTACCCCCGCCTCTTCTACCTCCAGGGCAGGTAACTTGTCAGCATAAGCTTACCTACAGGTCTCAAATCGGCTACAGACGGAAAATCTCGGCCCGGATATTTATGGTATTGATATAAGGAGGTAAATCCGACTGAAGACATAAATCTTACTGTAAATGCATCTAACCTACACATAAAAACAAGACAAAGCTTATCTTATAGCTCTGTATATATGCAACCATACACCAGGAGGTGCCAATATAATATCAGCATGGCCCATACTGTAAGACTTGATACAAGATAAGGATTAACCTACACTAGTTTTACATATTTCGTTATATACGAGAAGGTAGAAAGGTTGTTCGAGCATGGACCGCACCAATATGTATAAGAAGGTGCTTATATTAAACAAGTTGGTGTCCATATTATACCACCATGGTATCTATTATTAGGTCTCCAAATGCCATGGCAAACTATCGGCAGCCCCCTCCCTCTGTCTAATCGCTCCGATGCCATGGTCGTTATTGACCACAGCATCTGAGGGGTTAAACATCTAGGATCGGAGGCATCTGAGGGGTTAAACATCCTGGATCGGAGGCATCTGAGGGGTTAAACAGATAACTTCGATCCCGGCCATCGGTGCGAGCAAAGCTCGAGCCCAGGAAGTATTTTGCTGGCGTACATCCGACGTAATATCGCCAAGGGTGTTATATTTTTCTACTGGGGCTTCACCAGCCAAAATCCAATGATGCCTGGTCCTTACAATTGGTCGAAGTCCATGCCAAAACGTACTCCATTTTTCATAAAATTTGTCTCCTGAACTCACTAGAATATTAAAATAACACAAAAAGGAGTCAGGCATGTTGCTAAACTAGAAATTGGTGAATCCGGAAAAAGACCTGTGCAGAATATAATCACTTCTGTCAAAACTAACTCCTCAATTGTCCCTCACCAACAACTGGGGGGCAACTTGGCACATCTCACAGTTTGAGAAGCCCTAATTTAAAGGTTCTACTCAAAATCGAGAATTCGTTTTCGATGCCGTCACCTCTTCACCCACCATTCCACAATTTTTCTATGTGAAGTTTGAAGTGTGGGTAATTGTGAAGGAGGAAACCATTGAGGTATGGACCGTTCTCACGGTTTAACACCATCACTATTTTTTTGAAATGGTGGCATGGGGCAATGTTCACGATGACAAAACCACGCCAAGAATGAACATTGCTCTTTAAGAGGACCATATAGGGCCAAAATTCCTCTGTACAACCGGATAGTCAGCTACCAATACAACAGTCCTTTTTCATGATACATGTAGAGGACTAGATCAGAAATTTGGTTCCATAGGTCGACCAGTTGGATCATCGTAGCTTATTTGTGTCATCAGAAGATCAACCTATACAAAGGAAATAGCTGGTCATCTCAAAACTGTAAGGTCCTGATCAATTAGAAATATGTTGCTCTACTTTAGGCGTAGCTTAACCCCATGACTCCATGGGCATCACAGACCAAATGTCCATAAAGTCCTTCCACAAAAATGTAATAGGACTTCTACAGACTTTCTACACAAGTGGTCGTGGTTGCATTTTGTCCATCTGCATAGAAGGTGGGTCTGGTCAACCCAAGAAGATAGCGAATTTCTACTATAACGGTTATCCTACAGAGTCACCAGTGTAGAGTCTATATGGGTCGTTGCTATTCGCTTCCACCGATATTAACATCATATAAGCAGAAAATAAACAAAAACTCTACATTTTAGTACCTATAAAGATTTGTAGACATCAAATGAAGCGTCCAATGTTCACTCGATCACCACCAATGTCAACTTATCATTGGTAGACGTGCACCAGTGATGGCCAACTCATACCCATGTCAACCACCCAAACCAACACTCAGGTTTATGACACATGTAATGAAAAGTCAGCCCTACCCCATACAACTATTCACGCTATATCTGTTGATTATTTGCATGTATATGGTGACAATTTTTGCAGATGACACTTTAATCAGCACGGTAATCTAAGAACCTCTACCCAAAGGGGTAAAAGAAAAAACTAAAATGCGTCAACTCCATCCGTGTGACGTTTCGATGTTTCGTGGTGAATATCACATTTGATTGACATTAGGTTTACAGAACAGTTATCACAGAGCCACTTCATTCATTCACAATGTTCAGTCTACAAGATAAGATTTAGCAAGAAGTGAAACGCGTGGTAAATTATCCTCAAAGGTGTAAAGAGGGACTGCCAATCTTCTATGCAAGACTTCAGATATGACGTCCTATCACACAGGTCCGTGTATAATACTAGACGTGGAAAACGTAAACTTTCGGGGTACCACAGCCCATAGGAAGGTAATGAGGTAGATACAGAAGTAAACATTAACTCTCCATCATCCGTTGGGTATATAGTATCAGAATATTCGGAACTTTAAACCAGACATCTCCAAGCTGTGGCTTTCTAGCTGTGTTGTGAAACTACAACACCCAGCATACCCTCTGGCCATGCTGGTAGTTGTAGTTTCACAACAGCTACTCGGTTCTATTGCTAATTGATCCATTTATTAAAATAGATCACAAATGTTAGGGTATGGACCCAGGTAGCGGCGGGGGAGGGTGTATGCAGCCGTAACTATTCCCCCGTGCGGTGATGAACGGCTGCGCGATTTTGCCGGTAATACCCAGCAAATAAGCGAGGCAATAGGCCACCACTACGTAGGACCGTAGCCCTACACATGAAGCCAATAAAAACCTTAAAATCCCAGCCCTCTAGACATGCTGGGAGTTGTAGTTTCACAACTGCTAGAGAGATCTTTGCTTTGCTCGGTTACTAAATGACCCCTTTATAAAAAATTATCACAAATATTAGCCCACATAATCCTAACGATCCGGACATGCTGGGAGATGTAGTTGCGGCAGGAGATCCACTACTTTAGGGTGCCCATACGTGCAGCAGCCGTGCTTTACCTGTATAAACTACACAGCTTTACGTCGGCCGCGCTGCACACAACCACACCACGGCCACTGCGTATACGGCACGCTTAGCCTACGTTCACACTGCATTTTTGTTGCATTAACATACATTTTTGGTAAGTGGACTCCCATTGGGAGATTATTAACCAAAACAAACAAAAAAACTGCATGTTAAAAACGCACAGTGTAAACCACTTACGCGCTTTTTATTGTTTAATGACCCCATATCAAATATGATCACAAATGTTACTTATGAGGCCAATTTAGCCCATATAATCCCAACCCTCAGGACATGCTGGGAGTTGTAGTTTCACAACGCCTGTAAGTTTGAAGAACACTGCTTTACTTGGTTCCGTTTACTGTACACTATTGCGAAGTGACCCATCTATCAAAACTCATTGCAATTGTGACATAGGAGTCCAATTATTTAACCCATATAATCCCAATCCATATACTCCGATTATAAACACACATAAACCTGTGGCTTACCTTCACTGCAGGGAATAGGGAAGGGTCCCAGATGTAGCAAATAGGTCAAAACAAAAAGTTTTTAGGTCAAAACAAAAAGTTTTCAGAATCCGAGTTTGGAATGTCCCGGTGCAAACGTAGAAAGAGCAATCCCTGCTGCTGGCATAGGTTACAGCATGTCCTTACTCACACTCCATAGATCCAGAATTATGCTGCACTCTCCAGAGCACTCACTCCTCTCACCTCCTGTCCTAAGAAAGTCCCACTACAGTCCCAGCTCAATGCTGAACTCTACTGAGTCAGTCCCCAACCCCAAGCCGCCTCCACCTCCCTCCCTCCTGTCTTCCTGATCAATTTCACTCCCCTCTGGAATGCAATCCTTAATTCTGCAGCTCGCCGGTTGCATCCATGCTTCTCCCCCCAGACCCACTCTGAGTGGTGGTCTTCTGAGCCTACACACTATAATGCACCAGCACTCCTCCTCCTCCTCCCTGTGACAGCGGACCTGGACTTCCATGTGCTCCAACCTCCACCCCTCACACACCCCCCCCCCCCCCCCACTTGCTGACTAATAGGAGTCATGTGCAGGTCTACAAAGTATTGATCACCATTGTGTTTGACTACTGAGGGTCCGTTTTGGCTGCGGACATGCCGGTATAATATGAGCAGCGGTCCCTGTTATGTAACCCATTGTCCCAGGATCCTAATATTTTATTCTATTTTTATTTTATTGTATTGTATATGCAAAAAAAGTTAGTAATAATTCGTAAAACAACCAGTCGGATGACCACTCTTTGCCCACCAAGGACCTGCCCTCTATAGAGTCACTATGGGGCACTATATATCAGAGCGTCGGATGTTTTTACGCGTTGTTTGCTCATATGAGGAGCCATGGCACACGTCATTCATTCTGCATATTTATGAAATGATAATGTGCACCTATATCTCATGAACGCCAGCATCTATTTATAACACAGCCTGAGCTTTATATTAATGAACTGGTAGGTGGCGCTATGTAGGTGGAACTTTCTGGTTAGCACTGTTTATGTGAGGATTGTCTGGTTGGCACTGTTAAAGTAGTTGTCCCAGAATCAACAATTATCCACAGGATAGGTGAGAATTTTGTAGGTCCCGAATCCCACGTTCCACCTCACTGCACCCTCCATAGTGAGGAGGAGCATGAATAGAGTGGCAGTCGAGCATGCGCCCGCCGCTCCATTCAATGTCTATGGGACAGACGGAAACAGCTGAGCGCCGTACTGAGCTGTTTTCGTCATTCCCATAGGCTTTGAACGAAGCTCAACCGCCGCTCCATTCAATGTCCTCCACACTGCTCGACTAAATAAGGGGTTCGGTATCCCCATTCTAGCCATCGGTGGGGCCCCCAGCAATCAGACGATTATCAACTATCCTGCGGATAGAGGATAAATGTCCATTCTGGGAATACCCCTTTAACGGAGGCACTCTGGTAGGCACTGCCATTATTTCTCGCTGGAGCTATGTTTAATGGCCATCTCTGCTTGGCACAGTCTATGGGGGAACTCTCTGACACTGTTTACAAGGGCACTCACTGTCTGGGAAAGTTAAAGAAGTCATTCTCTGTCTGGCACTCCTCTTGGCACTGTTAATGGGGGCATTCTCTTGCTGCCACTAGTAATGGGTGTACTCTTGCTGCGTGTTTTTTTTGAATAGGGACTTTTTGGATCTGCTTATAAAATTTCAGTATTCTGCTGATGGGATTGCCGAGGAACCTGAATTTCACCACAGCACTGCAGGTTACTATAGGATTCCTACCGATTCTTCTTATATTATGGAATTGATATTTATCCTGGTCCCTAAAATAATCTTTAATATGTCTCCTTCACATTCTCATTGTGCTTTTTACAAAAAATTTCGATAAATACGGGGCACATGTATGAAAGTGTCAGTGGTGGAAATCGTCATCGTTAGGGTGGTTTCACACAGATACACAGCGTGGCTCAGAGGAAAGGGGTGGGGCTTAAAATGGGCCACGTTGCACCAAATGACTAAATAAATTTGGGCAAAAAAGTTTATTTAAAGTAAGCCAACCGTAAAGTTAGAGCGAGATGTGTCGAATTTATAGTGCAGCATGAGCCATTGTGATAAATTTTGGTGCATCTATTCTAGTTCTAAGCTTTCTGCCCCTAAGGGTATATTCACACAGTGCAGTTTTTTAGTGCAGTTTTTAAAGCCACAACCAGGAGTGGATTAAAATAACAAGAAGAAGAATCTTTCCTATACACTTACCCTCCTTTTACGATCCATTTTTGGTTGTGACTTCAAAAACTGCACCAGAAATGCACCGTGTGAATAAGGCCATGATCACACACGCAGATTTGATCGATTTTATTAGCTCATATGTTTTAGCCAAAACCAGAAGTAGATCCAGAAGGAAGAGAAGGTATATAGAAAAGACTGATACATCTCCTTTCTTATGTGTCCACTCCTGTGTTTGGCTCAAAAAACTGCATCAAAACTGTGTGTGTGATCATGGCCTTTCTCAGTTATTTAATTAGCTACTTATTTGAAGATCGCTACCTACTTTTATCGTTATGAAAAATCTATTGTTTATGGGTGTGTGCTGGCACTGTTTATGGGGGCACCCTGGTACTGTTAGGGTATGTTCACACGGCGGGGGTCCGTAACGGCTGAAATTACGGGGATGTTTCAGCCTGAAAACATCCCCGTAATTTCAGCCGTACCGGCATGTGCAGGCGCTTGAACGCCGCGTCGATTACGGCCGTAATTAGCGCTGCTATTCATTGGAGTCAATGAATAACGGCTCTAATTACGGCCAAAGAAGTGACAGGTCACTTCTTTGACGCGGGCGTCTATTTACGCGCCGTCATTTGACAGCGGCGCGTAAATATACGCCTCGTGTGAACAGACAAACGTCTGCCCATTGCTTTCAATGGGCAGATGTTTGTCAGCGCTATTGAGGCGCTATTTTCGGGCGTAATTCGGGCAAAAACGCCCGATTTACGTCCGTAAATAGGCCGTGTGAACATACCCTTATGAAAATGCCCTGACAATGTTTATGGGGGCACTTTGGCACTGTGTATGGGAGTGCCCTGACAATGTTTATGGGGGAATTCTGGCGCTGTTTTTGAGAGTGCCCTCACTATGTTTATGGGGGCACCCTGGCACTGTTTATGGGAATTGGAATTTTTTTAAATGACCATCATAGTTGTGGATTTTTATTAAAAAGTAAGAGGGAAAACGACATGACTTGGGATGTAACAATCCGGGCACCTTTATACCCCACGGTCCTGAGACGTTAGAGAAGTTTTCATCTGCTGGAACTATTACGGGGGCCTTGACACCATCAGAGGGCTGCAAATCATGTTAGGCCAGGTCCAGGTCATACACGTGTGCACAGGAGCCACTTACATAGATGTATTTGTGGGATGTATTCTCTCTGTATATTTTTATTGTTAAAAATGCCATTGGATAGCAGCAGCAGAAAAGTGAAAACTTTCCTCTACTGAAGATCTGCTCTTTTTTTTCTATGCCTATTGCCATAATCAGCCACATAGTCCCCCTCAGGTGTCACTCACAGTTCCATCTCCAAATGTCAGCCACAGTGTCCCCCTCAATCAAGTGTTAGCCGCAGTGCCCCCTTCAAGTGTCAGTCACAGTGTCCCCTTCAAGTGTCAGCCACAGTGTCCCCTTCAAGTGTCAGCCACAGTGTCCCCTTCAAGTGTCAGCCACAGTGTCCTCCTCAAGTGTCAGCCACAGTGTCCTCCTCAAGTGGCAGCCACAGTGTCCCCTTCAAGTGTCAGCCACAGTGTCCCCTTCAAGTGTCAGCCACAGTGTCCCCTTCAAGTGTCAGCCACAGTGTCCTCCTCAAGTGTCAGCCACAGTGTCCTCCTCAAGTGGCAGCCACATTGTCCCCTTCAAGTGTCAGCCACAGTGCACCCTTCAAGTGTCAGCCACAGTGTCCCTCCTCAAGTGTCAGCCACAGTGTCCTCCTCAAGTGGCAGCCACAGTGTCCCCTTCAAGTGTCAGCCACAGTGTCCCCTTCAAGTGTCAGCCACAGTGTCCCCTTCAAGTGTCAGCCACAGTGTCCTCCTCAAGTGTCAGCCACAGTGTCCTCCTCAAGTGGCAGCCACATTGTCCCCTTCAAGTGTCAGCCACAGTGCACCCTTCAAGTGTCAGCCACAGTGTCCCTCCTCAAGTGTCAGCCACAGTGTCCCTCCTCAAGTGTCAGCCACAGTGTCCCTCCTCAAGTGTCAGCCACAGTGTCTCCTTCAAGTGTCAGCCACAGTGCCCCCTTCAAGTGTCAGCCACAGTGTCCTCCTCAAGTGTCAGCCACATTGTCCCCTTCAAGTGTCAGCCACAGTGCACCCTTCAAGTGTCAGCCACAGTGTCCCTCTTCTCAAGTGTCAGCCACAGTGTCCCTCCTCAAGTGTCAGCCACAGTGTCCCTCCTCAAGTGTCAGCCACAGTGTCCCTCCTCAAGTGTCAGCCACAGTGTCTCCTTCAAGTTTCAGCCACAATGATCACCTCAAGTGTCAGCCACAGTGCGCTCTTCAGGTGTCAGCCACAGTGCCACATATTTTCAATGTTAGTTATTACTATGTAACAAATGTCAGACACAATTTGTCACCTCCTGCTTTATTGCCACTATTATAGGGCGCTGCCATCCGATGTCTTCAAGATATATTGTTTTTCCTTCGTCTCGCTCTTCCCATTAGGGAAACAAAAAAGCAACAGTGTATTATGGAGCAGGTCTCATGTGTTGACCTTTCTCTTTTCATCAGGGGCTTTGTGGAATCCCCTCCAAGCGCCCGTGAGCCCCCTCTGCTTCTCCACTACTTATCTGGTCAATGAAGTTACTGTGAGTGGTGGTCTGTGTACCTTCACTGAGGGGAAACTGGAAGTAATGAAGGGGAGGGGGACATCAGGGGAACAAAAACACACCCCAGGCTGCTATTTTCAGTGTCAGACAGGGCGGTTCCTCCAAAAACACAGTATTTAACTGTTTTTACCCTAAAGGTCAGGGGTCTCCTAGAGAGATAGGCCAAAAGGAAATATGGAGTCCTATATTCCTTTAAATAGATAAAAGTCTCACCAACAATATTCGGATAAACGCTCTAAAATAAACGCTCTGAACTGCTCAGTTATCGATTATAATTCCTATAGATTGTTGTAAGTCTAGTTTGTTATTTTTATGTTATTTTAGATAGCGTCTATAGAGAAATCTAGTGATCGATTAAATGTGTCCCATAGACAACATTTAAAATGGTGACCCCTAGAGGCTAAAATAAAGTAAAGTACAGAATGAAACAAGGGGTTATCTTATCTGGTCTTTCTGTTTCAAAATACACCTGCTCCAGTTTTGCTCGATATTCAGACAGAACGGTCATGTCATATTTATTAACGCGACTACTGTTTTGCGGTAGACGAACGCAACAAAACATGACGTGACCGCTATGTCTGGATGTACCTTTAGTGATGAGTTGATTGTTGCAGGTTCAGCTGCTATAACACTTGGGTTGTGTTCACACTTCGTGGTAAAACGACACAATTTTTTGCCGCAATGCGGGTGGACACGCATTTCTTTGACAGATGCGTTGTCACGTCAAGTCTTCCACACATGGAGCCACTCATTGCATTGGCTCTCCACTCTAGACCCTGACAGCATCTCTCCTGAGTGATGCTAAGAGAAGCGGACAGGAGCAGAATGGGCAGCCCCGTTCTAGAGATGTCTCCATGCATGCTTCCCAAAAACAGGCAAAAGAGGACACTAGTCTACGAAGGTTTGTGTCTTTTTTTTTTTTACCTACAATGTAATGCCCATATACAGTGCTAGTCAAGTGTCCCTTCAAAAAACGTGCCAGCCATATGCCCCTATACAAAGTGCCTGTCACTAAATATGCATTGTGCTGAATCTACCTACAATAGTGAGGTTCTTAGCGCACATTTTGATCAAATTGTGTGAACCCACCTGCCACGAAAAGGCGACCTCTATAAGGTGGGTCCCTACGCTGCACATACACCCAGAACTGGGACGATGCCTACATACATCTGGGGATGGTAGTAACCAGCATTAAACTACTTAAAATCACCCAGGGCAGAATAGGAGGAGTGCAAGATCAAGAAATGGGTCCTATTACACGGGCCGATATGGGACGTAAAAACGAGCACCGATCAATGAGACAGCTCATTGATCGTCGCTCGTTTGCTCCTTTCACAAGGAGTAATGACTGGATATTTATGGGGACGAGCGATCATTAGTACGATTGTTCGTCCCCATACATTTCCATCATGTTTAGGCCTCATGCACACGACCGTATTTTTTCCCACCCGTAAATACTGGCGTAAATACGGGTCCGGTGTCACACGTATTCGACCCGTTTTACACCAGTATTTACGGACCCGTGCCCGTAAATATGGGTCCGGTGTCACCCGTATTCCACCCGTATTTACGGGCACGTTTTTGGCGGCAAAATAGCACTGCACTAATCGGCAGCCCCTTCTCTCTATCAGTGCAGGATAGAGAGAAGGGACAGCCCTTTCTGTAATAAAAGTTAAAGAAATTCATACTTACCCGGCCGTTGTCTTGGTGACGCGTCCCTCTCTTCACATCCAGCCCGACATCCCTGGATGACGCGGCAGTCCATGTGACCGCTGCAGCCTGTGATTGACCTGTGATTGGCTGCAGCGGTCACATGGGCTGAAACGTCATCCAGGGACGGCCAGGACGTCGGGCCGGATGTCGAGAGGGACGCGTCACCAAGGCAACGGCCGGGAGACTGGACTGGAGGAAGTAGGAAGTTCTTGGTAAGTATGAACGTCTTTTTTTTACATGTTGCTCTTTATTCTGATCGGTAGTCACTGTCCAGGGTGCTGAAAGAGTTACTGCCGATCAGTTAACTCTTTCAGCTCCCTGGACAGTGAGTATTTACTGACGTCGCTTAGCAACGCTTCCGTAATGACGGGTGCACACATGTAGCAACCCGTCATTACGGGAGCTCCATAGACTTCTATGGACTGTCCGTGCCGTTATTACGGCCTGAAATAGGACATGTTCTATCTTTTTTAACGGCACGGGCACCTTCCCGTAAGAAAGCGGGAAGGTACCCGTGGCCAATAGAAGTCTATGAGCCTGTTATTACGGGTCGTAATTACGACCCGTAATAACGGGAGTTTTTACGGTCGTGTACATGAGGCCAGAAGGAGTTGCACTGCCAACAACGAAAATATTTAATGCTACATAAACGAGCAGGTCAGCCGATGAAGGAGCTATGTATGGAGACGAGCGGTCGTTACCCCGATCGCTCGTCCCCATACGTTATTATCATGCAGTTTAGGGAGATGTGCTGCCGACAACGACAATATTTAACTTTCTTAAAACTATACGATCAGCAGATGAATGAGTGTTTGCTCGTTCATCGCTGATCGGGAACGAGCCTTCATATGAACGCTCGTTTGCCCGATCCTTTGCCCATGTAAAAGGGCCTTAAGTGTTTGCCACAACCCCAATGTACAGTTTAGACGCGTGATTCTCCCATATACAGTGCCAGTCACATTCACCCTGCATATAGTGCCAATGCATGATATTGCCACCTGCTGGCCACAATGATTACAGTATGTCACTGACAATGAGGCATAATTATTGCAGCTTTCTGAGTTTTGATTACTCTTTTTGGGACTCAGAGTTACAGGGGAGGGGACTCACAGTACAGAGGGACGTGCTCTAGAACCCGGAAAATTCCCACTGCATTGAGATCACTTAAAGGGAAGGTGTCATGATTTTTTTTTAATTATTATTATTATATTGCTTTTAATATAATATTAACAAAAAACTTATTTATTTGTGTTCTCATTTTTACATTTTTACTGTATTCATACTTTTACTTCTCTATGGGGGCTGCCATTTTATTTTTCATCTCTGTATGTGTCGATTAACGACACATACAGAGATGCTATATGGCACATACAACCCCATAGAGAATGCGAACGGGAGCCGTTCCATTCTCAGAAACGTGCGCTCCCACACAGACAAAACGAAGCTCGTTCGTAGAGCGAAATCCGGCTCCATTTTCATGTGGACCGGAAGCTGCTGCCGGACAGTAAGATGACGGCTTCCGGCCGCGGTTTCCGGCCATATGTTCAACGAAGCGTAGGCGCAAGAAAGAGGAGCGTAGGCGGCAATAACTTTGTTAGACCAGCGGAGGCGGCGGCAGGAGCAGGTAATTTATGTTCATGTATGATGTGTGTATTATGTTCGTGTATGTTCATGTGTGATACTGTCTGCTGAGCCCTGTATCTAATCCTCCTAGCACTGTGCATTCGCTCAGAAAATGGCGGCACACAGTGTAGGAGGTTTGAAGACATTCAAACCCCTCCTTCTCCTGGCACTAGCCAGAAGAAGGGAGGGGGGGTTGTGTGAGGACACTAGAGGAGAGTGTGTCCACCCCAAATTTGCAACATAAATCAATGAGGTTGCTTTACCACAGTGACCATGCTGCAATTTTGGGAACTGCTCCCTCTAGTGGCCAGCACATGGAAATGTTATAAATTAGAATCTAATTTATAATATTTCCTGACTTGTGAAAAAATTTACAAAATTAAAACAATGTGTAATCACTTATATACTAATTGTTTAACTGAAAAAAAAAGAATAATAATTCTAGCGACACATTCCCTTTAAGGGGGGGTTATGCTTTATGGCACATCAGAATATGAAGCAATTCATAGTTCCTATTGAAATCAATAGACGGCAGTGTAATGCACAGATGTGCCGGGTCCTCCAGAGCGATACACTTCTTATAGCCACCCTTTATTCTGGCTAATATTTGAGGGTCCTACATGAGGGACTCCCCTCTATTAATGACAATTTCTTTAAATCCTAGCACCCGATATCTCCATAAGGGGGAAAAATAACGGTCATATATTCCAGTTGATTTGCTCTCCTCCGACATTCTTCTACCTTGTGTCTAGTTTGCTTGCATGATAAGTACAGTCCTAGTGCCAACTTACGAATGAACCCAAGTGCGGACCTGGTAGGCAACAACTGGCGTCAGAAGAAGAAGAATTATCCACTTTGCAAACAAGTGATGATGGAAGGCAGTGGTCTCCAACTTGGTCTCCATGCATTTGCTCACTGGATCCTATGGCGATATCTGCTCATCTCCAGCCAACCCACCCACCCACAAAACCCCTTTAACCCTTTATTTACCAGCCTATTTTAGGCCTTACTGATGGAGCCTTGTTTTTCAGAGGGTAACAGAGGGAGCTCCTTCCCTCTGAAACCACTTAGATGCCACAGTTGCTATTGACTGTGGCATCTAAGGGACTAAACGGGCCAGATCAGACTTACCTCCGACAGCCCGAAAAGGCGGCACATTGTCACAAGTACCCTCAATCACCAGGTGTTAATTTGTCTCCAAAGGTGAAAGTTCACTACATTATCAAAACTGTGCCACTCATGCAAAAAATTCCTCCAGCCTACTGTGGAGTGTGGACACTGCTCAGACAATACAGAGATCAATGACCACTACTAGAGTACACAAAAAGAGGGGTGAGAGAGAGCAGAGGATTCAGAACTGGATGTGATGATGCAAAGCAATGATGTTGCAACCATCAACAAAGCAAGTCGAGATACATTGTTGTAAAAAAGTATTTGACCCCCTCCCCTTCCAGATGTCCCAAATTATTGCATATTTATCCCACTGAATCGTGTCTAATCAAAGGGAATGTGGGGTCTTCAATTATTCGTGAATTTACAAAGCTTGGACCAACCAGGAGTCTAGGCGGAGGACTTGGTACCCATCCATCCTCCACTGATAGTTGTCTTGGGGTTGTCCACTTAAGAAAACCCATTTTCATATAATCTGTTAGGGAATTATTAGAGGGGGGGGGTCTCATGTTCAGGATCTTAATCTCTTGGCCAGCGTGGAGAGCGGTTACAAAGAGCGTCTGTCTCGCTGGAGGACCTGTTCTGTCCTACATTACGCAGATAACACATTGATAAGAATGGACACTGTGTAATGCTTAGTTTCCCCTGTGGTGGCACTGCAGGGAAATTGAACACTTACTGCCAGGTTTCCCCACAGTTTACAGCTGATCACTGGTGGTCCCAGCATAGGAATACTTGTGATCAGCTTATTGTCAAAAGACCCTTCTAACAAGTAGGGATTGTCCAAAGCGGGGAACCGATTTAAGTCAAGTAAGTGGCAATTATGGAAACCAAGTAATGCTTTGTCTTCTATAAGTCCCATCAATGCCAAAACCAATTCAATGAGGTCATGGATGGGGATCCTCAACAATGGGACCTTCAGACATGTCTCATATAAGAGGAGGTCTTCAGAACATACTGTCTGTCTTTTACATCAGATAAACATATCTGGATAGTTTTATAGAAGAATTTGACAACGTAGGCAAGGAATTTCCTGTAACTATGGCATGCTGCACCTGTCTCATCTGGAGATATTACCAGCAAGACCTGTAAATCATTGTAGAGATAGAAGCATACAGGTTACAGGCGAAGGGAAGAGCGCTGAACTACACGTTCAGAGAACATATCAGAACATCTGACATCAGATGCCAACCATGCCTACATTTGATGCTCTGTATATAAAAAAAAATACCTTAAACTGGTACAGTACCCTTTTCTGGTTATCAAAATGGTTGTCTGGAAAATCCCATTTTGTTAGAAATTTTCCCCGACGATAAACTGATCCCACAGCTGGAACCCCAGTGATCAGCTCTAATCTGTAGGGGAAACTGTTAGTGAGTGTTCAATTCTCCTACAGAGCCACCGCAGGTGAAATTAAGCATTACACAATACCTATTCAGGTGGATGGGCTGCCCATGTAGTGCATTGATATGTAAGATCCTCCAGAGCAAAGGCCCTTTTAAATGGACAGATTTTCTACCCGGTAAACGAGGGTCGATCGATAATCGACAATCGTTTCTCCAATTAAAGCACACAATGATTGGATTGTATGAAGAGGAAGAATTATTACTACGATCGTTCGCCCCCATATATTTTGCATGTTGCAGCCAGCACATCCCCTGTTTACAAAGGGTGATGTGCTGCCAATAAGCGACCATTTTTATGGCCGCATTAAAGATCCGATTAGCCGGCAAGCCTTGTAGCCACTCAGAATAATACATAAGTCTCCTGCACATTTTTTTTAATAAACAGGCAACCCCTTTAGCATCCTGCACTCCCAGTAAAGGGAAGAATAAAATTAAGAGGCTCTGTCACCAGATTCTCAAATCCCTATCTCCTATTGCATGTGATCGGCGCTGCAATGTAGATAACAGTAAAGTTTTTTGTTTTTTTTAAAACGTTCATTTTTGGCCAAGTTATGAGCTATTTTATATATATATATATATATATATATATATATATATATATATATATATATATATATATATATATATATATATATATATATATATATATGCAAATGAGGTTTGAAATGGACAACTGGGCGTGGTTTTTTTTCGTATGTCCAACTGGGCGTGTATTGTGTTTTTAATTGGGCGTGTTTACTTGTTTTACTAACTGGGCGTTGTGAATAGAAGTGTATGATGCTGACGAATCAGTGACCAATCAGCATCATGCACTCCTCTCCATTCATTTACACAGCACATAGTGTTCTTACTAGAACGATGTGCAGCCACATACACAAGTGTCCTGATAATGAATACACATGACCTCCAGCCTGGACGTCATGTGTACTCAGAATCCTGACACTTCTGAATCTTTTCTGTGAGATTCCAGCAAACCACGTGTAATCTCGCGAGATTACAAGGTAAACGAGATTTCGTTTCCCTTGCTGGAAATCTCACAGAAAAGATTCAGAAGTGTCAGGATTCTGAATACACATGACGTCCAGGCTGGATGATCATGTGTATTCATTATCAGGACACTTGTGTATGTGGCTGCACATCGTTCTAGTAAGAACACTATGTGCTGTGTAAATGAATGGAGAGGAGTGCATGATGCTGACTTGTTGGACATACGAAAAAAAACACGCCCAGTTGTCCATTTCAAAGCTCATTTGCATATATATAATATAGCTCATAACCTGGCCAAAAATGAACGTTTAAAAAAAAACTTTACTGTTATCTACATTGCAGCGCCGATCACATGCAATAGGAGATAGGGATTTGAGAATCTGGTGACAGAGCCTCTTTAATGTATTTCAGTTGTTCTGCTGTTGTATGTCACGTACTTTACTAACCTGGTGCCAACTTATGAACCCAAGGAGAAACCTGGTAGCAAATTAATGGCATTGTTAGACGTTAAAGGGGTTGCCCGGTCATAAGAAATTGATGGACTATCTTCAGGATAGGCAATCAATATCTCGGCAACCCATCCAACAAGCTGTTTTGAGAGGCTGCAATGCTCGTACGAGCGCTGCTTCCCCTTCGTTCCTTATCTGCTCG